>NW_023340257.1:4768377-4813961 GCF_004916995.1 Morone saxatilis | reverse complement strand
CTTAGCCTTTAAATTGAACTTCCAAAATGGTGGCCCTCATTGTAAGTCACTTAGAGTTGTAAGGACAGACAGGACCCAGGGCCAGCCAAAGCCCAGTCAACTGAACTCAGGATCAAACACTTCCAAAAATGAGGCAAAGTTTCATCTCTTAAAAGTGCTTGTCGATTGCAATCTTAATTAAAAAGCCCCCCTCTCTCTTTGCCTGTCTGAGCCTGCGTATCCTTGTGTATACATTGCTCCCTCTCTTCGTCTTTAGGAGCGACGGCTGCATTTGAGGACAAGCTGGAGTGATTGATGGCCGAGATACTGGGAAATGAATTGCTGATAAAAGCTCTGGGCGAGAAAGGTTGGAGGGAAGTGAAGTGTGTGTGTGTGTGTAGCCGCTCAGACAGCACGAGGCAATGACACGACGACACAAGCCAGGCATTATCTGTGGCACCACAGATTCACACCTCTTGCAATGAAACATTCACACATTCTTACACACATCCGGCTCCTTCTGATGTGCGTGTCTCGAGGACTGACAGGAGGATAACTTGACAGTCTGATGAAATGTCACCGTGGGGTGTGACTCAAACACAAACACACACACACACACACACATACGTCTTCCTCAGCATGTGAAACAAGTCCACCTACTCACGCGCCAAACTTCCACCAGGTTTGTTCAAGTTTTACAGCAAACACAGACAGGAAATCCAGCCTCAAATAACAGTGACACATGTGATTGGTTCTTCCTCTGCGCTGTCAGTAAGCATAGCTCAGGAATCACTCAGGCTTTGGCGCTCATAAAATCACAGATATGCATGTGGGAAAGCTTCGCTTACTTTTGATCCAGGCCACAGTTGCATGTATTTAAGGTTATTGGCTATACCTGACAGAGCAGCCGGAGACTGTACTCCAGGAAATCAAGTTTTAATATGACTTGGAATCTCTCTGTATTTTTCTATTTGAGGAAGCATTAACTGGGTGACACATTTAACACCCTTCAAATACGTGCCTCCACATTTCAATCTTCTCTATTTGGATTGTAAGAATCCCATTTGTGCAGAATTGACTGAGTGCTTTGGCTAAGGCTGCCTCACACAGATGAGAGGGAGAGCAAAGAAAGAGACAGATAATAGAAAAAAATCTAAGCCAAAGAGCAGAAATGTGTGGGCATCACTGGCAGAAATTATTTACATCCCACTTTTTTGGCAGCTCTTCAAGTGTAAATAGGTTGCAGCTATCTTTTGTTATGGAGGTGGTGGGAGGCAAAAAAAAAAGAAGAAACTACTGAACAACTGCAAAAGCAAGCATCAGCACAACTTTGGGCACTGGCTGACAAAACAGCAATGAGCCTCCAAAACAAACAGGAAATATCCAACCTGTGCCTTTTTCGATTTCAGCCAGAGAGTCGCGGCCCCACACAGGCCATCGAGAGACGGGGGAAATGAGCGAGAGTGATAGAATGGAGAGAAAATTAGAGAAGGAGTGAGAGATAACAAGGTGTTTATGGAAGACGCCTCTCTGCTATGTTCCCCCCAGCTCACATTAGGGTAAACAGAGCGCTGAGCTGAAAGGAGCGCACAGGGAAATGCTTTGCTGATAATGGTCATGATGGGAGACGATGATAGCAATCACGGTAACCACAATAATCACAGCCAGTTCTCCAGGGACTTTTAAAGCATCTCAGTGGTGTGCGTGTTCGTGGAGGTGTGTGTTTTTGTCCATCATTTGGTGCGTGTAATGGACCCAAGCATTGTTGCAGTAATAGCGCATCGTCAACCTCCGAAGTGGAACAAAGCTGGAAATGTAGACGTTACCAGCATCTGACACTAACTAGTCAGCAATACTGCAGGAGAGGATGACCACAAACAAACATATGGCTCGTGTTTCACTTTATTTAGTTTTACTGCAAACTGGGGGAAATACCTTTTTGCAGGTCTATAATCTATTATCCCTGAATGTTTTTAGTAACCTTGGCGATATTGACATTTGAAAGGATGTAGGGGGGACCATGATATGTGCCTCAGTTTCAGTGAGAAATATTGATTGGGGGATTGGCTCTTAAAAGGTAGTCATGTGACATGGTGCCCTTAACCTGGGACCATCTGATTGCATAGTTTCATCAGATTCAGATGCAGGTTCAAGAGAGAGAAAAAAAGGAGGATGAACTTGATGGCCCACAGCGAGGACAGTACCCACAGCTGCAGAGTAAAACAATGCAAGGGGTGGGTTGCTTCAGACATGAAATAACACTAATAACTAATAACACTGCACAGAGCTTTGTAATACTCACAGACAGGATTTTACAAATCTGGAGTTATTCACTGTTTGTATAATTGTTTCACATGCACAGAGACTGGGGAAATTAAAAACATTAGCTTTTAGCTATACATCTGTATAATTCATCGTTGAAAGTTTTTTTATTATATGTGGTTCCTGTCAACTTATAATACAAGATAAATAGGATAAAAGATCACAGTGACAACTATTTCACCTTTCATCATGATGATTGCGAGGTAAACAGTATGAATGCAGTGCTCATGTTAAAACCTAATCTACAAAACATACAGGATGCTGGATGATGTCATTGCAAAAAATGTTGAGCAAGTTTCAAATTTTTTAGACAATTCTTGTTTTATTAACCAGAACTCAGTCTGAACGTGGCTCAAGGCTACACTTGTGGAAGTGCATGCAAAATATCTGTAATTCAGAGAAGGATTTTTGCATGTTTTAATGGATAGACCTTGCCTGACTGTTTTCCCTATATACCGTAAATGGGCAACATATCCTGGTAGATACACATTGTGAAATGAAAAATAAAACAGACTTTTAAACTGACTTTGGGAAAAAGAGCAATTAATTTATTGATTCATTTCTATTTAACAAAAAAATGATAAACATGATGGACACTAACATGTGTGGACTTTATACGCACACTGACAAACAGTTTACCTCTAGTAGCAGCATTATACAGCTGGAAGTTGCTCCTCTGGGAGCAATATGCATCAAATGGCTGATATATAAGTGAGTGATATAGGTCAGAGCCCATGTCATTCCCTCTCTGTGACTTTGTTGACTATCACACTAAACAAAAAGGCCATAAAATAATAATAAAACATATTTCTCCTCCAATGAAGCTAATGCTGTGCTTTGAAGTGCTTTTACTGCATTACATCGACCTGAGTCACATTCACAATACCCTTCACTGCTGTTTTGTGACAATCTGTAGTGACGTCTACATAAAAGAGCAGTTGGGCACATTTCTCTACTTTCCCCTGCTTAACTGCCTCGTCCATCTTCTCCCCCTTTCCTAATGACCCACCAGCCATCAGTAATCAATTACTAGCCAGACAGGGGAGTATTAAAACACACCGCTGCTTGCTTCCAGAGCAGTAATGTGGAGGATGTGTTTGATCTGATAAGGCATCGGGCAGGCGTGTCCCTTGGTCCCACTGTGTGTCACCGACCCCAGCACAAAAGCCCTCATCTGTCCCCTGAGGAGATAAATACCACCCCATCCGCCCCTCTTTTCAGTTGTGATGAAAAGACGAGAAGTGAGACAGAACGCTCAACAGACACTTACTATGAACGAAGGGTCAAAGTCATAGCTCTGACATCAAGAAAGGTTTTATCGCAGCAGTCAGGGCTCAGATCCCTCAGATTGATCTCCTGTGGCCACAGGTAATGGCTGGTGGAAAGTAAAGAGGAGTTAAGCAGCTGTAGAAGACAGCTGTGACTGCTCTGGCTGGTACCTGTTCTGCTACACAGGATGATTTGAAGTATATTTTAAAGTGCTTAATTAGTACAGAAAAGGCCTCTCACGGTGTGTTTAAGGTGGGCAGTATAACTGTGTCTTTGTTCTGATTCAGTGGAAATTGGATCTCAATCCAAGCAGGGATTTAAGTTTCCAATCTAAAATGTCATGTTATATCACGGACCATTTCAATAAAGGACAACCACAGCCTACAGCAAAGCCCTTCAATAGCTCACCTGAAAACCTGAATACAAAGTGGCACGCACAGCTCACTTAATTACAACAGCCATTAATTCAGATTTAACTCTGATTCCAAACCCATCACATTCATCGGCACTTAGTGACGGCTATGTAACAGGTTTGCTCACAAACCAGCAGGTGACAATATGACTATAAATGGAGTTTTCTATCAATCACTCCTACTTTACACCAGCAAGCCTTCTGAAAAGGTGCAATCTAGATAATTGAGCAGGGTTGTAAACATGTCAGGTGTTATCAAGTGCAGTCACATGGAAATACAAGGACACCTTGTTTAAAAGCTACCTTGTTTGTGATGCATCTAAAACATTCAGTAAAGCTAGCTTATTATAGAGCGCTTTGCAAAGTAACCCCGCTTGAAGGTTTCTTTCTTGCTTTTCTTTTATGATCTCCAGCCCTTGACTCAAAAATCAGACCAGTTACGAAACCAGAACGCGTGGCTGCAGACAAATTAAGTAGAGAAAACGTGCACATATATTATCTCTATTGCTTTAAATTCCATCGCAAACCGATATATCCTTTAGTGTAAATATCTGGCAGTGAATTCATCCTTTCATTACTAAGGGGAATGAATGGACCCATGAACCCTCTTAGTTTTGTTAACCATCTCCCTCATCATATTATTAGATTATTTGTATTATAATGGAGTTTTCTCTCTGAGTTTCACATCTAACTCTTTCTTTCTGTCAATACATCTGGTCAACGCTACAATAAGCTTGGCTGCTGCAAGGCCAAAGAAAATGTCAACACTTCAAATGCATGCAAAGAAGAGAGGACTTTGCAAGTCAGTGGAGCCAGCAGCAGTAATGGCTACATATTAAAGAGTTGTCATTTGAGGCAGTGGACTCCATTATGGATTCTGTGTAATGATGCTTGTCACTATGATATACTCTGTAAACATTGCTGAGTTTCAGCCTGCTGGCACAGCCTAGTGGACTGCTGCTGTCTCCTTTCCCCTGTACTCATAAAAATGGTTATGGGTAGTGTAGTTTGTCACACATTGGAGCTTTTGTTCAGATTGCAGTGAGGACTAGTGCTCAGAATTCAGACAGCATTGTCAGGCTTTGGCAAAGTTTTCCCTGACTTTAGCTCTTTTATGCAATGGGATGGCAAATAGGCCCGCATTACCATGCTCATTCTGAAACAGACACCACCGTGGGAAATGCCACATCCCATAAGAAACAGCAGGCTGTCGGCCAAAAGCGGCACACAATAATGCAGAGCGGCTCAGACACACATAAACCCACACTCACGCAAACATTTCTTGAAAGCTCAGCAAAACAACACGACGTGCAGCTGTCTCATTCTAAGCAGCGCTGACACCCATTGTGGAGCACATCCCAGGAGATCACAATGCACTGACAAATCTTTATACACCTTCCTGTGAATTTTCTATATGGCTCTTGATGCGGGTCTACTGTATATCTCCAGCGGGAAAAAGGAGGAAGAGGAGAGACAACAGTAGGAGAGTGATGGTGCCGCGCTGAGATGAAATGCTCTTTTTTGCGGTGGCGGCATTTTGTAGAGAGCTCCCTTTCATCAACCAGCGCTGATCCCTCCCTTTCCCCTCCTTTCTTAAAACTGTGGAACAATAAAACCTTTTCATCATGGGGAGGAAGAGGAGGCAGAAATCCCATCATAATTATGGCTGGTCCACATGGGAATAGTCTCACACTAAGCACTTACAGTCTTCACTCTGTAGGTCCTAATTACTGTAGACCACATATCACATTTCCTTAATACTCAAACCAGGCCATTTCCTATTTTTCCATTAATTCCATTACAAAAGGGGGGCTGCTGTCTTCGTCGGTTCACTTGAGGAAAAGAAGGAGAACAGCCCAGTTTCACATTAACACTCACAGTCGGCCAATTAGCCTAGTGGTCGTCTGCACAGTGGAGGCTCACCCGTTTGCTTCAGCACATTTCGGCTGTTTTTGTCCCTCCCAAGAGATGACTGAGAGCAAGGACGGGACCCTTGTTTAACTGTATTTGATGAGTACACTCCCTTAGCAGAAAAATCTGCAACAGTGCAAGGTCAATGAGCAAGTTCAGCGTGCCTCAGATTAGATTTTTTCTTGAAACACAAAATAATGGACTGGTTTCAGGCTTCTTGCTAATATCATCATAGAAACTGACATTTCTTGGTGAATTTCCTGAGCTGAAGTTTAATCTGACATTAGCTAGATCACATGGTCAGACTGTCGGGAGAGAGAAAAATTCTCCATTTAGCCTCCAATCATTTTAAAAGGCCTCACTTTGGAGTATAAATTCCCCTTTGACTCAGCTCAATGTAGACGTTTCCCTGCTCTGACAGGTGTTTCATCTTTAATGAAAGATTGTTTCTAATGTTCCAAAGACGTCAAAAAGAGGGCAAAAACACCAAGCAGCTGACAATGTGCTGTAATAACGTGCTACTGGAGTAGAAATGACGTGATTGGCTGTGTGTGAAGAGGGACGGTAATTGTGTTATCTCTGACAGTGTCACCAAAACCCAAACATGTATTCCTGCATTGTTCCTATGAGGTAATGTTGCACAGCCACTGATATACATTATTGAAAATGACAAGCGCCTTGTTGGTTCAATTTATGACATATCAATGTTGAGGCATTTGCAAACATAATCAGACACACATCAGCGCAGCGTCTGCACACAAACTCACAAGCACCACCGGAAGAAAAGATGCAGTGGATCCAATGAATCTTTCTGATGTTAATCAAGAGCCATAAAACTTTAACCAACATCTGTACAGCCTTCATAAACAGCACCACGGCAAATTTCTTTTCCTGTCACTAGTGACAGGAGACAGATGACATCATTACAATCCCTCCAACTCACAGTAACCCAGTTCCATTTGACTCTGAAGGCTGCATTAGCCGGAAATGGGCGAGAGAGCCAAGAAAGAGCTAATATATATATATATATATTAGCTATAATAGGCTACAGTTTGTAAGATGAAAGAAACTATGAAGAGCATATTCACTGCTGATGTGTTCCTTCTTGTGCTGTACAGACTCCTTTCCTGCCATACCCACACTCCTCTTGCATTATTCCATATTTCACTTCTATTCCCCTGCTGTCTATTGTGTATTTCCTCTGGCGCTGTCAGTCAAGCTTTAAATAGCATTTGTACCTTGCCTCTTATGCCACATGTCCTGCACAGAGCTGGGAAGACAAGTACAGGGTGTACAGCCCCACAGTGTATTTGTAGAGCAGAAGTATTGTAGTAGTAAGTAGTGTTTGAAATTGTATTTGAGTGTGAGCTTTATATGGCTCCCTGGTTGATCAGCTGCCTTCATATCTTTCATCTCTCTATATAGTATATACATATTACAGTAACTGTGTAATAAAATCAGGCCCTCTAGCTATTGTACACTAGATTACAGTGTTAACAGTTTGTAGATGTAAAAGGGCCAGTGACCTAAAAATTACATTCGTATTCTGCAGGTTATAGTTTACATTCAATGACAACATTCAGTCAATTTAGGACGTAGTGTGACCTATATGTAAAGATGCAGAAAGTAAAGGGTGTGGAGGTCGGAGTGGTGGATCGGTGTGAAGTGAATCTGACTTTTATACTTTTATTTGGAGGACTGGAGTTTGTGTTCAGTCTCTAACTTGCAATAACCTGAATTTGTTGCAGCACAAGTTGTAAAACAACACAGACATATTTTATTTTATCTTATAAAGTTGATATGGTGAATAAGTAAGCAAACAGTTGCCAATTTACACATCCAGCAGATGCAAAGCAACGTTAGCATTTATTGGAGTTGTGTTTCATTCCAATAATCCCTCTCCCTTCAGCTCTGTTTTGTTCTCCACATCTTATTATGTTCACTTGCAAGTTGCTAACTCATGTGGTGCTGAACAGATAGTGTACAGGTGGTTTATTATTGAACGCACTGAGATGAGGTTTTGCAGAATTGCAGAATGAACTATGGCAATATATATGGCAAAGAGGTTGAATGCCATTGGTCCTGCAGCCCAAGCATAAAAACACAGTCAAGACAATATTCACTTTTTTATATCTTTAAACAAAGACTAGCATTTTCAAATTCATCTCCTCTGAAGGGCTTTTTGAAAACTGTGTTTTCAAGATAAGGAAATGCTTGCTTAGTGTGTATGAAAGCCCAAAGTGGAGAGGAAAAGACTCTAAAGCGAAATCTGATTTGGCACATGTTAAAGAACTGCAACAAAACTACAAATCTAAGAGCTCTCGCAATTCTGTGATGTACAGTATCCATACCCAATTATGTTTATAATCTGTTTTCTACAATGTATTCCCTTTCATAACTTCTCCATCTGTTTTCCTCCTGCTACATCTAATGCTTACTCCTACAATCTTTCCTCCTCCGCCCTCACTTCCTGTATATATCTCTGTCAAGCACACAAAAACACACACGCTCACTATCTCTCTCATCACTGCTCTTCTTCACTCTGTCATCAGCGGCCAGTCAAGGTCAGAGGTTTTTATTTTTAGTTGTCCAATAACAAAACAGCTTGTCCTGCCTGACATTGAAAGACACTCTGAGTGTGAGCATCCATCCCCGGGGGCCCTGCAGCATTTAAACTGAGAGCACGGCTGCCGCTCCCCAGACACCCTCACAATCCTCATCACGTCACTGCTGCCACGGCCACGGCAGCCACAGTAATATAAACAACACAGCAGAGCGTGCTATGTGAAAAACAAGCTGCAACTTCCTGGCGAAAGTGAAAAAAAGCCTACTTGTAGCAAATTGAGACTGGCCTGTCACATTTGGAAAATGCCAATGTGCAGATGGTAGTTAAACCAAACAAGCACATGAACGTGTGAAACACCACATTTGGCACTCAAACAGGTTTAAAAAAAATGAAATAGATGAGCAAGTGATAGAGAAGTATACTGTAATAAGAAGTCATAGAATAGCTAGATTGAGTTGTAATTTTGTACTGATTGAACAGAAGTGGTTCACCACAGGTATAATCATTCATTACCCAGGTAATAACATCAAATGGAAAAGAAATGAGCAGTTTAGTTTGCATAGAAACTGTGCGAGAGGAAGCTCGAGTCGGTCTATGACTGGCATTAAACAGCACAGAGAAACAGATCAATCAGGCAGAGGAGTACTAACTGCACTATAGGAACGCACTATACACTGATGAATATGTTTATTCTTTCAAACCAGTGGCTCCTGACTGGTAGGGGTGCATTCGGAAGGTGTCAGCACGCTTCAACCTGTCAGATGGTTGAACAGCTTCCTTTATACCTTTCCCACTTCCCACAACCAACAATCACACCCACTTTCTACAGCAATTATCAAAGTTTTCTGTAGTCTTTTCGTCAGCTTTAGCTCATACTTGTGTCTTTTTGTACAACCAACTGCAACACAATGAATGACAGATGAAATATATCACATTAAAGTTACCCTACATCCAAATTTTGCCAAATAACCAAACATCTGCAAAAGAAAATGCTAATTATTGCTTATTATTTACATTATTTTCTACCATTTATTCTTTTCAGCAAAGCAAACGGTTGTTTCTCTCTATACTTGTTGAACTTTTTTAGAAATGACATCTGTTGAAATAGCTATTGAAATGTTTTTGATAGAACTTTTGGAACTTGTTGCAATACTATTAGTCTCAATGGTTTATATATTATATATATTATAAGTTGAATGTGTGTCATGTTATCTTAAGCATTGACCAAAACACTAACGAGAAACAAATTTGGACACTGGGGCTAGACCCAATGGGAAGCACTGCTTTAGAAAACAAATGAATGAATATTTAGACATTCATCATGATGATACATTTGGACATATTTGCGTCAGATCCGTGTGTTATTAGAATGTATGCTTCGAGTGATGTTATAATTAGTGTAGGTAGTTGTAGGCTTTGACTGTAGTCAGTGGAGGTCCCTTAGAAGGATAGCAATAGAAGGATGTGTGTTGTGTGTATCTCTGTGTGTGTATATATAAATAGAGCTGCAGTCTCTGGCTCATAAATGTCTACAGTCCTCCTCAAGTAGGTATATATTTTAAACAGCACTGGTCAAAGAGGAAATAATCATTAGAAAAAACACCATGCCTATTCCCAAAAAAGCCTTAGCAGTAATGGAGTTGGTGGAATTGTATGTCCAAGTAAACATGGGATTTTCTCCATCGAGGATTTCGTTCATATTGCACTTGTCAAGGGATTATTTTGTCTCTTAGCCCTACCCATGAGCCAGGAGCTGAGAAAATCCCTCGTATTCCACACAATCTGCTGCAACTCATCCTTACTCCAACTGCAAATAATACCTCCATCAGTGGCTGAATCAGGCAACTTAGACAAACAGCCCATAGCCAGTCGTCTGGGCCTAGAGCCAGGCACTCTTAAACGCTTCTCTCCTTCTTCTCCCTGCTTCACAATTGAAAAGACTTGACAAATTGAACACAATATTTCCAAGACCTATCTAGTTGCCTCTATCAATGGATTGTCAAGAGGAGCAGAGGGGTTTGGAAAATATCCCAATTTAAAAGTGTCTGAGTTAGTTTGGACGATCCAAAAGACAGCACGAGAAAGGTTTTTGAATATTCATTAGCCTGTAGATTTTTCTTCATGTCACAAACGGCAAGATAGCAGCTTGATCTTCATCAATCTGCGACAAAACAAAGCACAATTGCAAATGCAAAGCAAAAATCCTGTTCCAGTGACCTCTTCATTTTTTCTGAGAGAGGGAAGCTCGTAACCACTTAAGCCTCATCCCAGATGTTAAGATAGAGAGAGAGACAAGAGTCAGCTGCTGAAAGATTAATAAATGCTGCTGAAAAGCAGGATAGAAAATGCTTTTAGAGGTACTCGCCCCGATGGGGGTGGAAAGGCATTGATTTTTCTTTTGGAGCCATCGCTGTCGTTCGGCAAGATGGTGCTCAATAAGCGAAGCAAGCCTTTCATGATAACAGCTCTGGCCCCTCGATGACCTGTGAAGTGTGCCTGTTAAGGAGGCACGGGATATTTAGCAGCCAGGATCAAAAGCGCTTCCCTCCCTGCCTTAATTTCAGCCCGTTTTTCTGGTCGTTGGCCAGATTTCAGGTGGACAGATCGATGGTGGAAAAAGTGACACCTAAGTGATAGATCGATAATATAGGTGGTGTCTCCAGGCAGCTTGCAGGAAAAGATTGTGCGTTTGTCTGTCTCATCCCATGACATCACCACACCGATGGGAGCATCACGCCTTCCATTACGCTGATCAATAGCGATTTCGCTCTTGCAGGCTTTCAAAGTTGAACGGATGTCAGAAGAGGGAGTGATCCGGTGCTTGCTCACAAAAAGACATCATCTGAAGAAAGCTACGGTGTGTCACAGAGTGATTTATAGTGTGATACACATACAGCGGGACAAGAAAACAGAAAGAGAGCAAAAAGCAGATGTAATCCAACCAGGAGGGAGATGGTCATGGACAGACACCGATGGAGATTTACAGCACCCAGAGAGTGATATATAAAGTGTAAACAAGCGACAGATTGCCTGCCATCCACCCACACCCACACACACACACACACGGCTGCATTCCAATCCTGTGGAGCCGGCCCGTTGCCCCTGGCAGCCGGGGCTGGTAATGGCACTGCACTGGCTCAAAAGGAGTGCAGCATGGTGGTCGCCAAGCGATAAACCATGCATGCAGTTGAGCTGTATGTGGAAGAGCTGGGCAGCAAGGATAAGAAATTAGTGGTATGCAGCTGTGACACCAATATCAAGCACCAACAACTGCTCAAACTTGGTTGGACATATTTTTATTAGTTATATAGTGTGATTCAATATAACACTCAATGACAATAGCACAAGGTTGATAGCTGATATGCAATTTGTATTAATGCTATAACGGATCACATCTGCACCTTCTGCTAACACAAATATAAACTGATATATTGTCTCCTCTTGCAGCAGAGAGTTTTTTGTGACATGATATCTGAAGTTATCCCACCCTAATATCTCCTGTATTTGCAATAACTCTATAAAGCTAGACACCATTCAGTTAAAGGATGGGTGTCTCAAAATTGACTTCAAGTTAAACTATAATCAATATTTGTACAATAACAAAGTATCAAATGACAATGTGAAAACAATGTGACAATACCGAACGGCCTGTTCGATGTGACAAACCTACAGAGAAGTATCACCTGGATCTGCAGCTCTCCTCGGCTTATAGTTTTGGTTCACTCTCAGCGCTCTCATAGCATTGTTTTCTGCCACAGCAGGCAGCTGTAAAGCTCTAAACCCACTGCACACTACCTGCTCAGCACCAAACAGCAGACAGACACACACACAGTTTACAGACACACAGATTAGCTTCCGAACATAGGAGAACATTTAGCAGCAAAGCCAAATATTTCCCTCAGGAGTTGATAGAGGCTAAAAACAGAGTTAAAAGAGAGAAAATATTGGATATATTCACAAGGTGGCCAGAAGCACGACTCCAAGTGAATGCTAATGTTTCTCTGTAACTGCTGGATGTGTAAACAAGCAACCATTTGCTAACATGTTCAACATATCAACTTAAAAGATGACGATATGTCAATGTTGTGTTCACAACTTTTTCCCACTGCCCACAAGTGCCAAAAAATCGGTTACTGCAACTGACCAACTTGCCCAAAATGTTAAACACATTAAATTTAAGTTTTAAGGACACTCAATGTTGGCGTGAAATATCTGCTCAGATAAAAAAGGACCATTAGTATCAGCCTTGAAAAACCTCCCTTGGTTGAACCTCAGGGCAAGCACATATCATCCAACCTCACACCTACACACCAAGACACACACTTCCATCCTGCGTCCATTCACCCATGTGACTTTATGGACACCTTCCTGTCCATAAACCCAGGAGATGGAATCGAGAAGACAGCGAATGACTCAGAGGGAATTGCCCAGTAAAACACTGCACCCCTAATCTCTTGCTCGCAGCTCAAATCCTCTCTGCTATTAAATGCCCTCTTTCCCC
Organism: Morone saxatilis; assembly: GCF_004916995.1. Lineage (NCBI taxonomy): Eukaryota > Metazoa > Chordata > Actinopteri > Moronidae > Morone > Morone saxatilis. The sequence goes on along the minus strand of NW_023340257.1, from coordinate 4,801,001 downwards.
TTGTGATGGTATTTTATTAACTGTATTTGGTCAGTGAGACCTCAAATTCTCTGCCACAATGGCCATGACATTGGGAGAGGAATGGAAAAAGTAAAAAAAAGAAAAAAAGAAAACACAGAATCATGACCCACGTTGTGAAAGTTGGGATCGTAATAACTTTAATCCTCCAAATAAAGAGTTTCTATTCTGTGGTAAACAATAAAGCACAGGGAGTGAGTCAGAAACAAGCAGCTGAGTGGGAGAAGACAGAGATATAAAAGGGAAGAGAAGAGAGAAAGTTTAGAGAAGAAATTAGATTTCCACATGCACACGTTAAAGTGTTTGTGTTTGCATATCCGCGACTGCGTGTCAGACATTATAAGTATGATTATTCCTTCATTCCTTTTCCTGTACGACACTGTATGAGCAAATTTATTTCACATCAAAAGGCATCTGCTCTTTACAGTGTCACAGAGCGAAGGTTTTAATCCCTTTGCCTTTGTATCTCAACACCGCTACCTCTGTATTTCATCATGCAGCTTCAGAGACTTGAGAGAATACAGGACAGACGAAAACAAGTTTGAATGTAAGAAGAGCTAACAAAGCCGGTTGTTACTGAAGGCTCAGTTGCAGCAGCTAGGAGTGGCACGCCGCACTTGAAAACAAAGGTAATCCAACTGCCCTCCCATTGGGAGAAGAAGCCGTACCTCAGAATTGTACCAAACAGAAAAAAACCGTCATGCCCTACTTCAAATTGTATCAGTATTTTATGTTACAAGACATTTTTAATATTTCACGTTTGTTCTTCACCTTCAACATAAGTCCTTACAAATGCAAGAAGGCGAACAGATTATCCTTGTTCAAAGCGATAATTTGCAAGAATAATTTGTTTCCGGGTGACATTATGCCGTTAATGACTGCCTTTTCTCTTGTTTCTCTAGTGCTGCATCACTAAATGCTTGAGCATGTGGCCATAAGTGAGAATTGTGAGATAGTCCTAAACACTAAACCCTATTGTAACTGTAATTGATGATGGGTGACAACATCTGTGAACTGAATTAGTAATGTCAGTTACACAACAAAATCCAATCTAAAGTTTGCTAACATTAGCCATTAGTGCTAGTGGTCATACCAGACCAAGAAAGGCTGCAGCAACAACACCCCTGACTGAAGGTCAACTTTTGTCCTGTAAGGTAAGATTTAAATGTAAATGTATATACTCTCACTTTAAGGACACTCAGTTGGTATCAATCAGCATTAACAATGAACTGTTTTACTACAAACTTTAAATTTGCAGTAATTACGTTAATCCATGTGTTTCTGTTTTATCAAAACTGTTAAAAAGGTACAACAATCAAAAGGCTAATTATAAACAAATTCATTATGTAATGTATGGTGCAAATCTTTATTTGACCAATTTATTTGAAATCCTACCCCAAATACCTGCCCCAGTGCTTTATCTTCATTTATTTTTGGACAAGCCACTCATGGAAGTTATAAAATTATGTTTAGCTGAAATTCATTTGGCGATTTTGGGTTTTCAGCTACAAAACATTAATATAATGTTTCACATTATACTTTATACAGGTGGAGTAGCAACGGCCCCAAACAAACCTATTTTCTTTCCTGGTATGGAGACCACATCGCTTCCAGTCTAACTGCATTCACTTGTAATCAGTAATTTAGTGCCAACAAATGAAGTGTGGAAATAGTTGTAGAACACAAGCTGGGAAGTTTTCCCACATGCCCACTCCCAAAATGCATCAGTACAGTATATTAACCTCGTTGCCTGTGACGTTTTCCGCCTTTCATCTTTCCCTGTTGTGGTTCACTAAAAGCCACTCTGCATTAAGACCTTCAGGGTTTTCTAAGGGATGTGGTAGACCATATATGGCATTCTGGGGTTGTTTCTGTATGTACATCAGCCTCTATGTCCACAAGCAGATTGCTAAACTAACCTAACTTTCACAGAAGCAGTTCTGCATGCCTTAATGAAGAGGCCCGTGGTATTTTTCTCCAAACCAGCAGTCTCTTGACAGCTACAGATGGTAAATGTCAAGAGAAGAAGGAGGAGGAGAAAACAGTTTATTCTAAACAGACCCGAAACACATAATTCAAAACATTTATGAAAATGCAAGATAGCATCTTTAAATGGGATTCAACTAAATCTCTGTGCAATTTGCTCATTCCAAGCTCTGCTTTCTCTGTCTGTCTCTCTTTCTTCTGGCCTCAGTGTGTTCTTTCTATTTCAATTTCAACCTGTCAGTCAGTCGCTCACCTATTCTCTGCTGTTGCTTCTTCTGCCCTTGTGCAACAGTCTGTCACAGATTTCCATCTTTTTTTTTTTTTCTAGCATCTGCATATAAAGCCGAGACCCTCCCGCCCGCCTTCCCTAGGTGCTGGAAATGGAGAGAAAGTGGCAAAGGCGTGATTACGATGTCAATTCATAAACACTGCACCCCGAGAGACTGCATGGATGAAAGCACCAATGCTACTGGAAAATGATCCACCCAGCCGGGGCAAGTCATTTGCTACACAGTGGAACAAAGCTACAAACACTGAGACACACAAAGCGTAAGGTACAAACTGGAGGAAGGTAAATACAAAGAGGTGGAGGGTGAAAAAAGATGGGGGCAACTCAGAGGTGGAAGAGTGCATCGAGACTTGAGATGTGTCCATATGCATATGTGTGTGTGTGAATGTGTATGTTTGCACCCCTCTACAGGTGATCTGCCCTCTTCGCTGGAAGGCAGCAGGGGAGAACTGTCACGATTCAAACAGATGGAAAGAGACTCACCAGGGCTGAGAAAGACTCAGAGGGCAGAGAATAGCAGGGCCGGGTGTCTCTAACACTCTCTCTTACACAGACACACACACACACACACACACAGCCATTTTATATGTTCTTGAGCATCAGGTGGCCAACACTTGAGTGCTTGAAAATACCACCTGGGAAATGCCACACAGCTAGATATAATCTATTTGTTTGGGGACCCGCGTCATAGCATAAAAGGAGAGGACCCATTGATATTTAAATGATGCGTGTACGTGTGTTTATATGCGTGTGTGACCGAGAGAGGGAGAAAAGAAGAGAGAGAGCGTAAAAGGCAGCAGCTGTGTGTATTCCAGCAACATAAAAGTGTGATCTTGAGATGCTGTGAAAGATTAGAAAGTTGATATTTCTTTGCATTTATGAGGCAGAGATAGATAGTTTCATATCTTCTCAATATATTCGAGTATGACTCATGAGAAACAGAGAAAAAAGTGTTGACAGAGAAAATCTGCTTGTGCAGATCATTTGTATTTTCAAGAAAAAGGTGAGGTTTAAGATCGGATTATCATGTCTTCCAGCATTTTCTCAGATTTGTACACGTGTAGTCAGGTAAGGCATATTCAGCAGCTGGGTAACATTTTCCATGTACATTTAGACTGGGGCTGTTTTCAGTGGTGTGGGCTAGACCTGAAAAATTAATGCTACAGCGTGCTATAATATTTTAGGCAAAGTTCTTGTACATGTTCTTCCAACTTTGTGGCAACAGTTTTGGGCAACCCATTCCTGCTTCAACATGATAGCTCTTTTCCTAGTTTGGTGTGGAAATGGGCTGTCAAACAATGAAGCAGTAACATGCAATTTGATCATTCAAACACAAATCATGTCGTTTAATCCTCAATTAGGTTGTATAATTAATGCCGTTCTGTTCATTCGCAGTTCTTTTTTGCCTCATTTGTGAGACAAGCTACTGTAACTGTAGGGTAGCACACCCTCACCTTTATTCCCAATTTTTCCAATTATCACATGACTTCCCCACGTTACATGGGGTTTTGGGGGATCATTAGCCGTTAGAACAGCCAAAACAATCGCCACATTTGCGTGGCACATCTGCATGGTCTGCATCTTCACAATTAGAAACAAGGAATTGAGTTTGGTGAATGTGGCTCAACATTTTGTGCAGGGAACTACAATTAAGTCAAATTTGTGGAAAAGTTGCACAGAATTTATGGGAATTGGGGGATTTGCATTAATTATTGAGATCGCAACATCACAACTTCTTGGAGGGACTGTACAGAGCTCTGACACAACCAGAATCTGACCATCTGTACAACCTTTGGTATCAATGAGAACATCAACTGCACATATATAAAGTTCAATCAGGAAGACTATGCTACTCATTGATTTACATTTCTATCTCACTCTTCTCACTGTAAGCGGCTGACTATTTTGCCACAATCTCCACACATTGCTGTCAAATTTTAAACAGCTTCAGTCCCCATTTGCCTGTATTTTCTTATTCCATTGTATAATATGGGGTGCCAGTTTTAATAAGTGGATCACTTGAAAGATTACGGTTGAGAGTTTAGATAAATAACCTTCTGCCCTCACTCGCCAGCTACCAACATTTGAGCAAGGCAGCAAACCCCCAACTGCTTCATGGAGCTTCACAGCAAGGAAAACTAGAGCCATGGGAGGCTCTAATACAGTATGTGTTTTCAGTTTTACAAATATAATATAAATAAATAAAAATAAGAAAAATATAATAAGGTCTTATTTTATAATATGCACAAAAAAACAAAAGAGATAATCAAGCTTAGATCTCACAAGAAGACATCCAAGTGTTTCCCAGCACGGCCTTGTCATATTATTTAATGTAATCCTTTAAATATTAAAGGTTCTGTGTGTAGTAATTTGTGTTCCTCTAAGTTAAAACCACATTTTTCATAAGCTCGCTCCCTGTCACAAAGACAATGTTGAAATATGTCCTCGCTCTCTGGTGGGTGCCACTGTGTTTATTTCCTCTTTGTCTTTACTCAAGAGGACAAACATGTTTGAAAGGATTTTTTTTCCATCGGCCTTTCGCTCTTCCTGCCATCTGTCACTGTGAGAAACGCTGATGTTTCATTCTTCAAAGTCAGTTTCCTGTTAAAACTAGAGTTGGGCCGAAAATTGGATTTTTGAGGCTGATACCAATATTGATACTGTTGATACTATTGATAATGAGACATCTCAGATTGTGATATGATGCTAACCATCTGGTACAGTAAACTTACAATAGATGAGAAACCAATCTCACCACAAGGTCCATTTAGTCTGGAGCTGGTCTGGAGCTTTACGTCATATGTGCAGTACACTTGTCCTTGTAATTATCTATAACTTCTGCAAACCACAATCTTAAACTTGTTGCTACATATGCTTTACATTTACATTTACTTGTATGTAATTGTATATAGGCTCTTATTATATCTCTTAGGCTCTTATTATATTTCTATTTCCATTTTTATTTGTATCCTTACTTTTACTTGTATATACCTATACATACATTTCTATTCTAAGTATTATTTATATTCTTTACCATGTGTGAGTAGAACAACTGTAACAAACAAATTTCCCCCTGGGGATCAATAGAGTATTTCTGATTCTGATTCTGATGTCACATGATCATCATCTTGTGGTGAAACTGCTGTTTCCAAGATTGTGAATGAACTTCACCTTATTGTAACCCTGACAACCAAGGTCCCCTGACCTTTAGGGAAGCTGTAAATTTAACTCAAACCAAGTTGTTCTAGTGCCTGAACTGAGCCAAACCTTGGCTGCGTAAGATCAGAAAATGTTTTTTTTAACTGGTTTCTAACAGTTTTGAAAGCCACAGATAAACGATGTTGTCCTGGTGATTGGGGCGTCAGATCAGAAAACGCATTGATGTGTCGTTCTGAAGGGCAGTCACAAACAAGTATTTTGACATTTAATTTTGCACAGGAAGCCCTTAAAGTGCTCAGAAAATATTCTATCTGCAAAGATCATTATATGATCAAAAGCAGCCAGAACAGCAACTAAATGGGCCTCATTGTGAGATTGGATTGCTCACTGTGTTCACAAGACTTTGAACCTCAGTGAACAATAAATATTATTATCAAGAGATGAGTGGGGAGCACGAAACTCTCAGCTCACTATCAAATAAAGGCAAAAATACCCCGCAATATAAAAATCCATGACCGTAACAGAAGTGACATGTGTTATCATATCCGATTTCATGTTAAATATCAGTAAAAAACTATTTAAATTGAATTTTTAATAACTAATTAAAAATACATGATACAAAACAATATTTAAGTCAGCGAAAAACATATTTTAGAGCTCTGCTATTCCTTTGCCAACACACTCACTGATAATTATATATTTGTCAATGTATGGGTCAGGCTCTAGTTAAAACTGACCAGACGGTACACAATCTGTTTGCTGTGTAATGTTAAAGTGCTACATAAATGCTAATAGAAATGTCAATTTAAGAGTTGATGCAGACCACAGAAGTGAACTTTTCGGCAGAGCAAAGTGAAGCGGCGTGGCTTGTTATGCAGCAGAAAGCAACCTCTCCACCGAGGGTGTTCCCTGGCTAAGAGCTCGGTGTGGGGCCCCTCCACTCTCAGAGACAGATGTTAGGGCTGGGCCCGGCCATCCAGTCTCACTATAATGAGAACTCATGGGGGTCAAGGCCCACACATACACATAGACTCATGCACATGCATGAACACATTCAACACCATATCACCACATTCGTAAAAAACACACACACACACACAATCCCAGCACAATATGAGAACCAAACAGTGAGAAGCAGGAGTGGTGAGTGAGCCAGGGGTGGATTCAAGATTTACTAATGATGTTCTGGTTAGAAAAATGAGTGACCTTCACACACACATGTTCACATACAGTGTCTCCAAGTGACAAGATATTCAAATATAGGGCAGGGAGACCGAAGGTGAGGTGGGGGGAGGACAGAAAACGCTTGAATGCAAGTATGTGTTTCTCCTGCCAACCATATTTGAGTTTTTAATGAATGAACATGGCACCTTAATTATTCACCACGCTATTATTAGCTTCTAGACCGCGATGTCCGAACACGTACAACAGTGCTCAGGCATGTGAGGAAGGAGAATAAATCATCATTAAAATGTGTTTTTTGCATACATGTACAACTTTTCATATTTAGTATACAACATATACATATGTATGTATAAATGTATACATATACATTTGTTCATGTATTTATGTATGTGTGACTGAGAAATACATTAAAGGTATGCATGCAGTATGTGTGTGCGCATGCCATGTTGTGTACTGTGCATGTTATTGCTCGACGCTCACTGACTCTTAAGGGTACGTTTGGCCTTGATAAAGCAAAGACAGCCTAATAAAGTCAACAAAAGCTGCTCCGATGGCTGAACTAACAAAAAGAAGTAGATTAAATTTTTTGCTTTTAAATGTCTTAACTAATGCCTCAAAGGAGAATCTCCATGGGGGTCCTGGTAAAAAACGCCGAGGACTTGAAAGAGAAAGAGAGAGGGGAGAGACAGATCCTGAGGGAAGGAGAGAACAGTGTGATAAGACCTGGCTAAGCCTCGCCGTCGGTAATTACCTCCACGCTAATGCTACACCAGGAAAATCCCAGTGGGAGAATGGAAAAAGATGAGGAGGAAAGATTGAAAAAACATTTTTTATTTTTTTTTAAAAAGATTTGTGATATTATTGGGTGTGAGATCAGACAAAGACAGACAAGTAAAAGACAAGGATAAGGGTAAGATGGAGGGAGATAGAACAGAGGATGAACAAGGGGGAGTGAGAGGATGCAAAGCGATGGGAGGAGCAGGTACACGGTGACCCAGATCCTCCTCCTGGTAACACAGGGGGAGCTGCTACAGCCAGGCTGCTGTCTGCCGCAAGACCAGAGCAAAGGATGAAGACATACAGGAAACAAATATGAGCTAAAGCAGCGGCTGCAGTGTGACAGCTGGTCTAAATCACTATAAACATGTGGAGACGCTGGGGTTTGAAAAACAATCAAATTGTGACAAATTGAGGTTTTTTTGCTAACTACAAGAGCCTGTTGGGCTTGTATAAGGGCTGACAGGTACTCTCAGTGCTCTCTCTAGCTCCCTCTCTCTCTCCTCATTCTTCCTGGGGAGGGAGGTGGGAGCACCTTGGTGATTTCTCCCAAAACACACAGGGACAAATGAGGCCCTGAGTGTCCCGTTAAAAAATGAAACAACCCAGCAGAGAGTTCACGTCCCTCAGGGTTTGACGTAGACGCAGGTAAACACACACACACACACATATACGTATACACAGACATGTTTGGGCATGCAATTACTGAGCCTGTACAACAGCCACAGGGAACCAGGGTGCACCTTTCCAAAGGGGAGAGGAGGAGTTTGCAGTGTGTGCCACTATGTGTGTGTCAGTGGCCCAGTTACAGCGGAAGCATAAAATTGCAGCATCCGTGACAGGCCCTCCACACAAAGCCGGTCCCACCTGTTCATTTCAAATGCTCCACCTGTGCATGAGTGTGTGTTTGTGAGAAAACAAGCGCTACAGATGTCTTTGAATGAAGGACACTATATTACAGGGAGGTATTTCAAGTGTTGAGGCATCATCTTTCATAAGTCATAACAGACACACACGGTGCACACACTGCAAACTCATCACAAAGCCACAGGATTCATGGATCATTGTCCCGAGATTTCTATAGCTGCCTGAAAATATGGCGGAGCAGCCGGTATGTGAAAATTGTTGGCCACAACTCAATACACTTCAGACGGTTGGAGCACTATTTATTTTTAGATGCTTTATGGTTCTTGGCTCGGTGGCCCCGATGCTAGAGAGTCATGGACACACACACACACGGAGAACACTCACATTCGTATTTGTATATTCTCAATTAGTGCCTCCAGTTTAAAGCCCGCTCAAAAGGTGCCATGTGGAGGATTTTTCCTGTTAAAATGTTTGCAAAACCAAATTTTAAATGTTTTAAATCAGGCATTGTTTACATCCATGTCTGCTAGCTTGTAGTCTTCTTTTTCACTGTCTTTGTTCGCACATTGCTATGTTTGTTTGTGCATTACCGCCACCAACTGTCAGTCAGTGGAACAGTGTGAAACCTGTTCTCGTATGCGTGCATGTGCATCCTTGTCTAAATCAGGGATTTACTCATTAAACATGCAGCAGGGGTCAAAAACACAGGAAACCTTTAAGAGTTTCTATATAACATTAAATATCTGTCACTATATGGGAACACTCAGTCCTTGACTAACAGTTATTGTTTATTACGGGTTTAAAAAAGGACAACACAGACTTCGAAAAGCACTTCTATAACATTCACACTCACAATTGACAGTTAAACAAAAGGTAATCAAAATCAATACAGCAGAACCGCAGCAGAGATATTGTCTTTTATTCCACACATTCTTCTCCTTTGTCAAAACCTGGCACCTGCATTGCCCACAATGCAATTTGAGCACTGACCACTTTGGTTGTTAGAGTCGGTGCATTATGCTAACAGCGGCTAATGTAGCCGCTTGCCTCAATCAGAGCTGAGGAGCGGGCTGCATTGGTCTGGTAAGATTCCAAGATTTAATTTTCAGCCCCAACCGACATCAAGTAACATCATTTGAGGCACTTTATCAGATATTGATCCGCTCTCTCTGGAGCCACAAAAGTCCCACCCACTCATTTCAACAGTCAGAAGAGCACAGACATAAATACAAATACAGAAATCTTGTGTGAAATAACCAAAACTGTACTAACTTTGATGAAAAAGTGTGTGTTTATATGTTTTTGGGGCCTTTAAATTAGTGAGAATATCCCATCATCCAGTCTTGCATCACCATTATGTTGTCACTATGAGAGCTAAATGTTAAACCAGTACTGCTTAGCTTTATCATTGAAATGCTGCACATTTCCTGGCCATTTTTCCCCGTCCATCTGTCACTCATCAATCACTGCACAGCCTTATCATAGCTGTGACAGGCTGTCAGGTCCCTGGTGTGTTCTCACATATCTCCTCCCCTCCAATATTCCGGCACACTGGTGTATGCTAAAGCCCACTCACACTGAGGCACGAGCTAATGCGAAGACAAAACTGTCCAGTAAGTCTGCTTTCAGCACAATGGATAGCTCCACTGCTGCAGTTTCTTGCTGAGTGTCATTGGCTCATTTCAGGACCAAGGACAGCAGCCGACACTCGCTTCACGTCTGCTTCTGTATAATTCGAGAATAAAAACAACACTCTCTGCCATCAAAACAAGAGCAGCGATGCAGCTTTCAAAGCCTTTCTAGTCATCTAGAATGCATCAACACATATTAAATATACACAGGCTTGATAATACAGTGTACTGAGCAAGACTAAATGTTTTGCACCTGGCTCTTTTTGCTTTAGGAATAATAATGACTTACATTTCAGTGAACATGAAAAGAAAGTAGGGGCGGTTTGATAATAGTAGAACAGAGATAATGTAAGTAAACAGACATAAGCCGGGCAGACCTTGTCTCCAATCACTACCCATCATTACCACCGCAGAAGGGTGACAGACTTTGTAGCATCTGCTGGCAGGCTGGACCATCGCCAGGGGCGCTGACACTACTGTAACTCACAACCAGCACTAAATAACATGCCTTTTATCAGGGCCGTATCTGTGGACCGCTTACTGATGGAGTTTTAACTGCTAGAAAACCCTGAGATCTATGAGCCTGTGCATCTATAGTGCAGAGGAAACTGTTGGTATGTGGTTATGTGGTTATGTAGGGTCCTTCGGAAAGCAACAGCATGTGTTTTCTTATTTGTTTGTGTGCGTTCAGGAATATTTGGGTGTATAGGTATAAGCTCTGCCAGCTCCTGTTCAGCCTGTAAGTGGCTAGCATATGGGATGACAACTGTTGCCTTCATGGGGAAATGGATGGATTAATTGAAATTGAGCACAGATAGGAGAACAGACACGCGAGTGATGAGCACTTAACACAATCATCAAGGCAAAAATCACACAGGGACTTGTAGTGCAGTGTGTATTTTTGCGTCGCGTACTTGTGTGTTTGTGTTTGTGCTGGGACTTGGACTAATGAAGGAAATAAAAATTAACGCTTGATTAATGTGTGTGCAAGCAGCCCAGTACCTGTGGATAATCATCAACCTTGCAAACCATTAGCAAATACATGCTGCTAACGGTTCCTAATGGGGTTGTGTGTGTGGACTGACAATGAAGAGCATGTGTTCAAACAGGCAACTACTGCTCATGCAGGTCTGACCTGAATATAGAGCTGTCCACAGTAATCTTACACTGGTTTCAAATGTATAGCATTGTAAGCAAGCAAAGTGTAACAATGGCACTAAACATTATATAATGGTTAGTGGTTTCAGCCCAAAATGCTCACATTAACAGCACACAGTGACAGAAAGAGTGCAAGACCAAATGCTCCAGCTTGAAAATCAATCACTTTGTTTCAAATACTGGAGGTCTAGCTGGCCTACATGTAGTCTTCCTTAAAAGATTAGTTCTAGATTTTAGGACAAACACTTATTTGCTTTCTTGCAGACAGTTAGATGAAAAGATCAAAACCACTTTCATGAATGCATGGTAAATACGTAGCCGCAGCTAGCAGCCGATTAGCTTAGTTTAGCATAAAATCTGGAAACAAGGGAAAACAGCTAGCATGGCAAAATCCACCTACCAGCACCTGTAAAGATCACTGATATCATCTCCTTTGTTAAACTGTAAAATAGACAAAATGTAAAAAGGCTAATTTGCCTTTTTATGAGGGATCAAAGAAATAGTTCCAGTGGTTCCTAAAATATTAAACTGTTCCTTTAAGTCTATGTTAAATATGCCATCAGGCCACTCTTTGGTCTAGAGCAGAGTAGAATGACTTGCAGGTAGACATACTGTATGACACAAAATAGTTTAAATTGTAAATTAAGAATTGATATTTGTTAAGGTTGTTTAAATATCAATTTTAAAAATCACTCCACCATCTCTCTCCCCGTTGCATGTCCACAAGTGCATGAAGTGTGCATTTCAGCCTGTGTGTGTGTGTGTGTATACAAATAAAGGGGTTAAAAGAACAATTTCCCCCTAGGGGATCAATAAAGTATATCTTCTTCTTCTTTAGAGTGCTCATGATTGATAAAATAATAATAATTTTCCCAAGCCTCTCACCAAATGCGTGCTGGGATAGACTCCAGCCCTCTGCAAACGTAAACAAGATATGAATGTATAGGTAATGTATGAATGGAAAGATTACTTTTTTTTTTATTGGAAACAGTAAATAGACAGTATTAACAATATATACACAAGTAACGCGCAGCCAACACTACAAGCAGAGAGCTGTGTATAAGATTCTCCGCCACTCTTGTACTGTCTGCATGTCCATTATAAAAGTCTGCACTCAACTCAGAGTGCTCCACCTGTCAAGTGTGAAGATTTATGAGTCACAGAGACAAAGATCTGCAGCTTTCTCTCTGACCCTCTCTCCTCTCACTCGTCCTCTAACTCTCTCCATCTTCTTCCCCCGATCATTTCCTCTGAGGTCAGCAAGACCCAGCTGGTGGAGAGGGACGGGTCAGGCACTATCTGTCTATGTAATCCTTCGCTCCTCATCAGGTTGCGTGTCTGTGTGGGTCTCACATATGTGTCATCACCCCGCATTGAAAAATAGAAGAGAGTCCACTGGTGAGATTGGACTGGAGGTAAGAGGTTGGAGGAAAACAGAAGCAAATGGATGAGAGGAGGACTGAAGTGGAGTCCTTTGAAAATCCTGGAGAGCTCTTGGGTGTGTGTGCATCTAAGTGGAGCCTTTTCCACGCACCGTAGGCCATGAGAGCAAATCACCAAAGGAGCATGGTTAGAGTCTAGCAAGACACTTAAAACGTCTAACAAACTTGATTATCCAGGATAAGTGGGGAGTAAGTGTTCACTGCAGTGATGACATACACACATATACAGTTTGAATGTGCGGCTTCAAAAGATAATGATCTTGAGAAAGTCCAAGTGACTAGCCTTTTTTTTAAAATCAAAATTAGACAATGTAACTTTAGAAAGAACATTGAGTCCGAGTCTGTTTTTCATGGTTTGATTTCAGCACTTTTGTTCCAAATCAGGGAACTCTTAATGTGAAAGTGGCAGTGACATTTTAGACAAAAGATTTTTGCAACGGTTTAGGGAATGCCCTTTCCTGTTTGATGCTGTTAAAGCAGCCCATGGTTTTTGAACAATCACATATGAGTGTAGTGTTTGGGTTTTCAGTTTGGCCAAGTAATCTAGCACATTCTTTTCAAATGAATGTGCAACAGTAGCTTGTTTTGGCTGATATAAGCTAATATTAGCTAACTTAAGATAGATATGGTTGTGTAAAAAATGTTACATTTCAATAACTTAGAGGGTTAGTTCTGGGCTTTTGAAATAGGGTTGTATGAGATTTTGTCCAGGGGTTTTGGAGAGCGCGTAGATGGATATAACTACTGTGTGACGCAAGGTAAAGCACTGAAAATATTCTAAATAGAGCGTACACTTTTTTTTCTGTGGCTAAAATATATTTTTCTGCTGCTCCCACCCACATCAGTGCATTACTTATAGCTTCCATACAGGCTGTACTCCTGTCTGCTTCTACAAACCGGGGGCATGTTGATTACGGTCTACTGCCGGTAAAGCACTGACTATGGATAAGTACCTCATACAACCCCACTTCAAAACACCTGAACTATCCCTTTAATGGCTCTTCTCTACTTGTGCTATTCACTAAGTTTTGGCATTCACCATTATCATACCTCATCCTCAGTTACCGCTATTCAGCAAAACTAGGCTCACTAAAATGGTAAAACATGAATGGAAAAGTTGAACTGGTCTGGCCTGATGCGACCAATTAATGGTGGCTAATGTTAGCTAAGTTACTGTGGTTATGTTTGTGTAAAACATTTCCTCCTTAATGGGGCTTATGTTGACGCCATCTCTTTTGCTCTAACCTGCCAATCAGTTTCTTCCCCTTTTCTGTCCATTCACTTACTTTTAATTTACTTCCTTGTTTTGTAAATTCATTTCCTTCCCTTACCAGCCATTTTTCCCTCTCTCCAAACGCACCTCAAAAAGACGCAAGGGATCCTAACTTAATTCTTCACAACCCACTCTGGACGCGTCTCTGATCAAATCCTCTCTCTCTTCCTCTCTCTCTCTTCCCTTCTTCTCTCTCTCACACACTTTGTAGGGCAAATCAATGGGCCTTGGATGTCTGAATATCTGCTGCCAAGTATGGTCAGCCGTGACCACTCGAAGACACACACAAAAAAAAGAGTGAAGAGAAAACTGAGACACCCACTCGCTGCACGGTGCTCCCAGTTCAGTCAGCTACTGAACTACATGCTTGCACACACTGTGACTCCACTCCACACTCACACCCCCCCACTCCTCCCCCACTCCTTCCACATCTAAAAAGACAATAAAGTTGGAAGACAAAAATAGTGGAGGTAGGAAAAAAAAGAGAATCAAATACTGTATATAGAGGAAAGTTGGAGGAAAATACGGAGAGGCCACAGAGGAACACCTTAGATAAGTACACTGCACTAAGATCTGATAATAGCTTTCATTGACAAAACCTCCTTTCATTTGTGACTTTCTGTGTATGTTTACAATGAGACAACAAACACCCACACAACACTACTCTACATTCATCCCATACTTAACACTAAGGCAGAAAAGAAAGGCTTGATATCTCATTAGCAATAAAACAACATTTGTTCATATAAAAGTTCATATTCAATACGCAGGAGCGAGCTGATACTCCAGTCACAAGGCTTGCTGCAGAGCTTCATTTTGATATTGCTAATTACAGGAACCCTCCTTCTCCTTCTTGTTTGAAGATAATAGCTTAAAAGTATCCACAATGACTATCTTTTTTTAATGGTCTCTGATGGCTGTAGAAGTGCGCTGGGATCTGTGCCCCCTCCCATTGCCGCAGCCACTAAGCCCTCCTACTTGGCATGGCATGGGACTGTACAGAGATCAGCGGAGCTTTGAAAACAGAGGACAAAGCAAGTGTTTGTAAAAAGAAAAATCTGTGATGTCCCTCCATGTCGCTGAGCCCTGCTTCCATAGGCCGCGACAAGGGCCAGGCAGGATCTGTGCCGCATCCTGTGTCACAGACTCGTTGGAGGATTTATAGAGTGCTCCCATAATGCACTTCCTCTCTCCAAAGGGGGGACATAAATCTGCCTCTGTTTTTTTGTCATCCCCCTTTTTTATTTGCTAATGGGATCCTCAAATGACTATCCTCTTGGCTTTCTCAATCCCTTGTACGCACGCACAAAAGCGCCGGCTTACACACAGACACACACACACACACACACACACAGTAGCCCTATATAGAAAACCATAAATTGTACGACCTGTGTCAATTAATCCTGCAACTTCACAAGCAGGCATCATACTATAGCCACAGCCTTGTTACTAAAAGGCTGAATATTACAATCTAAGTGTTTGCATGTTTACTGACAGGAAAAAAAGAAAGTACAGTGTGTTTATCTGGACATAATAAAGCAGCAAAAAGGTTCCACCAACAAAGAGTCACACAGTGGGTAGCTGAATTAAAATATACTGTGCTGGTAATGAGCTATCTAAATTCACAGTTCATATTGCTTGGAATTACACAAAAGCAGGGCTCCGGGCAGCACTGGCAAAAACTCTATAGCTCTTTCTGCTTCGCTGCCAGAAGATTCTCCCTGTCGAGCGGCGACACGGTCGGTCCTGGGGAAATCGTTTGAGCCACAGCATGTATCTGCGAATGCAATAATTCCTTTGTAAACGACATCACCTCCTCGCCCATTTTTGCATACTTGGCGGCTGTCAACATGTTGGCTGCACTCTATCACTCTCCCTGCGCATGCACGGGCGGGAAAACACACACAAACACACACAGGGACGTTAGTACTCCAAGCTCTGATTACTGACAACTCTGAAACACATACTAAGTAGACACACACTTAGAGACACACAAGCTAAGTCTGAATGGATGACTCGAGGCTGACGGTGATTAAAGGAAGTTGCGCGTCCACGCTTTCCTGGAATGAAACGGTGGCTAAACAGAAAATGACAGGGGTAGCGGCACTTCAAAGTTATCTGGAAAACAGGTTTGCATATTGGCGCTACGGAGGCGGATCCTTTGCCACACTTGACACAAATGCACCATTTCAGTTGTCATTTCAAAAAACTGAACCGGAGAAAATAGATTCAGGGCTGAGACATAGAAGATGATTTAGGTTTGTTGCCTCTTAAGAGTCCTGCTTTCTGCCAACTATGACAAGAAAAAGGAAAGGCAGCGAGGGTCAGTGTAGCAACAGATCCTGGAGACAATAGACTTATTTTCTACTGGATTTAACTGCTCTGTACAGTGGCCCAAGGGAATCAATTAGAACCATAGAGTGCTTGGTTTTTCAGCCCCCATTGACTTGGCAGTAATTTGTTTACTTCACAGCCAAGCTAAAAGCCGGATACAAAAACTAATAAATCCTTCCTTACAACGCAACCATCCTGTTATTTCCTGCTGTGTTACATATATGAACATATCAGGTTAATACACAATATCCCCAAAATAAGGTAACACAAATACGCAAGCACAGCACATTGTTGCTTGCAAGTAAATCCTATTTAAAGGAAAGTGCATATGAGGCAAAAGCTTGACCTCTGGGCCAGGGTCAGGGCCAGAAGCAGGTCTATTAGCATATGTTTTCCTTCCACACGCACACACAACAAAGATTGCAGCTGCAGCCAGCCACCCGACCAGCAGGGAGGCTCATTCCTGTGTCAGGAGGCAAGGAGGATAAACAGCTTATCACACTTGTGGTGTCTCTCGGCTCCCAGACACAACTGACAGGTGTCACCTTGTTATTTCGCTGTGTAAAAAGCCAGCCTCGGTCTACAGGGAGTTGATTAGCACGAACCTGTTGCCGCATTTACCCGCTTACCTACGGCACATGCCAAACTCGCTGGAGGATTGAGCAGTCCCGCTGCAGTGGTGATACTGGTAGACCTAAAATTAGCTCAGCTGTGAAGCAAACCTGCCAACAGTATGGCACACATTTATGACATCTGGATGTCATTATCATATATCTGTGGCTTTGGGGATTATTCGGCACTTGTAGTGGAATTTTAATTGGCTAATTGCAGCTGTGAATTAAATTAGCGTGTTGATAAATCCCATCAATATGCATATAATTCACATAATTTCAGATGACTTGATAAAAGTTTTAAATTTGCGAAAGCTGCTCAAACTTCAAAATACCTCTCTATTCTTTTAAGATCAAAGATAATTTGGATGATTTCAAGATATCTTTACTAGTTATTTTTTAGCTTTTGAAATGATTCACTCCTGTTTTCAAATCTGGACTTCCCTGTCCAGAAGTGAAGTGGGTGTTCTCTTCAAGTCCTTAATAAGCTAATTAATGGGCCACATGCGCACTAATAACACCACTGCTTCAATAATATACTCCTCACTTTCCATTTCAAATATACTGAAGGGCATTTGAGGACTCCCAAATGCTACTACTTTGCAGTTTTCAACACAAAACTTATTGAGAGGACAGATCCTCTGCTCCACTTTCCTCCTACCTACCTTTACCATCAGTCACAAACAAACCTTGACACCCACAGTCCCATGACATCTAACAATGTGACAGAATGTTTCTCCTGCATCCAGCTCCCTACAAAACAATATAAGTGCAACAAATGAGATGATAACACAACAACACTGCATGTATCTAAATCAATATTATAGTGATGCCACATGAGATTAACCCAAAAACTAGGCTATAATAAGGTCATGGTAAGATCAGTATTGATCGCCACAGACACTCTAAATCTCCACAGAACTCCTGTAAGGATGCAATGAGATAAAACAAATACCCTCAAGTGCTGTCAGGGGCTGAACAGCAATACAATAATTATTAAGAGCTCATTTATTCGAGTCCAAAGAGGAACATAACAGGCATTTTCTTGAGGAAATCAAACACACAGACAGACAGTAATCAGCGATCGGTTATCTGGATCGAATGGACATTTCTCTGCATTCACACACAGCCCGACCGGTCACATTCACCTATAATAAAGCCATAGCGCACTCGCAGATGCGCACCACACAGAGCAAGTTGCCCTTCACCTACCGTACCTTTGGTGTGAGCGGCGCTCAACCCCAGAGCAACTACAGCCAACACGCCGGCTATTCTCAGCATCTTCTCGGTGTAGATTCAGCCCCGGGAAGAAGAGGAGACTACGGCGACCTCTTTTCCTCTTCTCTCCTCTTTCTTTTTTTCTACCTTTTTCTTTTCTCTCTCTTTCTCTCTCTCTCTCTCTCTCCTTCTCCTCTCCGCCCTCTCCCTCTTCTTCAGCGCCTCAGGTTCTCTCCTCTCTCTTCAAGCGGAGTGTGGAAACAGTTCACTGCTAATGTGGGACAAGACGGGCAGCGTGGAGCAGGAGAAGGACACCGGGTGCCCGCAAAGCACCTCGCCGCACCGTAACCGCGCGCGTCGCACCGCAAGTCGTGTGACGGTGGAGGCAGCAACTAAAAGTGGTTCCTGCTGAGACGGGACCGGAGAGCAGCACACCCCGGGACCAGACCGAGCGACGTCACAGGGAGGAGATAGATGGATTCAGGCGCTTTTTTTTTTCCTTCTCCTCCACCCCACACTCTCCCTCCCTCCCTCCCTCCCTCACACACACATCCTCCGCCCTCCCCTCCTCCCCTCTCTATCTCTGGAGCATCCCAGCCCACTCCAACTCACCGTGAGTCTGCCTGCCACGCTGAGGAGGGATCCATGATGAGAAACATGTCTTACATGTGGTAATGTCTAAAGAAAACATTACTGGTGTCATGCGTTTACAATAGATCAAACAAATGTAGCATATGAATGCTTTTAATAACATTATTAGTGTTAAAATGCCTTTATAAACTCACCAAAGAAACCTTAGTGCATAGAATAATGCTATGAATATAATGTAGGAATTAAAATAGCATCCAGTTAAGCCACTGTAAACCAGTACCATGAAACGCATGCGATTTAAATATTACAGTATTATTTGCCTGAGGATGCAATTAATCTTAATTGCTAAAATATCATCATTATGAAGAAGTTTTAATTTGTCGCGGGCTACAACGGAAATAGAATATTATCAGCCCAATGTAGGCCAATCTCTGCATAAGTCTGAACCTCCTGTCTTTTACTTTTAAATTCACCTTCTTTTTTAAACAGTAGTTCTCCAACATTTCTGGAATGCTTGTAACAGCTTACCAACAGTGATATTTCTGGACTAAAGGATTTCAGTTTAGCCTAAGGACTTTAAGTTTCCATTTCTAAGAAGAAAAGATAGAGATAGATAGACAGACTTTCGTATTCTCCCCACTATTTTCTTATCACAGAGAAAGCATTCAAAACTGCTGCTGAAATGTCAGATATTCTCAATTCTTTCTAAAATATGCAACAAAATTTAAAAATCTCATTTTGTCAGAGAGACCGTTATTGTTTCCCACAGAAAGAAAAAAAAATACTCATTTCATTCTTTCAGTTTGTGTGTAATGTGTGTGTGGGCGTGTGGTGGCATGCGTGTGAGTGCGTGCATGATTTATTTTTTTTTTTCAGTTGGCGCCGGGCAGTAGGATTAATAATAACTTTTTCAATTTTCCTGAGTAGCCTATCTCAAAGGAACTTTTCTCTTGGACTATCTCTGTTGGTTAAGGATTATTCTGGGAGGCAGAGAAAATATTGCCAGTGTTATCTAGAGGGGGAAAAAAAGTAATACAAACAGATGACAATGCACAGATTTGAATCCACACCATGCAGTGATGAAATTAAATTTGGTCTTCTTTTCACTGGGGAATGACCTAAGTGGTGAAAGAAATGCTTTCCTCTGCTTGTGTACAAGGAGGTGACAGAGAAGTGGTTCTCAAACTGAGGAGCTGGGACCCTGAGGGGGCCTTAGAAACATGAGGTATATTTAAATTGGACTATATTTTAGTGATTATTTAAATATCATCTATTATTTACACATAATAGAATAATAAATCAAAAGAAGTGAAACTATAGGTCCATTGTGATATCTTGCTCCCTATATTATCAAATGCTGCTTCTCCATATCTTAACAACAACTAAGGACACACAGTGTAGGCTAATATATTCCTCAAGGCTTTCCAGCACAGCTACAGATCTTCTCCAAATGATAGCCATTAATCAACAAGAACAAATATGGTAAAACAAAAAAGGCGGTGCACGAAAATAACTAATCTTAATCTGGCAAGACAAGCCATGTGGGGGCCCGGCAGGGCAGGTTATTTTCTGAGTTTAATTTGACTTTCTATATCAGTGACAGGGCTGCATCAGGCAAAATACTTTCATTTTTTCATCATGGCTATTTTCAAAATTACAACCCGCTGCAAATGGCCAATTTTGTTAGAATTCCGTTTCTGCTCTCTAGGTTTTTGATGCTTTTTCATTATTGACACACATTATGCCCACTAGGCTACCATATCCACCACCCTGGGAACAGTGAATTGCTAGCTATAACGCTAATGTGATATCACACTGTGTCCGTCTATCTGCTCCGAGTCCGGAGGAAGAAAACAGCAAAAAAAAGATTTTGCTGTATGTATTAGTCAATCCAACCTGGCTGAGTAGTTTAATGTGTAATTCTATTTGTCTCCTGTAAGTATTTCACTTTTGGGAGATATTAGTGACATACATTACAGGCAGTCATTTGCTGTGTAGGTTGCTAAATGATGATGGAAACAATAAGAAGATGATGAGGATATTGGTAAAATTGATGACTGCAGCAAAGCGTAATAAATATATAATGTGCTGTGAGAGCTGTCAGAGTTTGCCCCTCCCAGAACAAGTAAAGCACCGACAAGGATTTAAATAAGACCTTTTTTTTTAAAGCACTTCTGCCTGCAGAGAACTCACCTCCCTTTGGTGCCGAGTGACAAGGATGCTTTCAGATTGTCCAAACTATTGACATCCTAAAAATGCCACATAATTACTTGTGTATGCTCACAAAACAGCATCAGTGATAATGAGCTGCAGGGCTGGAATTTCATCAACTTCACAAAGAGAGTTTTGAGTATAAATTCATCGTGCTGTAATGAAGTAGATGTAATAGCTTTGTTTCGTATTGATTTTTGTTCTTTGAGCAAAATCTCTAGGCTGCCCTGGGCTCATTCCACATCCACGCTGCAGAGCACCGTGGTGCTAATGAGTCGCCCTCAGTGCACCTCAATGACATTTCACAGAGTGGAACATATAGAAGCTTTTGTCACCAAGCAGACAGTCCTTACAGTCAGCAATAACCACTTTGCAGGAATGTATGAGGTATTGATGCTGCAAGTTTATGAATAGTCAGGCTTGTTTTTTAGACACAATGTCCATGCAGTCTTTTCATGAAATAACTCAATATGATGTTCATGTTCTTGTCTCCTGCCTGCTGTATAGACTATACCACTGAAATAAATATGGTATGCAAAGAAGTCCATTTTTTACATTTATCTTTCAGCCAGGGAACCCAAGAATGCTGTTGCAAAGAGACACGTTGTTTCTCTTTTTTCCAGCAAAGCAGGTCTGGGTGGAGATCCCTCTGTGCACAGCAAGTGTGACAGATAGAAAAGCACACTCATGCATCTTAATTTGATCATTTACTGAACACATGGAGAGAATAGAAAAAAACCATCTTCTTTATTGCTGAAACCAATGGTCCATTGTACTGTTATTTGGTATATAATCAGAGAGAAGTGCATGCTTTAAACATGCATTTTTCTTACACAGAGGTGCACCTGAATGTTTGAACATTTGCTTGTAGGAAATGTGTTTAGACATTTTCAGTCAAATAATTTGCTTTCAAGGGAATACATTTAAACTTGAGATTGCAGAGCAGGTCCAAGCCATATGGCTCACTGCGGCTGTTTCTGTTGTTCTCCTTCCTGTCCAGCGCTGCGCGTGGACAAGACACAGCTCCTCATCGTCCATCTTGTGTCTCTTAGCAATCAACTATCGCCTTCCTCCATCTCTTATCTGTCCTTCAACCGGTAGGTCTTTTTTGTCTCAAGTAATCACCCTCCCATGTTTCTATTTGTCCTATCTTTCATCCCACATCCTCTTTTCCACCCTCTGTCTTCTCCTCAGCTCTGTACATGGCCCAATCATTCTACTGACACCAAATTCAGATCTCTCTATCCACCCCTCTCCGCCCTCGCTCTCCTGTTAGTGCGTGTGACAGAGTGCAGTGCCTCCGCATACTCCCACTGACAGCTGGCTCGGGCTGGAGAAAGAGGGGAGGGTGGGAAGGGGGAAGCAGGGGAAGGGAGGGATGAGAGGAGATAGAGAAAGGCAAAAAGATAGACCATCATCCCCCTGGCGTTTCCCCCCGGCTCTTTCTGAGAAAGTGTCGGTTGCGCCGCTTTGATGCCGCCTACATCATGCAGCGGTCTGAAGCTGTGAGAGTGCCTTCTGGCCCCGTTTTGCCTCGCCTCACTGGCAGGAACTGGGCCAGAAGTTGTCATCTGCTCAAAGCCTCACACATCTCTCAGTCCCATTACTGAAAACTATGAAAGCAAATATTAGTTCCTCTGTCAGACAATGAAAATTTTAAAAATTTCAAAATCTTTTCATACCAATTTGACTTTATTACTATTTTAACCTCATTGCTCCTTCTCTTTTCCATTGAGACACTGAAGGACCATTCTAATAGTTTTGCAGTTTTAGCGCATTCGTTGCAGGCATCTAATTGGCTTCCGTTCATTTTTGCACAATAAGAAAAACTTTTAGCTGGCTCTTTAAAACCGTTTCACTTGTGCAGTTCATCACAGAGAGAAGTGAGATTATTTTTTTGTCAAAGTTACATCACTGTTATGACATAATGTATGTAAATAAAATAAAAACTTTTTAAATCATTGTTCTGCACTTAATCTGCATGAACACCCAATGATTATGATGATTAACAATTAGTTAAAACTTTAAAAAGGTCACAAGTTAGATATATAATTATTTATATTTTCAAAACTCAAGCAAGTTTTAAGGGTCTAATTGATTTTCATACTGTATGGAAATAAATGTAAACCAATGGAAGCATGAAACAGTGAAGGAAGTGACATCTAATAATGTAAAACTTTATACCTTGCAGCAAAATTATCCAGACAAAAATGTAATGTATCAATTTTTTGTATTTAAGGATCTGAAAACTAACAAACACACTGGTTTGTTCCATTCAATTAATAGTTGCACATTTGGGCCCCGCTAGCCATTTCTTCCTGTTTCCAGTAAGTGTAAACCCACCTTCACTTCACCCATTGGTTTGTTGAAAACCGCTTTGAATGGCAATGGCTGTTTTGGCAATATAGCTGTCACCATCTTGTTTCTTTCGGAGCCAGAAGTAACCCTATTTGGACAAGAGCGTGGGGCTGATGGCGTACTGCGAGTTGGACGGTGTTTGGTTTTGGCTTGGTGTTTTCAAGCAGGAAATAATGGTGGCCTCCCTGGTCCCCACATTTGTGAAAACATTTGAAATAAACAAAAATGCAATACAGTAACAGAATCTTGATTCACATTTGATCAGCACTAGTTTTCCAGTTTGATCTGAGTTTCATGTGTCGTGTTGGACAAACTCACTAAGAATTACTTGAATATCAATCACGAGTTAGCCACGCCCTAAAGCATACCCGGCTTTATCATCTATTTTACGCTAAATGGGCAAAATGAACATAATGTATGGAAGAAGAAAATAGCAGTTAAGACCATACACGCATTAGAAAACTTTGTTTGCTAAGCTAATTAATCAAAAACATAGGGTCATTTTCACATAAGACTCGATACTATCAGAATTCTTTTTGGATCCAGTTGCCACCTGCTGACCATTAGAAAGAAATGCAGGTTTAAGGCACTTTTGCATTGACTTCACTTTTCAGACCCCAAAGCTCTGTCCACAAATACATATTGTCAGTCCAGTCTTAATGCAAAGCTAAGCTAACCAGCTGCTCACCATACATTCACACTGAATGGACAGTGAGAATGGTATCGATTTACAATGTGAGCTGTTTCCTGATGCCTCAACGTGCTTCTGCTGTTTTTTGGTGTAACTCTATTCTTACAGAGTGGAAGGTTGTTATAAGGTTGTCTGTAAAGTGGCTTTGCTATTCATTCCTTTTGCCTTTTGCATAAACAGCAAAACAGTTTCAATTAAAACTGCTGTGCAGTGGTTGGAGTTCAACACGCCATATAGGCGTTGTTTTAATATGAATTTTTACTGCACACTCATGTCATATTGAAAAAAATAAAAAGGTTGCACTTGTTTGGGCTGACAGTGAACTGAGCTGCTTCCTGCACATTTCCTTATGTTCAAATGGTTCTCTCAAGGCCTCACATGCCGGAGGACTGTTGTTCCTCTGCTCTTTGGTGTCTCCAGTCCATTCAGTAGCTCAGCATTTGTTTTTGTCTGTCCCTTTTTTCTCTTTGCTCTGTTTTTTGGCTCTTTGTGCTGCCTGACTCTCAACAGTCACCAAAGCTGCTGCTGTCTTTGAATAGCAATCCTCCTCTGGTCCAAGGCAGACTTGGCTGCAGCACAACAGGCTTGTTTGTGGGTCTTGGCAGAGATGCTTGCAGACCTGAATGTACCTGCTTAGGCAAAATAAAATGTATAGTGTACTTGTGAATGTTAATGTTTGTGTTTATGTTGTGTGTTCTAGGAAACGGAAGAAAGAGAAGGAGAAAAAGAGAGAGAAAATGTGTGCATCTTCTGTTTTTACCTCAGGGGGTAAGAGAGTCAGCTGATCATGACCGATTTAAGCAGACACAATCATACCACAGTCAGATCGTCTCTAGATCTTAGAGATCAGTCACTTACAGAGATCGCTTAACAAACATGAGCTTGACCTTGGCACATACATATGCAAAGTAATTCTGAAACATTTAAACCAAATCTGAAACTGCACGTACAAGTTTCGTCCTGAACCTCAAGCATTTTCCCAGCAACACAGTCAATTTCAACTACGTACAAAAACAATCCGCTCCGCACTGAATAAAGGCTGTGATACATATAGGATGTTTGGTGTCGGAGCAAAATAGCAGGTAAAATTAATTTGACTTTATGGCCTCAGCAGAGTAAGGATAAGACTGAACAAACAGGGACTGCAGTATTATTGCATATTATGGCTAAAAAATCAACACAGGAGGTAAGGCAGTATAAAGTATGGGCTGTTTTTCTGTTCAGCCGCTCAGCATTCAACTTCCCCCGGTAGAGGGCACAGGTAAAGGTCACATTAAACATATATGGAGTTGCTCGAGGGAGGAAACCGCCTCTATGCAGGTCTCCAATTTATAAAGGGTCATGATAAAGCAAGATCTGGCCAGCAGCAGCCCTATAAATTACCTGGCTTATTTAGAAGGCACGCATATATTCTTAACTGTCAATTGCTCGCTAAAAGGAGCTCACAGCTGAAGACTAAGACCACATTAAGAAAGATGCTGGGTGAAATGTGAACTTGCGCAGCGAAACAGTCGTAGAGGATGAGTGTCATGTACTATGCTAAGCTATGTGGTTTCTGTGGTTCGATTTGGTTCCATCAGTGGCCTAGTTAGAAACGGAAAAACTATATTTTGAGAGTGTGAAGAGGTTGTGGAGGGCAGGGTTGTATCGCATTATGTTTCCATGAACAAACGATCAAGTAGAGGGCATACCTGATGTAGAGAGCCTCAATAGTCAACAGCAGATCCTCAGTGTCTAATTCCAGACGTTACATTTGGATTGTTTCAAAATCAAAATCCTTTTTGGATCAATTTGTTACAGGCGTGTACAAATGCCCCTCCATTTGGCATAGCTTTTGGGACTTGAGTGCTGCTGGCTCCCAAACTGAGACACTGACAAAAAGCACAAAAGCCTTTGCTGGATCACAGGATTTATAACCAAAGACACACAAGACAGTGCCAAATGATGTTAAAGAAATCAAAAAAAAAGCTAACAAGGATGAAGGAGGATTATGTCTTATCCCTAAACTTAAAGTTTGATGCCACCTACTACTGTATATATTTATATATAAGGCATTAAAGAGCATATGGAGATAAGAAAATTCAATACCAGTGTGACAATGTGTCACATATTTGGAATAGCGTACATAATTAATTCCAAATTCTTGCACTGTAAAACATCATACAGCAATTACAAAGAATCAACACATTTTTTAGAGTAAAATGAACATTAATATGCAAGTTCTATTCAGTTAAATTCAACACAATTCATTTGGTTTGATTTTTAGACCCATGTCAGAAAGTTGAATGTACTGCTGTGCTCAATAAACTCACTGGTGAATCCCTGTTTTGTTTGTATCAAGCATGTGCATGATAATGCACCTGCACGCCCACGAACACGTGGGTATCGGAATTCCTTTTGATATTGCTGAGCTGGTTGTGGTAATGCAACAAAGTCAGTAAAGAAGGCCACTAGTACACAAACATAATGTTCTTTTACCTTGTAAACAAACATCACTTTTGTTTGTTTACAAGAATACTCCACAGGGCACCTTTAAGTTTTTTAATGAAACATGACTAGAGAGTTAAAACTCTCCAGGGACCCTTCTTTCTTGTATTATGAGGATAGCAACCACATTGGCCACAAGTCACGCTTGTTTCCTCTGTTAGAAATGAAAACACTAACCATGATGAAGGTTAGTATTCAGGACCCAGCTTTAATCTAAGGTAACTTTGACTCCTCAAACTGAAAATTTGTTGGTAAATTTACTGAATTTAATGTTTTGTCAAGTTCAGTAAACAACAAATGAGCCAACTTTAAACCAATTATTCAAGTTTACTTAAGTTAACTCACAGCAGGGGGATGTAAGTTTTTAAGTTGAACCAGTTTTAAATTTGTGTGTAGGGTGCAACACATTTGCACAAATGTATCAGGAAGTAGTAGGAGTAATAGTCAGTCATTTAATATGTATGTATGGCATGGCTGAAAAGTTTTGATGTGTGTATTCAATACAAGTTTCTGAGATGCCTGGGGATCAAATAGAATGCATGTGCAAATGCACAGCTTTTGTTGTTTGCAAAACTTCAGATTGGTGTAACACATAGGGATGATAAAAACAACCACAGAAAGTCAGCTGCACTGTAACATTGACCTAAATCTAGTGATGGTAGAAGTATTTAGATTCCATCTTTAAGTAAAAGTACTTATAACACACTGTTGAAATACAAGTTAAAGTTCTGCATTCAAAATATTGAGTAAAAGTAGATTAGTAGACTGTCCTGTCTGTGTTGTTATTATTATTATTATTATTATTGTTAGTATTATTATTATTATGATTATTATTATTATTATTATTATTATTATTATAACAGTAGTGTTTATTAGTATTAATAATATTATTATTAATATTATATTTTTGAAATAATATTACTACTGCATTTGTGTGTGTGTTGCATTTTACTGCTGTAGGTAAAGATTAAGGTTAAGGCTGAGCTGATTTTAACAACTTCATATACTGTTGGTAATTTAATCTACAGCAATGCACTATATTCTATAAGATCATCATATGTCTGTAGGGTCGCTGTCCTGTGAGAACCACGTATCTCTAAAGAGTCAACTTTCATGAGCTCAGAAAAACAGCCCTGTTTTCAGCCTTATGACAATGCATTTTCCAGCTAATCCAAAAGGGTTTTAAAATGTTTTTTTAGCTTAAGAAGTAGGAGAATTTTCTCAACCCATAAAGGAACACTTAATTCTTCAGTTCATGAGAAACATTTATCCCTCATCCTACCGACTGGGCTACCTCACAGACCTCAGAGGTATACTTTTTTCCAGGGGCTTTATTTTCATTCCGATTTTCCATGACTTTGAAAATCTATTTGTTTTTGATGACTTTATATCATTGTTTTTGTTTTAATTTGTGCTTTTTAAAAATACATATGTATTGGAGTCCTGGGGGACCCTAGCGCCCATCTTTGCCTATGCAGCTTTAAAAGATAGAACTCATGGAGTTTATGTTTGAGTTAATTTTGTACCACAGGCCCTAACTGAAAGCATCACACACTATCGGGAGGTAGGAGCACTTATTATATTATACGTATTATAGCTAACTAAGCCTAGGTGTGAAAAAACTATTTAAATAACTTAAAAAGAAAATCAAGATGTTTAGAAAAAATTAAAACCAACTAAAATATACAGAAAAATTAATTAATGAATTATCATAATGTTTACAAGACAGTAAAATGTCTTCACAAAAAGCTGTGTTTGTATTTGTAATAGCAATTCTTAAATTCTTGCACCTGACAAATAACCCGCATATTATACATTTTAAAACTAAGACACTGAAACTAAAACTAAACATTTTTATATAATAAAAACTAAACTGAAACGAGCAAACCTACTTTGGAAACTAACTAAAACTAAACTGAACTGAAATCGATAATTAAAAATGAACTAAAAACTATGAAAAAAAAGAAACTATAATAACTCTGAACAGACACAGATTTCTTCTATTTTTATTTTAACTGTAACTTTCCTAAAATAATAATAATGATCTGTTTTTGGGGGGCGGTTGTAATAACATTAATAATGTTTAGTGAAGAAATAAGTTTAGCTATGACCGGCTGTTTCTTTTACAGTAGTAGTTAATTCTTGGGATCCCCAGGGACCACATTCAGAAGTCCTTGTATGTGGTAGGATGACGATTAAAACCACCAAATTTGGCCATAGGTGGTTTTCACTGGACAGGAAGGGCATGAAAAATTGTAATCTCAGAATTATAGCGGAGTAAAAAGTATAATATTTTTCTTTGAGTGGAGTAGAAGTATAACGTTTCATAAAATGGAAATACTCAAGTACGAGTACCTTTAATTTTTACTTATTTAAATCCAGTGATTTTTCTTCATATTCTAAAACTTTTCAATGAATAAAGATAAACAGTCTGTGAGAATTTTTATTATAAAATACAGTATATATAGTAAGTATATGATATATATATATACACACACACACACACACACAATCAGTTTTCTGCCTTGTGAGCTTTATGTTGCATATCCACACATAAGCCACAAATAGATAAACAGTATTTAATGCCCCCTGTTCCTGTCTATTGTTATCATCGAATAGTCTCTTGCATGAATATCCACATCCTCTTTTCTCTTCCAGAAACCATCAAAAGAAAAGTAATACAACAGTGGATCCAGACAGCAGTTCACACTAGCAAGACATGTCAGTGGTATGAAAGCCTGCCGCCATTGTTCAAAGAGAAGAGCCAATGACACAGGCAAGAAAAACACAGTGAACATCAACAAGTTCAAGACAAAAATCAGCATGACATTCACCTTGTTGTTGACGTTTGCAGAGTCACTGAGGCGTTTGTGTAGAGTCCAAGACACCAGAGCGGTGCACACAACATTGATAGTCAGCATGGTCAACACTAACACAGGCTGAAAATAATGTGTTGGTGATCTTTGAGTACTAGAATTGCGAGGAAATTCAAAACAGGTAGCATTGCAGCCTGATTCAGTTAAGTTTTTTAAACGTTTTGAAAGGTTCACACTCTCTGGGATGTTCACCACCACCACACACAGCCAAACAAGCGCGGCAGCTTTCCAGGCGTTGGAGGAGGTTCGGCGATGGCGTGACCTCAGGGGGAAAACCACAGCCAGGAGCCGATCCATACAGATGAAGGTGATGAAGATGGAACTGGAGCGGATGTTGTTGCGAAAGAACGTTGATATCAAGAGGCAGGCCATAGTGCCCAGTGGCCAGGTGCCGGTAGCGTAAAAGTAGACCCTCATAGGCAAGGAGATGACGAGCAGCAGGTCTGAGATTGCCAGGTTGACCATGAAGACAGCACTGGGGGATTTGAGGCTGTGGCGGCGTAACAATATCCACAGTGCCACAGCATTGAGAGGCCAGACCCAGGGTCATTACAGATCCAAACACCAGAGCACATGGCATGTTCCTCGTTGTCGGCTCTGTTACATTTTCTCTCCCAGTAAAGTTACACATGTTTTCTGTGTGTGAGAAATTCAAAAGTGCAGGCGAGTAAATCTAACAGCGATAGAAACCCCACCACCTCTACCACCTTGTGAAACAGACCTATCAAGATATGTGTAAAGATAAAGAGGTTGTTGCTCTATGTTGAAGTGGCGGAAAATGTTGAAACAGGAAACAGCCTTGACAAGAACTGTGGTGTTCAAGTGAAACAAGTAGTGTGGGAGTTTTTAGTACAGAAAGGTTTTTTTCCCACGCCTGACACAAAAGAAACAACCATGTGCTTTGGATATCAGTCTTATAACCCATACTCCATACGCCAATTAATATTTTGATGCATCTTTTATAGTTTCATACATTTGCAGCTCCTTACAGTTATTTGTCAATCAAAGGTGAATATGTGAGGCAAAAGGTGGGCTGTGCTGGTTTGGAGTTATCACAGGAAGTTTCACTGATTCTATTTTAAAGTGTTAAAGAGATTAATTCTGTTCAAAAGGGTCTCATTTTTGTGAATTGTAGTATTTCAGTACAGTCTACTGACACACGATCTGTACTGCATGTGCAGATAGAGGCTATTGTTCCCTCTGAACTGGAGATCAAAGTAATTAAACAATGTCAATGTACACTAATCACTGGCTGAGCACGGAGGAAAGAAATGACTATGATTATGTTGCCATTGGTGTGTTTCATGTGGCATTTAGGTAAGCACTGTAGTGTATGTACATTCCTGTACAGTACAGTGTTACTACCCTATAATTATGCAGTGTACTTGGATTACATGCAGCTTCAATTCACTAACCTACACACAGTATTAATGAATGACTTAAATGGGGTTTTAAACAAATAAAGGATATATAAAAAAACTAGTTAAAGTCAAAATGGTTAAAGGCAAAAGGGACATGGTCTTACAGATGACAGTGGCCATGAAGTTGCACACACTAAATTCAGAGTTATATACTATACTGTATATTCAGTGTATGATTTAGGATGAAATCAAAAGTACAGCCATGCTAGCAGCTCTGTGAGGCTGCACTCAGACGCAGCAGTGCTTGGAGCTGAATGCAGACGTCAGCATGCTTAACATGCTCACAGCGACAATGCTGATGTTTATCAAGCATCATTTTGACCATATTCACCATCTTAGTTTAGTGTGATAGCGAGCTAATATTTGCTAATCAGCAAATCACTAAACACAAAGTACAGCTCAGGCTGATGGGAATGTCATTAGTTTGGCAGATTTGGTCAAAAACCAAAGTATTGGAAAAACTTTAGTTTTGATCCAATAATGTAGATTGATAAAAAGTTAAGGGATCACCAAATTTATTCCAGTTCATCCTGGGGGGAATATGAAGGTCTGTACCAAACTGGCAATCCATCCAGCAAGATATTTCACTCAAAACAACAAATGGGCACAATCCGGCACATGGTTCTTATATACTGGTAAGATATAGCATCGGCAGGATTAGCATCATGATATGTTGGTTACTTATTTATCACATAATCGTATCTGACATAAACAAATTCTCTAGTGCAAGTGAGGAATAGCCATGGTTAGTTTTTTCTAATTTGATACACTATAGAACATCACATCCCGTTTTTTAAGTCGAAACGCCTTGCTACGCCTTGCTCCTCTGATCATACCACATTGTTCTGCAAAGTTCACCACAGGCTTGGCTGCATATGCATTTCCACATATAAAGTACAGTTTTAAAATAACTACTGATACATGATTTCCTGCATAAGTCATACTCTCACATCAATCCACCTGTCCCTCCGTAACCCCAATGTGTGTACATAATATATACATGCTTCTCTTGTCATTTGTCCACCACATTCTCTTTTCCAGGTTGTCAAATATCCATGCCCTTTGTGTCTCATACAGACACAGAAGGTACCCTATGAAAGACATGGTTTTACACATGGTTAATGTTGTGAAATTGTCTCAGTTTGATTAGAGTTAGGCTACACAACTACCGGGTTAGGTTTAGGGAAAGACTGTGGTTTGGGTTAAAATATATATCATATATCATATTGATAACCTGGGAATGAGCATTTGTCAGACAGCAATTGTGCCACCACAGCCATAGTGTTGCACGTTTATGATCTCTAACGTTTACCAAGAACACTACAGGAAACATTCACATATTGAGAAGTGAAACAAGTGATGTCTATTATCAGTCTTGGTGGAGAACAGATGATAAGAAGTGTATGCACAAAGAAAAGAAACCAATGCAACGCAACCTATACACCAACACTTTTGCTAGTGTTGCATTAGTATATGAATGCTATTCTATGTCACTGAAAGATGCTATAGGGCTAAATGTGCTGAAAAACTTAAGAGGGACATAGTTAAAATACGTGTGTGTGAACGCATCTTGCTCAGCAATTCAGAGTTTGTGTTGTAACAGTCAGTCTAGTAATTGTGGTATTACTACAATGCTTAAAAGCACCTCTCTTGTTATGTGTTGTACTAGAGATCAAAGTTGTACACACACACACACACACACACACACACACACACTTTAATGTTTTCAAACTCATGAGCTCTGTGTAAATATGAGCATAATTCATATTCACCACTTACAAGCACAGACAAGAAATGTTGCAAACTTGCTTGAAAATGTCAGTAAATGACTGTTTAGTACCTAAATGCATCATTATGCTGTCAGAATTGTTAATAGACTAGCTCATATCTTAAAGAAAGATATCTTAAAAGTGGATTTCCTAAATTGTTTGAAATGATTCTGTGTTTTATTGAAATCGAAAGAGTAATTGACTAATTACATCAATTCAATTCAATTCAATTCAATTTTTTTTTAATACCGCCAATTCATAACAGAAGTTAT
>NW_023340257.1:4754320-4768362 GCF_004916995.1 Morone saxatilis | reverse complement strand
TCAAATAAAGCAGGTCTAGACCGAACTCCTTTCTCCCATCATCATGTGTGTAATTATACATGCTTAACATATAAAACATACTTTACATACTTCAAATTTATAATAATATATCTTTTTTAATCCATCTGAATTTTAAGATACATCACAACAAAATGCAGAAAAGCTCATACAGTGCTTACTGTCAGTATATTTCTCACAGTATGCACTGCAAAAAAGAAATAGCACACCTAAGTTATACCTAATGGATTACTTTTTCACATGTATTTGCGTATTATTAAAATCTAGAAATACATGAGGATACCACAGAGGGAAAGTGTGAATTTGTGTGCCATCACACCATAGCAGCAACTAGAAAACTTCACACCGTTCACCTAATCACCCAATCAACAATTTACCACTTACGCTCTTATTCCTTAAAACTCTTTCAGCTTTAACCTTTGGAATGATTGAAATCAAAATGGCTGCTGCTGACGGCAATTATGTGATTTTGCCTGACTCACACACTTAAACAAAAGGTGTGGACCCTTTAGGGAGTATCAGGCTGGCTGGCTCATCAATGAATGCAGGGCACAAGAGAGCCTACATTGATTTCTCTGGTAAAAGCAAGGATGCCATTTCTCTGGGCCCTAATATTTAAGAAACTTGAGTGCTTCTCGAGACAGATAATCTTTGTTATTAGTGCTGCAGGTAAAAACACTGCTTTAAAATGCTGGGCCTGCTGCTAGTGTAGACAGCTAGATGGACAGGGAGAGTAAGGAGAGGCAGGCGTGTGTGTTTGTTTGTATGCAACAAGGCGAGTTAAAAAAAAAAAGAAAATCTGGTATACTCTGTCTCTCCTTGTTACTTCTAGTCTGCTCTTATTCTTTTTTTTTTTTTAATTCTGTTTTGTCTACCTGTTGGTTATTCAGGTAATGAAGTCAAAGTTGTGATTTCATATGAAAGAAAATAAGCACAAAAGAAAAAAAGGGAAGAAATAATATTAGGTCCGTAAGGTTGAGTATTAACAGCTCTAACCAGCTCTAGCATTTAAACTCTAGCCACACTGGCTTAAGCTGACAATACTGTAAGCTACACCTGTTCAGCAAGAAACAACATAGAGCTAAAGATAATGAGTGACTGGTAAAGAAAGTTGGAAGTAAGCCAACAAGAAGACAAGATTTTTTTCTCATGAGTTGGTGGGCAAAACTTCCACCACTGAAACACCACTAAATAATGGACTGGCATTCAACAGGTGGTGAGACACAAAAATCTAATGTAGCCCTGCTTCCCCTTAGTGGTCAAAAATCACTTGATACAAGGCTGACCTTGAAATCATTACAAACTAGGACTATGAACATGTGTGTAACATTTAGGAGGATCTCTTGACAGAAATGGAATATAATATTCATAGGTATGTTTTCATTATTATTTATCCTAACGTACAGAGTCCACCATGTTGAGCCACCATGTTTCTACAGTAGCCGAGAATGGACCGAACATAACACTGGCTGTAGATAGGAACAGTGGAGGCCACTGTACATTCTCCTACATGCTTGTAACTGCAACTTTTCCGCAAATGGTCCAATCATTGTAGCTTTTTGCTCAAACTTTTAGGTCACCAAACTACCTTGTTCTTAGTTGTGAAGATGCAGACCACGCAGATGTGCAATGTGAACGTCTCACATTTACCTTCATAATCCTGAACCTTTCTGGTAAAGTTACTTGATACACTCCAAACTTTGTGATTTCATCTCACTGGAACAAGTTGCCTTTAATGAATTATACAAAAAATAAATAAATAAAACTGAACCTTTTTTTTGGAATTTCCACTTGCTCTTGCAATTTCATTGCACAAAAAATGCCTGCATCGCACTTTTTTTTAAGAAAAGCTACAGTGACATACATTTTAGGACAAGACAGTCACAGAAAAAGTCAGCAGTATCCTGGAGGGACTGAATGTTAGAAGACATACAAAAGGAATATAATATGGTCAAAAGTGCAGGTCTATCAGTCCATACACGAGGTAAACTGACCATTCTACATAAACAACGTTGTTTGCACCCACTTGCCACAGGTCACCCCCAATGAGCAGTGCCCCTCAACACAGGTCACCATTAGATGCTACTGAATCCTACACACTGGCGTCTGCCACCAACTTTGACTGTACAAAAATGAAAGAAAAACAATGAAATGAATGCCTGAGTTTTCTAATGTTTACGCTCTATCAATGCTTTCACTCCAAGTCAGTTCTAAGATGCCCTTGTTGTTGCTTATTTTGCTTACCCAGTCTCTCGCTGTTGTTTTTCTAGCGTTTATTTTTCTTGCTCTCACTGTGGGTCTACGGTGCAGCAAGAAGTCCTTTGTCTTTGTTTTATTTTACAGAGTTATATTTTTTATGTGGCATTGCATCACTGTGTTTTTTGACTGATTGTTCATGAATCAGTCCAGATCTACAGGCTGGCCCATAGAGATGCACCTTTTTTTCGAAGAAGGATAGCATAAATAAACATGACTTGACATACATACTACATCTACTGTGGCAACTTTTATTGAGACTGTATTTTTACAGGCTTTTGTTCAACATTTATTCACCATCAAAATATTTCCAGGTTTGTATTATACAAAATGTGTATTTTTGAAGGACACACAGATGGTGACTCAGTCTATGACTAAAGAGCTAAAAGTTGGTTGACCTGTCCTTCCCCTGTGCAATAACACGACGGAGAGAAGCAGGAAAGAAAGAAAAAGAAAAAACAGTGAATGAGAGGTGGTTAAAAGCTGCAGGAATGAATGAGGTCAATGAGTTCTTTATTCACCTCTCCCGTGAAATGGTATGTATGGGCACAAAGAGGGCTGGGGTTATAGGGGGAGGCTGACTGGAGTTTTTGCCTCTATCTCTAATGAAATCACTGGTCCATTTTTGGGGCAGTGTGGATAAAGTGCCATCATCCCACACCAGGAAGAGTGAGGAGACAACCACTGCTGTGCCCACTTCATTAAAATTTCCATTTCTGCAACAGCAGGAGTCACAATGAGCCGTGCTCGCGTGGCCTGCAGAGCAAACGCGTGTGTGTTCATGCCAGCATCAGTATGCAGCAGGTAGTTTGAAAATGACAGAACAGTGACCCATAGGGCTGTGGATGCATGTTTGTGTGTGCATGCAGCAGGATAGCAAGTGTTTGACAAGCCCACATCGTTATGAATATGGACAATTTAATTTTTCTCTTCCTCTGCCGCTTCAATCAGGTAAATATCACCGTTGTAAACAAGCAGCAAGTCAATATGGCTGCCGAGGGAGAGGCTGCTTTCTGTCTGTCTGTCACTCTCTCTCTCCTGGCTGTTGAAGTCAGCATTGTGGAAGAGCCACGGATTTGAAAAGATTATATGCTTTAGACGATTTCTCTGCCATTACCAGCTGGGCCAAGGCAATTAACCTGCTTCATATGTTTCATCTGAGGCCAAAAAAACAAAACAAGTTAATCTGTCCCAAGCTGCGGGGACCTCACTTTATTAGTCCCACGCAAAGAGAGGAAGTTGCAAATTCAAGCTCAAATGGTGCTTTATTGCCTTCCCATTTCCAATTAGTGGCTGCCATCTTGAATGTTAACAGGTTCTGAAAGTATGGGCTGATTACCTATGCAAATGAGTGGAAAGCTATAATAAAGCTGTCAGCAGAAATAAACGGGTTTAACAGAGGAGAGAGTTGCAATCTTGAGCATTGCCCGCTGGGCTAAACAAGGAGCGACGACACTCCTGAGGTGCTTAAAGTCAGAATGGGACAAAGTGACCAGTGTTTACGGTTGTATCTTTGGAGCCTGGTTTCTTCTTGTGGATGTGAAGCAGGCTTGGAGTCCAGTTTCCTCTTTGTTTAATTTTTTTAAACTGGTAATTTGAAGAAAGAAGAAATAAACGGAGTTGCATTATTATTGGATATCACAATCAATCCTCCACTTATGTAGGTGGCATGTGGGCCATAAGTAATTACAGATAATAATTTGAGTATTCAACTTGCATTATTAGTATGTATTATGTGATTGTAATTACTGACCAAAAAACAAGATTTTTAAAAAAAAACAGCAGAATATTAAACCTGGAATAATTGAGTAAAATATCTGGCACTTTAGCTGCTAAATGCTATACCAGGTTCACTAGCAATCTGCTAACGTTGTAGCCTTTGATATTATCACACTGTTTTCACATTTGATTATTATAAAAATAACGATTATAGCTGCTTTAAGTGTTTAAAGAAAATGAATTCAATTACAGCTTGTTGAGCTTTTGCTATTGCCAAAAGGGGAAATGTGAATTCTAAACCAATCCAAAATCATTATTAAAAAAACAAAACAAAAAAAACAGAACACACTTAACTATTTTGGGCTAAAAGAGCATACGTGCCCTTAAATGATAGGTTTATTAATGTTTACATGGATATGACGTTGTCATTTTTTGTAGAGTTTGTCAAATGTCACTTACGCTCGTCTGATTCTCAGCCCTCTTTTTCTTGAAATATTTACTGTAAGCAAATAGAAAAGGTTGAAACCAACAATTAATCGATTCTAACAAGGACTGTCAGTGTAGTGAGACATTCACTTAAAATCATTTACTGAGGCAATGTGTAGTTCAGCAGCAGGCTATTGCCGTTGGTTTCTAACTTTACTGATTAGGACTACACTGAATTCCAGACTTACCAGCTCTAAGATTGCTTATTGATATTTTATTTCCAGAATCAAACCTATACAAACCTGCACCTTCAAGAAAAGCAGGTTGGAATTGAAGCCTCTATATGGTTTTACCACATTTGCTAACCATAGCAACAGTGACCCATGTGTAACAGGATGTTTATCACTTGCAGAGTTTGTGGTTTAATTTAGACTTACTCAGACTACGCTGAGTGTGCTGAGGTGTCCTTGAGCAAGCCCCAAACTGCTTTTGGAAAAAAAGGCCAATACCTTGCACAGTAACTCTTCCTTCATTGGTATGTATGTATGGGCGTATAGGAGACACTGCAAAGTGATTTGTACTGCTTTCATGTTAAGCGCACTACAAAAGTGTAGTCAATTTATCGGCTCTATGTATTTATTTTTTTCCACACAATGGAAAGTCTTGGGGAGGTTGGCTGTGCATTTTCTATTAACAAAATAAAATGATTTACTGTTGTGTAAATTACTTCCTTCAGTCAAGCTGAGCCAATCACAGAATCACAGACGACATGTTGTGAGAACACGAGAGAGAAAAATCACTTCATATTCAAAAATCAAATAACCTTCTCTAGTCAGCCAGGGGGCAAAGCCTTTTACTTTGGTCTGAAAATTGAACTTATTCGATTAAGATGTTTGCTTTCATCAGAAATTTCATTTCTTTCAAGTTTGTCTCTGTGTGTGCGCTTGTGTATGTGCTTATTGAAAAACACTGCCTCAGTAGATTTGCTGTCAGTGGGTGGCTCATATTAGTTTATTTGCACAGTACATCCACGCCCGCAAGGGAAGTGTTACGCTAAAAATCATATGTAGTTTAGCTTATATCTTTGCCTCCAAGACGTTTATAAATAGGCATCCATAAAGACAAGCCACAGTGATGCAAAACTAGAAAGAAGACACACAACAGCAAGGTAGGAACTCATCACTCACATATGTATAATTATCACTCCTGTAGGTTGTACCACAAAGGGAAGCTTTAATTGCACACACTATATCACTTATGCTAATTAGGCACATAGGATAACTTAATTGTTAACCTGGAAAAATGTAAATGCCTGCATTTAAATGGGAATAAGCAACACACCATCCCTACCTACCTCCACCTGCTCAATTTGCTTCATACAATTCCCAGAGACCGCAGATAAGCACTGTACCGGGAGATAAAACGCTTCGAGAGAGACGGGGGAGTTGAACAGGCGCTGTACGCCGTGATGTGGAACAGCATGGTGCAAAAACAATGCACACTTAGTTGGATGGTTAGAAGCGTGATGAGTTAGATTCAAGAAAGGGAGAGGGTGGAGGGGGGGAGGACGATGGGGAGGGAAAATTGGGAGCTGAGGCAGTGACAACGTGAAAGAAGAAACAGGTGATGGAGTATAAGTGCGAGCAGAGAGGTAGCTGCTAAGTAGAAGGGGGAATAAGAATGAGAAGCGAGAGAAATTGTAATGCATGGAACAACAAACAAAACAAGGTGAGAGAAAAGTGAGCTGGGTAGGTGAGAGAGATGGAGAGAAGAAGACAAGTGAGATGGAGAAAGAAAGAATCTAGTTAATCTACCTGATGTGTTTGGTCCTCTTTGTTTCTCTGGGGTGTCCCATGCTTTTAGATTAGGACTGTAGAAAGTAAGACCGACAGCGTGTGTGTGTGTGTGTGTGTGTGTGTCTTTGTGTTTGTTGGAGTTCAGTTTCCTTGTGTTTATAGTGTACTTGAGAATAAATATTGTTCTATTGTTTGTATTGGTGAGCAGGAACTTGTGTTTCTATGTTTGTGTGCATGCTTCTTAGCACCAATGTAGGATAACAGTGTGGATTTGGTCATGCTGTTGTGTTTTACAGGACAAGGTCTAACAAGCTGATTTAACTGGTGGACACACTGTTGATGGTAGCTGATTGCAAAATGCGTTTGTCACTTTAAAACACAATGAAGCCGGGTGAATGTGAAACACAGCAGGCCTTATCTCTGCTGAGTGAAAAAAAAGGAAAAAAAATGGTTCGGACAAGGGAAAAAACGCTGTATGGAATTTATCTGTTATATATTCCAGTCTGAATACAGATGGTGTCCAGTTATTAAAATGAAAACTGCTCACCTAGCACATAAGCCAAAATATTTTCTCACATCCTGGTTTGCTTTGAAGTTGTGAGG
The DNA here is from genome assembly GCF_004916995.1 of Morone saxatilis. Classification (NCBI taxonomy): domain Eukaryota; kingdom Metazoa; phylum Chordata; class Actinopteri; family Moronidae; genus Morone; species Morone saxatilis. Next base: position 4,761,544 of record NW_023340257.1, on the reverse strand, counting down.
CCTCCTGCGCATGCACCCCTAGACTTTACATTGGGATGATAACAATTGCTTTTCTAAAGATTTGGGAAAGTTTCATGGTCCCTGGTATATTAAAGTTTTAAGATGAGGCTGGACTTATGCTGTAGCTGCTATGGTTAACAGCAGCGGCACCATTTGTTGGAGCAATAGCGCACTGAGGTCCAGAAGGTTAGCTGCCATTAAAGCGAGGGAGAGAGAGGAGGAACAACGTGAACAATGGTCACACCTTTCACAGCACAGTGAAAAAGGTCTATATTAAGATGAACTTGTTTTTAAGTGTCCTTTCAACAGTTTTACAGATTTCTCTTTCATAATGGGGCTTTTTGGGGGAAACGTCTTTGGACTGCAGGGGATTTTTGTTGCAGTGATATGGTTGGCCACTGGAGATTGGTTGGTCAGATTGTCAGCAAGTCTTCCACGCAGTTTACAAAACGACTTCCTTGTTCAAATTTAACTTGCCATAATTGTGTACACGCAGTTTTCCAGTAGGCTTGCTGCAGAAGGTGTTAACGCTGTCCAGGCATACAGCGATTACATTAAGTGCTCACACTGTCGATTGGCTTTTATCAATTTTCAATCAGACGATGGATGCAGCAATTATAACCTGAAACTAAAGTGCTCCATACTGCAGCAGAGCAGACTGAGAATACGAAAGTGCCTATTTGACAATACTTCAGATTTAAACCCAATGCTACTAGGGAACCTGATAACGTTTATGAGATCAAAGTATCACTGCTGGTTTCAGATAGATTACATTCATATATTACTCTTAATATTGCATTTACAGTTATATAACGAGTCAACAATTGTTGTGTGTGTTTCACCAACCAAGCTCTGCCCTCAGGTATTGATGTCATCATTGATGACTATCTTTTCTTAACGTAAAATGTCGGTTGTTATGGTAACACTGCTGTTGTCATGAGTTTATTAACTGATGGGAAAAATCCTTTAACATAGGTGACACACACATGCATGTATGAACCAACTAACATTGCAGCACAAACTTTCCAGTGAGGAGAAAATATATTCAGCAGTGAACCAGCAACACCAACATTTTTCCTCCGTTACTCACTTTCACTCTTCCTTCCCATCATTCACATCAACACCTATTTAGATCCCACCCACAATGCTGAAACAAAATACCCCCCACTGGCTTGAGCACATTGTCTCCTCACCCCAATGCCTCCCATCCTCACTACTTTTTAGTCTGTGACAGACCTGCCTCTTGGTAAAACTGCAACACTGAAGGGGAAAAAAATGTCAAGGCAGCCTTGGCATTTTCTCCCCTTCACATTCTCGTTGCCAAGCTTATGCTCTCCTCTGCCATTTCCATCCAAGCCGCCGACTCACAGACCAGCCCACTACCATCTTCTGCGCTGGCCAGGAAAAGTAGATTACAGAGAGAAAATGTCACAAACTCTATGGAGAGGAAGCATAGGTTGTCAATTATACATGTGCCACTGCGCTGCCATCTCTGACTCTCCCTTTCTCCGCCCACTCCAAGCGACTTGGCCGAGGTTTACCTGCTCTCCTCCTCTCCGTGCTATCTCTGTTTAGGTCTGACATCTGTCTTTTATCGCATTGCCACATGCACATACACCATCCCACATGGGTGCCAGAGGAGAGACGCTCACAAGTGAACCCAAAATATTCTGACAGGTTAGAATCCAGCATGGTTGGAGCATTGAGGGGATAGAGAGTTGTGTTGCAGGAGATGGAAGCATGTATGTCTACATGCAGATGGCTCTATAAATAAACAACTTCAGAAGGGACCCACAGAAAAAGATGAAACTAGTGCAAAGAGCATGCTTGCTTCAAATAAAAGGCAGCTCTGGTAGAAATTTTTTTCTCTCTCTCGTTTTTTTCAAAATCTAGGCGGCTTTGTTTCGGTTTATCTGTGCAGTCATGAACAATACCATCCAAACCCATGGTGCTCTAAATAACCATAAACAATACACTTTTAAATACAGATCTTTAAATCGACAAGCTTCTCTCACGAGTAGAGTGAAAAGGATAAACACATTTTAAGTATGCAGAAAACATCTGTTCCTGTAAAAATGATTGTCATTAGTGTCACTAACAGCTAACTCAGCCCACTCAGGAACAACTAAAGCCGGGCTCAGACTACATGAGTTTTGGGCAGATTGATCCCGGAATCATCCCATTCAGCAATCAGAGGAGAAATCTGGTCTGGGACCTCAGTCGGGATCAATGTTCCGCCCAGATTATCTGGTAATGTGAGGGGTTTACAGATGTAGTCTCAGACCTCCAGTCCAGCTCGCAGACTCATCAGGGCCATAATTCCATTATTATTAAAATCTGAAGGTCAGCATTTTATGAGCAGGACCACAACAACGTAACAAGCTAGTCCCGGAGCAGACCTAAACATTCTAGCCCTTGAGGCTAACTATAGCTAGCATAGCCTACTAGTGTTAACAGACATTACAACAGTTAAAAACTCACCTCCAGTCCTCGCTGAAGAATAGACCGTGTTGACCACATTTCCCCAACCATTTTCTCATCCAGACTCCAGTTTCTCCGTATGAGTCGAGTAGTCTTAGCCCGGGTTGGGGTAGCTTTAACATTTTAGCTAAGGTCAGGGAAGGGGTTTTAGCTTCCTAGTTAAAAAAAAACATGACAATGAGAAACAGGCAGACAGAAAAAAGGTTGACCTCAATTTCAAATTCCACAGACATCCAAGGATCCAGTATTTTCTATAGATTAATTATTAGCAGGCTAGTGTAGAGCTTCTGCATCACAGGGTTAGGGTTAAGTTCCAGTGAAATCCAAAGAAGTAAACAGCATCTGTGCACTAAGATATGTACACACTTACATTCATGATATCTGTCTATAAATGCATGCCAACAAATGTTTTTTTTTGTTTTTATAATACTTGTATACTGCATATAGATGGCCTCAAATGACAACAAGTCAGTAGCCATAAATTCTGCAATCTCCGAACCCATAGACCATAGGGCCACAGCCAATGTTCTGGGGCTTCCGGTGTAGCTAGTGGATATTCAAATAACAGATAAAATAACTTCCTCTTTCGTGCCATTGTTTATAGTCTAATTAGGAACTGAGAATGGAAATCTCTATAAAGAGATATATTTATAGAGATGGAAAGATCATGATTACGGTTAATAGAAAGGGAAATAGAAATGTCTGTAGTCAAGATGCAAAACATGGTCATCCAAACCTCCACAGCTTTACTTCTCTACATAAAGGACACAAAGCAACATCCAATATGAGGCCAGTTTCACTAAAACAGATTTTGCCTATAGCTTAGATCTAACAAATAGTCAGACTTCTGTCTAAATTCATCAGTTGCACAGAAGTTAAATGGGACTAATTTGCCATGAATTCTGTGTTAATTAAGTTGACTGAACAACCACGTCAAACCCCTTAGCTCCATTCACTCCAAGTAAATGTTGGAAAATATGTTTTCAATGACTTATGAATGATTGAAATATATACAGCAGTAGATTTTGTACAATACAAAATCTTCCAGTAGCATAAAATCTCAATGCACTGCAGACCTGTAACAGAACACCCTGTCACTCAAAGTGTCCACGCCATTAATAATGCTTAACTTAAGCTTTAATATAATTTTAACAGGTGAGTTATATAAAAAACTAATCCCTGTACAGTAGTCATATATAGGCCAAAACTGTTTTTTTGTACCTGCCTGTAAACATGTCTCTGCCATTTGAGGAACTGCAGTTTCTGGCACTTCCACGTTGGCTTTATTTTTCAGCCACAGAGGAGAGCTTTAATATTGACCTCTATGAAAACTATTTATTGCTCACCACACAATACTGTTGCAAACCAAGTATAAGTCACATGTCATGTGATGCAGGTATTACTGATTGTCACCATGGAAACACACTCTGAGTTAGCCTGGCTTTTTAGGCTTACAGTAATGGGACCTAATTTTAAGAGCAAGATTCTGATGGACACTACATATTAGTCTAATACTGGTGGACATGGTTTTAAGGAATACTGGCCTGGTTAATATGAAGTCTCCAAGCATGACATCATCAGGGTTACTTTATAGAAGTGACTGTACAGTGTTTCTGTAGGCAGTGGCACTGCTGAGGATGTTTACCCATTATCAGGTAGATGAAAGGAAGGAAGAGTGTTGTAGATTCTGTTCGTCATTTACAAAACCAAGATATAAAGATGAAATAGTAATGCGGTTTAAAAGCAAATTTTGTAAGTCTGAGTGGTTGTGTCTGAGCAGTCGGGGCTCTTATCCTGCAGATTGTCTTTGTTTGCAGCAAAGCAGAGCAGAGCAGCTAGAGCACAGAGGCCTAGATAGAACTCCATCTATCAAATCAATCTTGGATACAGCCTGCCCTTTATTCATTTCTCCGGCCTTTCATCTGTCTGCCCACTTCCAACTACTTTTATAGACCTCTCCTATTACATCTTAATGTACAGAAATCTTTGATGGCGAGATTTATTGCTGTTCAAGAGCCGGTGCCGGAGTACGAGATGAGAAACAAAAAAAGTGGATGATGCAGACGATAAAGACAGGCGAGAGGGGAGAAGGAGAGAGAAAGCTAGACAGGGGAGATTGACAAGACACTAACAAGAAGAGCAGGTCTCTGTACGTAACTCATCAGTTTAGCCATCTCTCTATTTAGAACATAGTGTGAGTGCAGGATTCCAGCTGTCAGTGAGTGAGACCGGGCAGGTTTGCTTTACACAAATCCCAAGCTCCTGAGCTCTGTCAGCGTGCCATCTTCTTTTCACATCGCTCTTACATCTCGCACCTCACTGCTGAGCAAAATGCCAGTGCATCGGAAGAGCCACATAGTGTACAGAAACAGATAGTGTTTGGCCAGAGTACTACTGCGGGGATACTCCACAGCGAGAGATCTTCAAACACTTGTGTTTTACTGAACTCATCCAGTGATTTCACAGTAGAAGGAACAAGATAACTGCTACAACATGGGGTGAATTGCTCATTATGGTTTCTGCTGGAGTGAATCACACGTCTACCTACGTATGTGTGTCCATTACAGTCTATTGGATCCATATCCTCTGTTCCCCCTGCAACATGTACACAGTCTAATGATCTGCCATTCTGAAGTTGAATCCAGCCCGTTCAATGGCCTGAGCACGATGACACACTCATGTGGATGATCTACTGTACCTCTCCCCTGCAGCCACACAAGATCCACACGTACGTACACACACACACACACTTAATAAATTGGACTGCCTTCACAGGCACAAAGGCCCAATGTGATAAGCATTGATTGTGGTGTTCGGCTCATATCACTAATAGATGTTCTATGGTCCCGTGTCGCTGTTTCCAAATGATCTCCCTGGTTATGACACTAAAGGGACAGTTCACCACAAAACCAGAGATAAATCCTTACCCCGCTGATCTGCTATTGGCCAATGCTGGCATCATCCGTCATGCAGCTACGCCGCTATAATACCCTTCATACCGTCTGGAATGATTCCAGTTCTTAAAATAGCACCAGGGACTTGGAAGAAGGTACGATGCACTAAGAGAAAAGGAAACGAAGGGGAAGACAAGAGAGAATATGAAAGGCAGGAAAAATGACTGCGGTAGTGCGGGTAAAGAGGGCTCCTATTAGGGCAGTGGAGGGAGAAATATTGGCCAGTGCAGTCCCGTACTATTTGTCCTCGTCAGGATCTTAAATAGAATCGGGATCAATTATTCATAGGGTCTATAACTGGCAATAAATGTTAGCTGAGACAGTGCGGCCAGGGAGAGGCAGAAAAGTGAGGTTAGAAGCAGTTATAGAGGGCCAAGTTTAAAAGTCTGGACAAATCAGCTGGATAACCAATTATAGTTTAGACCTAGAAGTGACATTTAAAAGCCTCTTTGCTTGTTTGATGTGCCACTTTAACCACACGATTATCCGTGAAAACACAATGCAGCCTTGAACCCAGCAGAGCCACAGCAATGTAAATCAGCTCAGCATGAATAACATCGCTTCAAGCTACCGGCACCACACACAGGCCTCGAAACTCATCATTTGGCTCAGGAGTTATGAATCACACAAGGCTAAGGTGTAGTCTAGTGGGATTCTGTTATTGTCTTGCGTTTTCGTTGCAGTTCCATTTACATTTAAAAAATGGACGGAATATTTGTGATACCTCAGGTTAGCACATTGTGATGAGCAGACACCAAAATCACTGATGTGTCCTTGATGGATAACTGGCTTAAGTTTACTATGCTAACCCCAAGGCATACAAGATGAGTAAAAGAAGACATACAGTGAGAGATAAAGGAGTGTAGAATGGTCATAAATTGTGCACCTTTATGTTTATAGCAGCTGTTTTTGTGGGACCAAGGGCACTTGTTACTATGGATACCATTCAACGTTCATAATTATTTGTAAACTCAATCCAGTATAGCTGGGCTGGTATTTTTCTGCATTGACAGTACCGTGGAATCAACAATGAGGTGGCTACTGTGGAATGACACTTGGAATAATGTCTTTTGTGCTTCTTACACTACGTCCAGAACATTTAAAGAAATACACCTCAGAGAAAGCTAGCTATAATTATTAATAAATGGCAAAATACGCTAAACTGAATATTCACATATTTGTGAGCTTTCAGCTGTCATCATGTGACTTATGGATGGATATATGATCCTAAAATTAAAGTCCCCCTCCACTCAAAAATGTTTATTGTTCTTGCAGTTGAATGTTTGATCTTCACTGTGCAGAATGATGTATGTGTAGAGTTTGACACTAGAAGGATGATTTCACATCCATCTGCTAAGTGGAAAGTGTCTCTGTGCTTATTGAAAATCAGACTTTAAGGGACGGGACCTACCAGCATGATTTGTGAAATCACAACTATTTTGTAAGTCAATCCTGACACCTTTCTATCAAAACCAGCATTAACTTTTTCAGCAATGTGAGCTACAGTAGCTTGTCTGTTTGATCAAAGTACATGGGGCAGCCTTCGTTCCCCACATGCATCAATTAGCCTCTGCCGTCCATGACCCTGTCTCCGGGTTCACCACTTTTCCTTCCTTGGACCAATTTTGATAGGTACTGACCACTGCAGACCGGGAACACCCCACAAGAGCTGCAGGTTTGGAGATACTCTGACCCAGTCGTCTAACCATCACAATTTGGCCCTTGTCAAAGTAGCTTAAATCCTCACGCTGCCCATTTTTCCTGCTCCTAACACATCAACTTGAGGACA
>NW_023340257.1:4745197-4754220 GCF_004916995.1 Morone saxatilis | reverse complement strand
GCCATCACAGTTTGGCCCTTGTCATAGTTGCTCAAATCCTCTTTTTCCTGCTTCTAACATATCAACTTGAGGACATAATGTTCACTTGCTGCCTGATATATCCCACCGACAGGTGCCATGATAAACAGATAATCAGTGATATTCACTTCACCTGTCATAATCTTAGGGGTGATGGTGTATAGCAATAAGTGTGATAGCAACTTGAAGCCACCAGTGAACATACACTGAAAAAGTGAAGTAGGAGACATCTTGTGTCCAGTAGGAAAACTTTAGAAATAAGCAGAATTAGCATATTCAAAGATTCTGGAATTTTAATGAAGTAGAAAGTGTAGATGCCTTTTTATGGAAATTATTCCTTTTTTGTGGAAAAACATCTTAGACACACATTATTGTTCCAAGCATTTGTATTAATATATCTCTGGAGAGGATCTTTTCTCAAATGCGCAAATGTGCTCAAACATATATTAATTTGGATTTACAGTTTATCAAACCCCTTCTTGATACTACCTGTGGCTGGCACAATTCAACAATAGCTGTTATTTATGTATGTAATTCCCTCTCTATATAATAGTTTTCATTGTAAGGGTGGAGTCAACTTTTGTACCTATAGACAAAGGATTCAAAGGAAATGATGTATGCACTTACAAAAGCACAGATTTCCCATTATGTGGAAGACCACATTTAATTATGACTTCTGTGTGACTCAGTAACACAGATGACAGTGCTGACTGTTTTCTTCACTCTTCTTCATTAAAACAAAGTAACGTGATGAATCCAATCCTGTCTCTTAGAAATTACGTTTATATGCCACTAATTTGTTTTCCCCAAATCATGTTGTGACAGGAAACGCAATGGCTGTCTGGATGCTCACCAGCCACATTAGTATGAGTGAAGGAAGTGCTTCATTTTTGTACCGCATAGAAATGGTGGTTGAGATGGATGGTGGCTGTAGGAAGCTCAGGACTTTGACACTGAAGACCAGGGTTTGCATCCTATTTCTGTGTGGGATTAGGTTTAGGCAACAAATGGACATTGGTTGAGGTTATGGAGAAATTGTGGGTATTTTGAGTTTTTCAATATTTATTAAGGACTAACCTTATCCCAGTGCTTTCGATGCCTTAATATAATCATAAAAAGTATTATTCATGCTTCAGTTGCTAATGGATAATGTATTGCAAGACGTTTTACTCGTATGTTCAGTATTAACATTTTATCCCAATCTGTTTGGCTTTACTGTACACACAAATATACACAATTTGCTATTTTTCTGCTACATTTCTGACAGACCACCAACTCAGAGTGTTTACCCATTGCATGATATACGTGCCATTTTGAATGGAACTCTGGGACTGTATAATTAAAGTGCACTTGCTGTTGCCATCCCACAAATGCTGCCAAATCAACCACAACTTCTTAAAGAATATAACCATGATTTTAAGAGACTAAATGTGAACACATAGCAGTGCTAAAGCTGAATGGTATTAGTTTTAATGATATGTGTCTAAGAATGCCTGCTTTAAATCTTTTTTTTTTTGTTAAAAATGTACAAGAAATATAACACAACATAGGCGTACTGCATTTAAGCAGTGTATCAGGGTCTATTGCCTGGAAGACTGTGTACAGCTACAAATCATTATGTAACAAAAACATATTCCCAAGTAGCACCACAAAGAAATGCTGTAGTTAATCTAACATTATGAATTTGCACACTACACATCCAAAGGCAAATTGAAATATCCTTACACACACACAGAGACACATGCAAATCAACACAATACTTAAAACAGAATAGTTTTTCGACTTAATGTTTTGTAGGTTTTCTGTTTTTCTTTCAGTAAAAATATAGGCTGTGTAATTAAACCACTAACTAGCTATGCATTACAGCCCATTCTTTAAATAATGCTACTTGCACTGTATCACCCAAGCTCAAGTGTGAGTATGGAGCAGTAATGACTGAATACTAGTTTGAGTTTTGAAATCTCTACTCAAAACCTCCATCAAAGTGTCCCTTGTATATCCATCCTGGCGCAGAGACACAAGCCCGAGGTGTAAATTATCACACAGAGACAGTTCTGGTGATAATTGACTGAAGGAATGCCAGGCACTTACTGATGAACATGGAAACACTCCACTGTGCATCTCCAAATGGCTTTAGCGAGCTAATGGTGGTGTGGGAAAAATGAGCTCACATAAGGCAGGGGAGGTAATGTAGCTTCCAGCTCAGCTCATTTTCTCCAAACGAAAGAGATAATCTGGACCCCCCGAAGGCTTTCGAGATTGAAAGCTTCGCAAGCGGAAAGGCCAAATAACTAAGAGAAATTAGACATGAACCTGGGCCAAAGTCTTCTCATTCCGCTCCCACGTCACGCGTCAGAGGCAGTGACGGATGTTCACGAGCCTTACAGTGAGAAATAAATGTGATGTAACCTTCTACCTTTCCCTTTATTTTTTGACTCTTTCCCACATTGCCCTTACATCACTTCTTTTTTCACTCATCCTTGTCTTCTTCCTTTTCCCCGCATCAGTGTTTTCTGTAGAGGGCGCAGACAGAAATGCACAATGTTTGTGACAACTGGAGCACTTTCCATCTCTACCCAGATGGACTGGCAACCAACTGTCTCAGCAGAACAGGCTTTCGTTCCTACCAGCAGCTCCTCTTCTCCCCTCCCCTCTCCTCGCCTCGCTGAAACCTGCACAGCAATTGCTGGGAAGGGTTTAAAAGCAGGAACAAAGACAGAATGTACCAAATTTTATATATATATATAGTTATATATACATATATTTATATATTTGTTCTTAATATATGTTGTTTGTATATCTGGAGTTTGCAACAAAATAATTTCCCCCTGGGATTATTAAAGTATATCTGATTCTGATTCTGAAATATTAGGAAATACATAGAACAATATATCATACATCGTCACACACTGCTGTAACTTATCATGAAGGCGACTGAAGTCAGCGTTTTTTTTTGTGCAGTGGAAACCATTGAATTTGTAAGCAGATGATAGGGAAGATGAGGAGTAAGAGAGCCACATTTTTATTATGACTTTTTGTGGAGCAATGGCTGCTACTTCTGTAGTAGTGTCGTGTGTGTGGATGCAGAGTGATAGATCATGAAACAGATTTCATCCAAAATTTCAGGATGTCAAGGGCTACTTTTATCTGTCAGCGTCTCTCCATAAGACTTGCAGCAAGGCGTTTTAGCAAAAGTTGACCTGTATCTGCTTTAGGACCAGATCTGAAAGTGGCCCAAATCAGAATTGAAAAGATCAGATTCATTGTGATTTGTGCTGTTCACACTGTTAAAAAAAAAAACAGATCTTAGTCACATATGAGCAGAAAAATCCGGTCACTTGTGCCGGCAGTCTGAACATGCCATAAAGGAAAAAGATGTCAAATTTATGAAGAATGTGAGAAAACTATATCACATGACCGAAGATCCCAAGGTCACATGGTAAAGCTGGATAAAACAGTATTTATACTAGACTGAGATGTTAAAGTTTGTGTGAAAGCTTGTGAATTAAAGGTCCACTATGTAACATTAAGGAGGATCTATTGGCAGAAATGAAATATAACATTCATAGGTATGTTTTCAGTAGTGTCACCTGTATATGGGAATCGTTGTGTTTTTGTTACCTTTTTTTGTTACCTTAGAATGAGCTTTTATATACAGAGGGAGTGGGTCCTCTTCCTCGGAGTCCACCATGTTGAACCACCATGTTTCTACAGTAGCCCAGAATGGTCAAACCCAACACTGGCTGTAGGTAGGGCCTTTTGTGTTTTTGGCGAGTTTCGCAACCAGTGTAGTTTCTCCTACACACTTCAAAGCCCGTTTTCATTCTCATGTTGTTAAATACAGGTGCCAGCGATGTTCAGTTAGTTGCAATATGAAACTCCCCCACTAGACGCCACTTAATCTTGCAGACTGATCCTTTTAATGTCCACTGAAGCTTCCGCTCTACTTATGAGAGAAAATTAAAGCAGACAAAAAACGATTACGAGACTGAAATAAATAAATAAAAATAAATGCTATATTTCTAAAATTATGTTTCTCTAAATATGCTGTATACAACTTAAAAGAGCATTATAGTAATCGGTACCCCAACACACAAACACAGGAGTGAGTACAGGGCAAAGTAATCTTTTCCCTCCATCTCCTTTCTTTGACGGGCCTGGCCCTACACTGCAGAATGCGAATCTGGACACCCTTTCCCCGGCTGATCCCCCAGGACCCACAGCCCTTTCCAGCTCCACATAGGAAGCCCCATGCATTATGTATCACCATCCAGGCCTATTTCAGAGCAGAGAAGCAAAAAATAGATAGAAACACAGAGCTTCCCGCAATCATTCCCACAGTTGCTTATGTTTCTGAGGAAAACGAGGTCTCGTTCCAACCATACGGAATTACCAAGAGGAAAACATGAAATATTTAGCATTGTCATCCCCTTCCTCCCCCTCTCTATTTTTTGGCTCAAACTTCCTGAGGGGAAAAAAGTAAAAAAAAAAAAAGTGAAAGATGGCAGAGAGCTCACAGTGTGTTTTCTTCCTATGATTATCTGAATGCTCCTTTTTTGGGGGGAGAGGTGGTGAGGAAGAACCGACGTGGATTGGTGGAGGTCAGGATCGCAAGATTTCTCCTCAGGGGATGGGATGACACACGCAGAGGTGGAACATGGGATTTGATTTATGCTCCTTGGAAGTAGTGAGGAGAACGGGCTCGGGGTGCGGGCTGGTATAGGTCAGATCAAAGCAGACGTGTAGCAGAGTGATGATGGTCAGGCGTGGTGAGGCATTTAGCATGCATAAATGCACCAACAACCACAAGCAAGTGCGTAGAGTACATGCATGCATTCATGACAGGATACAACAGAGAGCATTTTTTTTAAGACAGGGGCATTTGTATGAAGCAGCACACACCTACACACAGGGTGACCTTGACACAATATCCTCCACAGGTACCTCCCTCTGAAAATGTGTCTGTGGCACCTGAATGGGCCTCGTCTATTGACATCAAGGCTGTCCAACCTGCAGACCTATTATTTTCTGCTCTCCAAAGGACTGCACACTATAAAATGCTCTGGCAGTCACCTATAGCTTTTGTCCTCTGTCTGAAATTGTGAGGGGTTTTTGAGTATGAAAATGTAATATTTTCTGTGTGTGTGTGTGCAGACATGCATTCCTTCTGTATGTGCAATCTCCTCTAACATGGCTACTTTTCATCTTATACTGATGCATGTAACGCCACTGCTGAGCTTCTTTTTTTTCCCCATAAGGAGGATAAAAGCAAAAATCACTGTGTGGGAACACTGGGGGCCCTTTCAATTCTCTCTGGGACATCAAAGCACACTGCAAGATGCTGCACTATTAGAGTCCATGGGTGGGATGGAAAATATATTACAATATCTCCCCTCTGCTGAAATCCATGACAAGGGTTTCATAACAAAGAGCAGACTTCTCTCAGTCATTTGTCTCCTCTGAGGATTGTGATTAATCTAACCTTTGATGTTTTGAAACAACAGGGAGGAGGAAGAGATGAGGGGGCCGCTGGGGGGAGCTGCACAGGGATGTAAAGACTCAGTAATACACTGCTTTGAATGCCACGCTAATGAAGCAAATTGAATTGAATCGCACAGGATATTGAAACTGTATTGCAGAGAGTGACACAGCATGCAAGCGCAATGCACAACAGCACACTGTTAAAAGATTAGGTTGAGACAGGAAGATAAAAAACTCAACTCTCAGAGGGAGAGGGGAGGAATGAAGAGTCGTAGGAAATAGAACCGCGGGATTACTTTACAGCCCGTCAAGCACTGTGTATGATGTGTGTTTAAAATGAGATGCGGTGCGTATCAAACACGTCCTTTGTTGTAATTCACAGAGCAGATGTGCTGGAAGGTGTGAACTGCAGAAATGTTGGAACGCTCACACACTAACACACAGACATGTATGATCAACTTACAGACGAAATGCAGAGTGTGTATGTGCGGGTGTGTGTGTGCCTCCAAGGTTATGAGGCGCAGGAAGTGCCATTAGGTGTGAATTAGGCAGAATTAAAAATGAATCCGCTGTCATGCATTATTAAAACTACCCTAATTGCATTTGCATAAGTTCATGGGATGCACGTGTGCAAACATGCAAGCATGTGTGTGCATGTGCAAGTGGATGCAGACTATCTTTCTTATAGGATTGCATGTCATTTTCTGAATCATAAAAGTTTCAAATTCTCTTTTTTTCCTCTTTATCTTGATGTTTGCTGTAAACCCGTTATTGTCTCTCTTTAACCTGTTCTTACAAATTCCTTCCAGTTCACCTGACGAAACCAAAACAGGCCACAGAGAACAGATTTTCCACCAAGCCGGCCCTCGGTTACCAGATGGCTCTGTGTCATCTTAACTTTGATCACAGTGTAACGTGGTACTATTTTGCACAGAGCACAGGGTATTGCTACCTCTTTGCACAATGAGCTCTGACTTACACTTATGTAGCAACATTGCCCCTGTGTGGTGAAAGGGACAAAATGTTCATCCTATCCTGAGGTTTGAGTTGTCATGATATCAAAATTTGTGTTTGTGGTAATAGTCACCATCATTCCTAATAGTATGATTAATAGACGTTTTTAAATGTCATGGAAATGTGTATGAAGATAGGTGGGGTCAATTGATTTTTTGTAATACAGATACAGTACTGTACTATAAGTTACAAATCACAACAATACATTAAAGGTCTGGACAGCCCAGAAGGGACAAAGCAGACACTAATTCTAGATAGGGGTGTATTCACTCTCCTTTTAACGGACCAGTGTGTAGGATTTAGTGGCACTTAGCAGTGGAGTTATTGCAACAATACCACTCGCCTTGCAAGCATGTAGGAGAAACTATGATGGCTGTGAAACTCCCGTAAAAATGGTCATGGTTCAACATGGCTGTTTCTGTAGAAGAGACCAATTTAAGGAAGTATGGATCTACTTTACCTCCCAACTGGCTCCCTATGTCGTTATCATCTATTGGTAAGCTAGCTGTATGGAGGTGCAGCTCCAGCAGGTCAGGGAGGATGGATGGGTCTAACAAACAAAAGACTTCCACCCAGGAGAGCCCTGTTGGTGCCCCGTGTCCAATCAAAAGTAAGCTTAATTTATGTATTACTAGAAGTTTTCAGCTAATTATGAAACTGTCTCAATGTAATACTGATGCCTCTATATGACCCACATAAACAACCAAAAATGCCGGTTCAGATTAAAATCAATAAAACAAGGTCGTAGAAACACTGGTGGTTTTGTCCACAGGGGTCCTTTTACATAACAAACTTAAGTCTACAGTTCATTTATCAGTGACAATAATATGCATGCATGCATGCAGTGATTAATACCTAACGGGACTTTCACAACAAAAGCGATAGTTACAGTATATTGTGCAGAGCAAGGCCACTATTTCCAATGGAGAGATCAGCCACTCTCTCGGGCAGTCAGGCATAAATTTTTTCTCCATAGAAGAATGGAGTTGCTTCTCAGAAAAAGAAAAAAAAAAGTGTCATTAATCACATGGCAACAAGTAATCTATTGAATATATGTTATATATTTATAAATATTAAATGTAGGTAAAGAGTTTAAATGAATGACCAAGGCTATGACAATGAGTTTTCTTCCAGAGAAACCTGGACCTAACATGGAGGAACATACTGCCATGAGTGAATGATTTCCTCTCACCATCACTTCCAGATACTAAGAGGTGGAAAGGCAAGTTTAGTATCAGCACTCATATTTTAGGATTGCTGCTTGAAACAGTTCTCCAAACTGCCAAAATTCCAGTTATTAGCGTCATATTTTTGCTGTCACTTGGCTCAACTGAGTACAAACATAGCACACCGAGATTCGAAATTTACTGAGATGTTTTTGCACATTTTCTATCTGTTTGATTAATGTATGCGCGGGCCGTCACGCTCGCGACACCTGCTCTGACAGCTGAACGGTACAGCAGCTGTAATTGGTCACAGTAGCTCATATGTGGTGCCCTTTTCAAACTACAGTCAGACCAGACACCAGTGCCAGCCTCAACTCGCTCTCCCTTGGCAAGTCCAATACTCTCTTATTACTTTTTTTTATTCATGCGGGGAGCTTTTTATGCTGAGCGTGCATGTCAGGGACGTTTAATGAAGTTTGGGGCCGCTGCAATAAAAGTGTTTTTAAATGTTAAAGCTCTGTCGATTGTTCTGTAAGAGAAGCTGATTATTCGAGTACGCTGTGGCTTTTTATGCTGCCAAATGGCTGTTTACTGGCTGGTAGCTGAAGTTCAATGCCCCACACATGACCATATGGGGCGTGATATCTTAACATGAATTGGTCTGGGTGATAATCCATCCTTTATTGGCATCAGTGGAACCATATTCTAATCATTTTTACAGAGTTCTGTTGTCCAAATTAATGAATCTGAGGAAATTGTGAACAACTACATAATACATAATGCAATTTTATTGATTTTGAGTGGTTTGCCCAGACTTGAGTAGGAGGCACAAATGAAACTTGATAAAATCATAGCTGCATTAAATTTACCTGAAATGCATTTAGATGCAACATGAGATCCCCTTTGTGTATCGTTGTAAGACTGAGAGCAGCTTCACTCTGTAGCTTCTGTAATGAGTCTATTGTCAGGTCCAATGTGTGAAGCACAATGTGTACAGTGTGATGTAGCCAACACAAACAATACATCCCATACAGGCAGGGAGTCCACATAACGAGCTAACACCATCGATCCAGAAAGTGCTGAAATCACTGATGTTTACGAGCCCAGTGGAGGAATATCAAACCAAATGCCAACGTCTGCTGAAGTTTTTTAGTGCAAACACATCAATTATGCTTCTGTGTAATAGTACTTGTCCACAGGATGAGTCATTTTAATGCTTCTGGTAAGGCTCAGGTGTGTTTTGAGAGACAGGCCATCACGGTTGCCACTCCTCATTTGCAGGAAGTTGAGGTCTGCACTAATTTATGCATGACCACCGCTGGACTGGCCATCGGGCATACCGGG
>NW_023340257.1:4741007-4745097 GCF_004916995.1 Morone saxatilis | reverse complement strand
GAAGAGGATCCTCTCCCTCTGTAGATAAAGCGGCTCATTCTATGGTAACGACAAGTGATTATACACAAATGAAAACATACCTATGGATATTATATTACATTTCTGCCAATAGATTCTCTTAAATATCACACACTGGACCTTTAACTCTGTTTTTGTCTGTAAATGCTCCACTTTGCTCACAAGCTAGTTGCTAACTGTGTCCATCTTCTGTTTGGTGCTCAGTAGGTAGTGTACAGTGGTTTTGTCAGAGCTTTTTTACTAAAGACATCTGCCTGCTGCTGCTGCTGCTGAAAACAATATTGATGAGAGGGAACCAAAACAGTAAAGTTGTGGGCCATAAAACCAAAACAATGAACTGAAGCATGCCAAAATGCTCCGTAGAGCAGAGAGGAACTGCATAATTGGTGATAAGTCTCTGTGTGTTTGTCACAATTAGTGGTACATGCTGTCATGTAGTGCATGTAGTTTTAATTTTGCTTTTGACTCCTACAACACCTTATTTGATGCCACATGTGTCATCCACTGTATGTACAATATCTGATGGAAAGTAAGTTGGAAAATGCTGAATATACTGATTGCAGACAATATTGGTTATTGCACAAATGAAGTGAGGTAGAATGAGGTGAAGCAGTGCAATTAGACATTGGCCGTGGGAGAGAGGTACGTGTCATTGTTAATCCAGGCATCATATCAGCTCTGATAAACGATGACACACACCGCCCTGCCTCACCTTTGACCCTCCACATACAACCTCATCCCTACAATTTCAAATGAGTGTCACTGTCAGATAGAGCACTGTAGTGCTGCAGTTGTGAAACTATATCATGACCGCAGCATTCTGAAAGCACTTCAGCTCCTCTGAAAGGGATCCAGAGAGCAAACTGTATTGATTATGGCTGCTGTGGAGAGACAGTCTCTGTGGATGTCTGAGATAAAGAACAGAAAGAGCCATTAGGTGACAATTCAAGATCAATTTCACATTTCTCAAACATAAATTGTGGTGTAGTGGTAAAACTGTAACGTCGATACAAACCAGCCAGCAACTGTGCATAAATCAACACACAAAAACATTAGTATATATATGTGCACACAGGCTCACACTATTGCTGATAAAGTAGCTCCAGCTGATTCAAATAGAGGCGTCTTATCTCAACCCAGTCTCACAGAGTCCTGAATTAATTCTTAAAGAGAGCTTGAAGTCAACACTCTCGAGAGACATTTCTGCAAAAAAAAAAAAAAAGTCTAAACTTCGCGGTCTGGTGAACGCTGTTGTGGAGTTGCATTTGAGTCAACAAAATGTATTTCCTTGAACTTGTTCCTTGATATGAAACCAGAGAGGAATCTCTCAACTGCAGACTCAAAAAAGACTCAAGAGATGAACTCAGTGCAGGGAGAGCACT
Source organism: Morone saxatilis (assembly GCF_004916995.1). Lineage (NCBI taxonomy): Eukaryota > Metazoa > Chordata > Actinopteri > Moronidae > Morone > Morone saxatilis. The sequence continues at coordinate 4,743,697 of NW_023340257.1, read as the reverse complement.
CACCTCAGTCTCTGCTGCTCTCCATCTTCCCTCCATTACGGTACATTTCAATGAGCAGGAAGGAAATGGAGATTGAAAAAAAAAATAAAAATGCAGTCCACTCTTTAAGTGCATCTAAATCAGTGTGCACACACTTAATGCACAGACACAGGAGCTTATATTAAATGATTGTGTGTACAGTAAAGGAGTGTGTTCTTAATGCACAATCCAAACTTGAACTTTGTATACAAACACACACTCACTTACATTGGGAGTTATCAGGCGGACCCTGTCCTTTGGTCTACATACACACACAAACACACAGAGTATATTTAAAGGGCTGGGCCCTTGAACTATCTCCCTCATTGTGACAAACAAACCTAAGAGCAGACTTCTGCCCCCTCATACACCAGTTCAAAATGCCTGCAGATTACAATGGACGGTGGGAGATGGTGAGCAACGACAACTTTGAGGAAGTCATGAAGGCCCTCGGTAAGTTGGCTTTTTACCGCCTATACTTATTGCATAATGGAATACAATACAGCAGAAGGAAAGACTGTCACTTGTATCTCTCATTAAAAACAGAAGTCAGTTAGAAGAATTTAAAGATGCAGCCAAGTAGGCAAGCGAGGCCTGAGCAAAAAATCTGGAATGAGTGAGACAGAAAGAGTGAGAGAGCAGCTGTCTGAAGTAAGGGAGGGGTGGGGGGGTTACTGTGGCACTGCTTCATTTCCTCATTGAGCTGCTGTCAGGCCAACTTAACCTCCACTCTGTGAGCGGTTGCCGTCTGTTACCACGCCAAATAAATATTGATTCACTCCCTTCTGCATTTTCATCCTCCTGATCCGCAGAAAAGGAAGACAGATTCCGTCCCTGGATCAGGCAGCGGGCCAGCTCGTCATTTTAAAAAAGAGAGAGAGAGCTGGGCTCTCCTCCTTTAGGCGTGTCATTGATCAGGCCCAGAAACACTTTCATTATTCACGACTCTATCTGCAATTCATAAAAACAACCCCGGTACACTCAGCTCACACAAAATCCGGGAAATCCTGAGCGCCTGCACCTCATTTCCATCGAGCTGATAGGAAAATGACATCCTTATGGAAATGGGTCAAAAATATTATTTAGATGGGTAAATATAGGGGCCTCATCTGTAAGAGTGATGGGAGAAAATTGAATTTTCACTTTAAGGCAAATGGGATATGAATATCTTAAGGGTTGGGGTGGGTGGTTCTCTTTGGCAGGGCCCAGTGCTGAACGGGGTGGAGAAACTCATTTAGGCCCATTCTGACTCGGAGCAAGGTCATTTTTAAAGGGGAAATGAGACTGTCAAAACGACCAGCAGGAGAGGAATCTTAATAAGTGGCCTGTGCTGTCATGTGTATCTACCGATGTTTGCTTTTGGTGTAAATGTATACCAAAGGATTTCTTCAGTAAAAAAGTCAAACTTGTGTGTATTTGTGCTTGCAGACATTGACTTTGCCACCAGAAAGATAGCCTCCCACCTGCATCAGACAAAAATGATTGTCCAGACTGGAGACAAGTTTGAAACAAAGACCCTGAGCACCTTCAGAAACTACGAGGTCAACTTCACCGTGGGAGTGGAGTTTGAGGAGCACACAAAGGGGCTGGACAACCGGAAGGTCAAGGTGGGACAGTTTTCTTGTATTTTAAAACTGAATTGAACAAGGAAAGTGCTCTCAATGAACAGCAGCTGGAATAATTACCACTATTTGTCAATACTAACCGTTACAATGATGCTTGCCTGTGTGGTGATATCAGACACTGGTTACCTGGGACGGAGACAAGCTGGTGTGTGTTCAGAAGGGGGAGAAAGAAAATCGTGGCTGGACGCAGTGGATCGAGGGAGACATGCTACACCTGGTGAGAGAAAGTGTGACACATTCGTGGGTTGTTGAGTTGTTTGGCATGCAACATATATTTGCCAGGAAATGAGATTTTCCTGTGAGATCACACCTGCAGCAGGAGCTTGCAAATTCTGTTTCCTCAAGTTGGTCACATTAAATAAAAAAAAGTAAAAGTTAACACTGCAAAAATGATAAGAAAAAAACTTTTTCCCCTATCACTTGCATGATGAAATCTGCCCCAACCCTCATTTAGATCCGACTGATTTGTGTCTTATCATTATGCAATAACAATGAAGACAATAAATTGTTATCTATAAACAACAGCTGTAAGCTCTCTCTGCCTGTATTACATAACTAAGAGTGGCATCTGTTGCACGTTGGAGTTGCAGTCTAAAAGTCTGTCTCTTCTCTTTCAGGAAATCACTGTGCTCGACAAAGTCTGCCACCAAGTATTTAAGAAGGGCCAGTAAGATGGGAACGACCCTTATCTGCACAACAATGTCTGAAAAAACCTTTATGAAAATAACTTTTTGTCATATTTGCTAAAACTTTCACTTGACATTGACAGTACTACATTACATATTACAACAATTATCTGCGAAAAAATCAGGTTTCTCTGGCTCATCCTAGTGGTCCTGATGGTATTTGCAATAAACCACCAGGCCTGAACGAAAACAACCAATCAGAGCCAAGAAGATTGCTGATTGTTGAGTCTCACTCCAAGAGCGTCAACTTTGGGACCCTGGAAAACTCAACAATCCATTTTTCATTCTCCAACCCATTTTCATTCTCTTTATATCTTTCTTGGCTCTGATTGGTTGTTTTCATTCAGGCCCGGTGGATTTT
>NW_023340257.1:4740850-4740982 GCF_004916995.1 Morone saxatilis | reverse complement strand
GGTTACATACTGCAGCTTTAATGTGTTGCATGTTGCTGTCTATTTATAATTTCATTGTGAACACCTGTAATAAATTGATTTAATACCACCGTTCTTTTTAATTGTCTTTTCTTAAAATCTGTACTACAATTA
>NW_023340257.1:4714452-4740825 GCF_004916995.1 Morone saxatilis | reverse complement strand
GGGTATTATGGGAGATAGGATGTTGGGGTATTTAGATGATTTTTCGTAGTTTTTTTTGAGTAGTTTTTATTTTATGGTTGTTTTGTAGAGTGTTTTTGTGTATGTTGTTTTGTTATGGTGATCGTTGGTGTGTTATATAGTTGCTTGTTTGTTTACTATGGTTGTGTTTTATGTTGTGGTGTTTTATTGTTGGTTGTTTTATTTGTATTGACTTTGGTTTTTTTTAATGGTTTTGGGGTTGGTTTTATTTTGGGTTTGGTTTTTGTCTGGTGTTATTGGGTTTTCTTTTTGGGGTTGGATTGGTTGTGGGGGGATGGAGTGTTGTTACTGTGGTGTGTATGTTGGTATTGGGTTTATGTGTGTTTTTATGTGGTGTTTGATGGGTTTTTGTGTGTTTGTTTGAGATGGTTTAATGGAGTTTATTTTTTTATTTTTTTTTATTTTTTTGATAGGTTATTTTTTGTTTGGTTTTTTCTTAGTGTTTTGTGTTTTGGTTTTAGGTTGATATTGTTGTGTTTGTGTTTGGGATTTATTTTGGGTATGTTTTTTGTGTTTGTTTTGTGTTTGTGTTTTATGGGGTTGTGTGTGGGTGGTGTGTGTTCTGGGTATATCGTTTCTGGTTGGAGGATTTGTTTTTTTGGTTTGGGTTTTTGTTTCTGTTATTTGTAGTTGGGTTGGTGTGATGTATTTTAAATTATTTTGGTTTTATGTTTGGTTTGATTGGGTGTTTTGGTGTTAGTTTTTTTGGTGTGGTTGTTGTGATTGTTTTTTTTAGTTCATGCTTTTTTAGTGTGGGGGTTTGTGGTTGTTTTTTTTCTTTGTTTGGGGTGTATTTGTTTTTGTTTATTTTTTTGGGGGTTGGGGGGGTGGTTGGTTTGTCTGGTGTGTGTTTTCTTTTTTGTTTTTGGTTGTTGTGGTTGTTTGTGGTTGTTTGTTTGTGTGTTCTTGGTTTTGTGGGTTATGATGATTTTGGTTTTTGGGTGAGGGTTATGGTGTTTTTTTTTTGTAGTTTTAGGATTGGTGGTATATTTTTGGTGTTTGATTATATGGTAATAGTGTTAAGTGAATTAGTGGGCATCTGGAGCAGTTTGCAGATTACAACTAGCTGAACACTGCTGGCATCTGTATTTTTGACAACCTGGGTATGAGAACAGGAGGTGAAGTGTGTAGGAGAAAGTATGGCCCTATCTACAGCCAGTGTTTGGTTATTTCTGAGAAGGGTCCAACTGCAGTCCTCCCTCCTGAAGCCCCTAGTTCTAGTTGAGCATGAGTAATAGAGTCTATATGGACTAAGCTGAGTAAACTTATTTCAGTCAAACAAGTTTTAGAAAAGAAACAAGCAATCCAGTTGCAGAATCTACACTAATAATAGATCTATGAAGCCTAATTGAAAAGTTTGTTATTACTTTTATGAGGCAAGGGTACAACTGCACTACCAGTGTTATGGTTTAAAGAGTGACTGTGTTAACTGGTGACTTTTGGCAGAATGGGTTAGGGTTAGGGTTAGTCTGCGGCATATGTTGCAAACAAACATTGATATTAAACACAAATGAATGTGTTTTTAAATTGATTTACATCACTACAAGCAACCGTTCTACACTACGTATATTTATAACATTTTGTGAACTATATGACTGGGCCATTGACTTCTGAAAGAAAATACAATGATTCCTCTAACCAGAAGGGAACGATAGTACCTGCATGACAGGGGCGAGGGGGGCGAGGGGTCCAAGGTGCTGCAGTTGGACCGTTCTGGACTACATGGTGGCAACCCTATGAAAACACAATAATTCATATATTCAGGTGGTTATACACTAATGAAAACATACCTATGAATATTATATTAAATTTCTGCCAATAGTCACAATTATACACATATGCATACCTTTTAAAACCATATAGGCTACTGAAAGATGCCTCTTATAGAAAAATGATGTCTCTATTTATACAAATGTATGTAAATTTAAAGGCTCCTGTGATGTACTGCAAAAAATGTAGAAATTAAAAATAAAAAAAAGTTAAAATCTCATGTTTAACCTGAAATTCTCTGTAAGGTTAGCAGGAGAGCAAAGCACATTTAAACCCATGGTCAAATGTCCCCATGGTCTCAGTGTGCAGTAGGGATTAAACACTGCACAGTAAACCAGGTGAGTTGTGTACCGTAGTATTTTGCAGTGTAGCACGAGCTCACAGGTACAACATGTTCTGCCGGATCTCGCGCTGCTCCTACAGGAAGCGCCGGAGGATCCACGTCGCCAAAAGAAACCGCGTCAAGTGGGACAGCGACAGACAGATAGTAACCGGGAAATGGGCGTGTTGTCTTCAAAATAAAAGCGTTACATTTACGAGTCCAAAACCATTGAAATAAATGGATCAAATGTCAGATACTGAAATTAAAACAGAGTCAACACTTATTAAATTACCGCTCTAGCAGATCATTACAATAGCACATATTCTCCATTACTGTAAAATGCAAATCTAAGCAGACTGTATGTATGTAACGAGCTATAACATTGTTCTTCTTGGAGCTATATGTACATTGAGAGTTAGCGGAAGCATACTTGACTAATAAAAGTGGTTCTGACTCTGATTCTGATTATTACAATGCTGGTCATTATTATAATATTTGTATTTATTTATTTTTACTTACTTGCTAATTAATGGTGAAAACTACAAAATCATTCTTAAATTATTTTGTTTCTTTTTTCCAAGTGTCAGTCCCAATCTTGCTGTCCCATTTATAGTTTTACCCTCTAGTTTTATGTAAATTGTTACCTTTTTGAGAGAGCCCCAACCGCTACGAAGTTTATTGTGAAAATACATACCGGAAGTCATTTTGTTTTTGTTCTTGCTCGCTTGGTGGCAAAACTTTGTCCACTGGGTTTCACTGTAGAAGCTCGACGAGTGCTGCAGGAGGCCGGTCTCTTTACTGAACAGCACCGCAGACTGACGTGGAAACATGGTAGGCGGAACAAACAAACTTTAACAAATACTTTAACTTTGTTACTTTGTCGGTTGTGGCCTGGTAGTTCTGTTTCAGCGGAACGAGACTGTGTGCGAGCAGAAACCAGCCATAAACTTTAACATCAGATTTGGAAACTTGAAGAACACACAGTATAACTAGTACATCCAGCAACCATATGCACCAACAGAATCCAAGCATGAATTATAAACATGTTTAATGTACTTTGTGATCAACAGAGTTAAACCCAGCACAGAGGAACATCAATGCTTACATAATGTGAAAAGTTACATTTTTTTTGTTTGTGGGAGATTTTTAACATACATTCATCCAGTGCTAAATGGATAAAAGCGACACATTTTCATCTACATGAGAGGACTTGAAAGGATCCAGTCTTTCTGGAGCAGTCATGCATATGAAATGTGGAATGGAAGTATCAACAGACACACCCCCTCCATAACTACCCCCCAAAACCTGAAATTGTGTAACACTTCATTAATCATGTTTCCAGCTTACAATATGTAAGTCACTGAATTAAAAATGTCTATAATGCAGAACATGCCACATAGAATATACCACAATGATTATTATCACAACCTCAGTCAGGATTTTTGTGCTGTATGTTTTTATTCCTCTTTAGACAAAATAAAACTTCACATATAAACTGTATTTTTTAAACACGTTTCAAGGAGTTTTTCACATGGGCGGACAGCATGCGTTTGAGTTTTCTACTGAAGAAAACTGTAATAAAATCATATATTATGGGGTTATATAATGTGAAAATATAGTATGTGCGTTTTATTGTTCAAAGCAATGCAAAAACATTAGAAATATAAAGACGCCAACTGCTACTCACCTAATGGGACTAATCTGCACAAAATATTGGTAAATGAACTGATTTACAGACAGAAAAGTTACTGCAGATGAAATATTTTCCAAGAATAACAAAGTTGAATGAATGCTGGGAATTGTGGTTGAAATATAGCCAGAGATACATGCTGTCCAATTAGTGGACAGATAATTCATCTTCATTTCCTCCCAACATAAAATCAATACGTGGACATTTGAACAATTGTATTACTCCTTAGCTGGTACTACTTACTATTTAACTGCAAGGTAAACATTTCTGGCCTTCCGTCGGCCATCTTGGTTTTGAGAAATTTGTGTTGAACTTACAACGTCAGGCCAGTGGGTGGCAGTGTACGGGATGACACAGCATCTACTGTGGTGGCTGAAGTGCAACTACACCATCAAAACCCATGCATGTACAATAAAACGGCTTATGCATAGCTGTCCACTGTAGTTGCCTGAGATGGTGTTTTCACAATCTTCAGGCAAAGAACGTCAGTTATTATTGACAGGATCTGACTGTCTTCATCATCTTTCTGTTATTATAAATGACAGCCTCTGCGGTTGGACATCAAGCGGAAGTTGACGGCTCGGTCAGACCGGGTGAAGAGTGTGGATCTGCACCCCACTGAGCCGTGGATGGTGGTCAGCCTCTACAGCGGCACTGTGGTGGTCTGGAACCATGAGACACAGGTCAATATCACTGTTACACATCCCTCTAATCACTCAATCACTTACTGAGTCCTCCCCACACACACTGTCATATTTCTTTATACGAGCTATTGATTGTGCGATAGAAGTAAAGTCTGTATGCTGTTAATCTGCTTTGAATCCTGTGTGTATAGACGATGGTGAAAACCTTTGAGCTGTGTGACCTGCCTGTCAGAGTGGCCAAGTTTGTAGCCAGGAAACACTGGGTCATTGCTGGAGCCGTAAGTATTGTAGCTCAACTGAAGCATTAATGTGTGTATTAAAGTTACAATTCATGACAGTTACCTTCCTTCTCAGTATGTGGAAAGAAATTAGAGTTGTAATGAGCATTTAAGAAATAGGAGACAGTGACCGTAGCCAGATAAATCTGTCTTCTTATGTTATGTCTGGGGCCAAATGCACTTGTCAATCACTCTGTCTGTCCCCAGGATGACATGCTGATCCGTGTGTTCAATTACAACACTCTGGAGCGAGTTCACATGTTTGAGGCTCACGCTGACTACATCCGCTGTATCGCGGTCCACCCGACACAGCCCTACATCCTCACCAGCAGTGGTAGGAAAGAACTACATTCACTCGCACAAACACTAAAAGTTCAAAGGTTTTGCCTAACTTTTTACATGCAGGGTTCTCAAACGTTCTGCTTTCCTAAGTTAAAAAGTCTGGCATACTCCTCATCGTGTTTTACGTGTGTTTTCAGATGACATGTTGATCAAGCTGTGGGACTGGGACAGAAAGTGGGCGTGTAGTCAAGTGTTTGAGGGGCACACTCACTACGTCATGGAGATTGTCATCAACCCCAAAGACAACAACCAGTTTGCCAGCGCCTCTCTGGACAGAACCATTAAGGTATACACACACGCAAATGTTCGTAAGAGCGCAAGAAGGAGATTGCTTTAGGGAACAAACAGAAAGAGGTGCTGTTCTTCCAGTTTAAATGAATGTGACAAAAAGGAGGGGGGGCAGGGGCATTTTTTTCACAGTAAGTAAGGTTCATGGGAAATGTCTCCATTTTGAAAAACACTGACAATGCCACTTGAAGCTTACAATCGTCTCAATCAAGTTCTACTAAAACTATTGACAAAATGACAGTGATACAGTAATATTTACAATGCGCCACAAATAGATCTTAAATGTTTCTGTTACTCATAAAATCAACGTTCATTGGTTGCTCAGTGTTACAGACGCATGGTCTTTCTGCATGTTTCTCCTCTGCCTGCGGTAGGTGTGGCAGCTCGGCTCCAGGACTCCCAACTTCACTCTGGAGGGCCACGAGAAGGGGGTGAACTGCATTGATTACTACAGCGGAGGTGACAAGCCCTACCTCATATCAGGGGCTGACGACCGGCTGGTCAAGATCTGGGATTATCAGGTACCAAAATGAACTGTACGCTGAAAAGACAAGCCTAAAGTTTATCCTGATAAAGGGCACTAAATAACAATAGAAAACAAAATGGAACTAATTTTCTATATAATTCACACAGCACGCCGAATACTTAATACACGTCTCTTCTTCCAGACTGACATACTGTCCAGTTTCAACGACAAGTGGTAAAATACTAGATCTCAACTGGGCACACAAAGAGCTTTGCTTTTTAGGTAAATTATATACAACATAATTCTCAGTACCAAGTACCTTTACTCTCAGTGAACACAGATTCTCTGAACAGCATAATGTTGATCCTTTCTTTGTTAAAAATGCCTCACCAAATCAATACTTATAACAATGTGCACATTTTTTTGACCCAGAGCCAATCATTTATTTATCCCAGGTAGATATATTTCTTGTCAGTGTAATAAATGTGCACAAAGAATAAGATGCTAGTGGGTCCAGTAGTATGCGAGAATAGCTGCAGACAGATACACACACGACCGCAATCATAATCCTCCTCCTTCGGGCTTATGCCTGGCAGAGATAATAAAACTCGTTACTCTCCAGTCTAGCAGATAGCATATGCGTATTGTACTTTATGCTATATATTGATAACATACACGCATGAGCTTGTGATAAGTGTATGTGCTGCGTGTCTTTATCTACCAGAACAAAACCTGTGTTCAGACCCTGGAGGGTCATGCCCAGAATGTGACCTGTGTCAGTTTCCATCCTGAGCTGCCAATCATACTCACAGGCTCCGAGGATGGTGGGTTGTGTATTTTAATGAAACATTTTAAAGCTACACACATGCAAAACATCTGTAGCCCAAAATCTGTGCAGCATCTTGGCTCAATTTGATCTCTTGTTGTTACCTTAGGCACTGTTCGAGTGTGGCACTCCAACACCTACCGACTAGAAAATACGCTTAACTATGGCATGGAGAGGGTGTGGTGTATATCTGGCCAGCCTGGCTCCAACAGTGTGGCTATGGGCTATGATGAAGGCAGCATCATCATCAAGGTATATTGTGTTTTCTCCCAGAATGCTGTATTATTAAGTTGTATTTTTGCATGCATTACATTTTAAGCACTACATGCTATACTGTTTTCTCTAATTGCTGAAATTACAAATTACCAAGACTATAAGGTCAAGGGTCATGGTCTTACCATATTTAGAATGAATAAAGTTAAGCTGTAAACTTGCAGGCTGATGTGAACTTTGTCTCAGAAAATGTCAAAATGTAATGCATTGGGAACATTTCTCAGTTAATACAGTTTTTCCTAGTTATAGTCTTACGTTGCTTTCAACCTCTGAACGAGGTTCAATCAATGGGCTCTTTTAAGTCCATTTTGTCAATGTGGCCATGAGGACAGCAGCCAGACTAATCTATATAAATAATGTCAGTTGTTTCTAAGCAAAGCGAATGTTAACATTCCGTTTTAAACTGTTAACAACATCTCAGGTTATTAAAGCCCACAAATCCCCAGAGAAAATAGAGGACATGACCTCTCTATCCACAATAGCCACAATGGGCGGTCATATAATACATGCTCAGTTGGAGTATATTATATAGCAGATTGTGTAAATTGAAGGAATATTCTGTAATATTACTTCTTTTTACAAGCTGTTGTTTGCCTTCTTCTTTTTCTTATCTTGCACCTGATCCTCCTCTCTCCTCTCTGGCTCAGCTTGGTCGGGAGGAGCCGGCCATGTCCATGGACTCCAGTGGGAAGGTCATGTGGGCTCGTCACTCTGAGGTGCAGCAGGCCAACCTGAAGACCATGGGAGAGGCTGAGATCAGAGACGGAGAGAGGCTACCGCTAGGTGTCAAAGACATGGGCAGCTGTGAGATCTACCCTCAGACCATCCAACACAGCCCAAACGGGAGGTGAGACGGCGGTGCACTGTGGGTGGAAGCAGTGGTGCCGTACTAAGAAAATTGCGGGTTGTAGACTTTCTATCTTATTCTCGTTACCAAAATGAGCTGGCTACTTTATCACATCTAGACCTTAATATTTTGATCTTTAAAATTAAATTTGACAGTAAACATTATGTCCTGTGACACAGATTGCTGGTCTGTGTTGATTTACTTCTGAGCCTGTGCAAATATGCTCTATAACAGTGTTCGTATTCTTATACAGCCACACTTATCTGAGAGTAATGCAGTTAAAAAACAATAGAAATTTTAATGTTTGATCATGAAAGTATTGTTCAATTAAACCAAACATTATTGAAATGAAAATGTATATGTCATATGAAAAGGGTTTTATTTGGCATCCTCGAGCAAATTGTGAGCATTTTTATACAGTTGATATGTATGTTCCTGTTCAAAATGCATATTATATGTTTTATGTTATTAAAGTGTATGTCCTGGTTGGATCTATTGACAGAGGTTATAGTTTTAATATGATTTGGAGTTGGTAATATGGCTAATTTCCTCCCTAGCCACATCCAAATCATGCATTACATTATTTTCTTTTTAATTTATGTGAAGTTCAAATAAAACCTCGTGCATGACTGCATACTTGCATGCTTGCTGATTCCTTTGAGTTGAGATTTGTGTGCATCCATAGCTGACGTTTCAAAGTATAAGTTTGTATCCAGATATGTATTACATGTGTTTTGTGTCTTTGTGTTTTTTGCAGATTTGTAGTGGTGTGTGGAGATGGGGAGTATATCCTCTACACTGCCATGGCCCTGAGGAACAAGAGCTTCGGCTCCGCTCAAGAGTTTGTCTGGGCTCATGACTCCTCACAGTAAGTCCTAAACACCTTTAAAGGAATAGTCTGACATTTAGGGGAAATAGAATTATTTGCTTTCTTTTCAAGAGTTACCTGAGAAGATTGACACCACTCTCATCTCCGTATGCTAAATAGAGCCCCAAAGCCAGCGTGTGATTAGCCTAGCTTAGCATGAAGACTGGAAACAGTAGGAAACTGCTATTCTGGCTCTGTCCAAAGCTCAAAAATGTACCCACCAGCTCTCTAACTAACACAATTAAATTTAAAATCAATACTTAATCCGTACACCTCTCTCTGCGGCTTTACATGAAGTTTTGGGGCTGGAACAATTTCTTGGCTGGACTGGAAAACGTTTTACATTTTTGTAAGGATCAAACAAACAAGCTGTAACTTGTTAGTTCGGGAGCTTTAGTGGCCAAGCTAGCTGTTTCCCCCTGCTTCCAGTCTGTATAGTATAGTATGCTAAGCTAATGTCTCTTGGATATAACACGAGACTCTCTCACCAGTAAGTGTTTTTGACAAAATATCAAACTGTTCCTTTGACTAATTATAACTAAAATATTTGTAAAAACAGTAATTAACATCACTCTGCGATGTGTTCAGGTACATTATATTTAAGTGTATTCATTATTTTCCTAGGTATGCCATCAGGGAAGGCAGCAGTATGGTCAAAATATTTAAGAACTTTAAACAGAAGAAGGCTTTTAAACCTGACTTTGGTGCTGAAGGTAAGTTTAATTTCCTATTTTGCCATTTGATGTGACAGCGTGTGTCTGTGTGTGTCTGTGGATACAGTACGCATATGTGTGCACTTCAGTGTGTAATGCTAAAATCCTGCTTTCCCACAGGTATCTTTGGTGGCTTTTTACTGGGAGTGAGGTCAAACAGTGGCCTAGCCTTCTATGACTGGGAGAGCGCTGAACTGATCCGCCGCATCGAGATCCAACCTAAACATGTGAGTCATGCTGTTACGGCTCTTACATCTCCAGCAGTCTGTCTATTGCCCTCTTTTAATACCTTGTCTTTCCTGTCTTTAGATCTTCTGGTCTGACTCTGGGGAGCTTCTGTGTATCGCTACAGATGAGTCTTTCTTTGTGCTGCGCTACCTACCAGAGAGAGTGGCAGCGGCCCAGGAGTCCAAGGAACAGATGACAGAAGATGGGATAGAGGACGCCCTTGAGGTTAGGGTCCCATAATAGTGTATTTCCTGAAAAACTGTGCAGGGATTTAATTTTCTAAAAAAATAAAAAAGTTTGACTTTTTTTAGAAAGTTTTAGGAAATGCAGAAATTTCAACAAGTGATTATTTGTGTCTTTATTGTTCCTTTTGCTGGCCAGGTGCTGGGGGAGATCCCAGAGGTGGTGAAAACAGGGGTTTGGGTGGGAGACTGCTTCATCTACACCAGCTCTCTTAACAGACTAAACTACTATGTTGGAGGAGAGATCATCACCATTGCTCACCTGGACAGGTACGACGCAGCGTTACAGCCATGTCCCTGGTGTGCTGTCTGGCTCTCATGCCGTCCCTCTTTCTCTTGCTATCCAATAAATTAAAACTGCTCTTTTTATGTGTAGGACCATGTATCTGTTGGGCTACATCCCCAAGGACGATCGTCTCTACCTTGGAGACAAGGAGCTGAACGTCATCAGCTACTCTCTGCTGCTTTCAGTGCTGGAATACCAGACAGCTGTCATGAGGAGGGACTTCAGCACGGCTGACAAGGTTCTACCCACAATCCCCAAGGAGCAGAGGATCAGGGTAGCCCACTTTTTGGAGAAACAGGTATGTTTGTCCTCCAACTCTTGTGCAACTCTGTGCTTTTCTTTCTGCTTGGACTGACTATAAATTCAGAATTTGGATGAATGCATAATTTACTGAACATCAGGCAGCCAGATGGAGTAAAACCTCTGGGCAGAATTCTTGTGTGTGTCTTTTAAAATATATTTATCATGGAAATGGTTTTGCTTCTCACGCAATTTCTTTTACCACTTCACGTTTTCACATTTACATTAGTTTCACATAGCCAATCTTCCACTGTGCCGGTACATAAAACAGATGAGAGAGCAGAATTGTGGAATTAAAATATGTGTAAATGTGTTTTTTTGTTTTGTTTCTTCTTGGGTTGTGTAGGGCTTCAAACAACAGGCCCTGGCTGTGTCCACTGACCCAGAACACAAGTTTGACCTGGCCCTACAGCTGGGAGAGGTCAAGATAGCCTACCAACTGGCCTTGGAGGCAGAGGTCAGAACACACATGCACATACTAGCAAAAGCAAGACAAAAGCTGTATTCGAAATCCAAATCAACTATAAACATGCATATTAAAAATAGTTAAAAAACCAGCTTGGAATCAGTATGTAGTACGAGTTTGAGACAAGACTATACAGCCACAAAACGGCTCTGTGAGGCTGTATTTAGGAACTTTGAGCTAAATGCTAACATCTGATCAGATTGAGCAATGTGCAATCCGTTCAATAGTTGATGAGACATTTCATCCAAAAGCACAAATGTCAACCTCGTGGTTGCTCGAGAGGAAAAGTCGGGTTTCAGGTCAGTAGGATCCATTATCTGATAACCATGAATGGCTGTATAAAATCTCATGGCAATCCATTCAATAGATGTTGAGATATTTCAGTCTGGACCATAGCAGTGGACTGACTGATTATCACCCCCACAGCTAAGCCTCCAGCATGGCTAAAAACTATACAAATGTCTAGGAGGTGAATGCTAAGGTTTACTGTTGTTGCAGCTTTAAAGAATGACACTCCGGAGATGTTATGTGCATTACCATGTTGGAATTGTGTGTATTACTTTACATCTTAGTTGACCCCATATTCATAACAAAAAAGATTGCTCTTTTCAGAGGAACTTTTGCAAATGAGTTTCTATTATAATAGAACTATCAATAACGTAAATCAGTTTTTGTTTTAAATGGTTTTAGATGTGTAATCTGCTGGATAATGTATATAGAATCTGTCATTGTGAGTCACAGCCCTGGCCTCCCATAACCCAGTAAGTGCTTCACAGTGTATTGTTGGTTCATGCTTTTCCTCCTGTGATAATCCTCTCTCCTGTCTCTTTGGCACCTTGGCATGTGGGGGCTCCAGTCAGAGCAGAAATGGAAGCAGTTGGCAGAGCTCGCTACTACAAAGTGCCAGTTTAGCTTGGCCCAGGAGTGTCTGCACCAAGCTCAAGATTATGGGGGATTATTGCTGTTGGCCACCGCCTCGGGCAACGCCGACATGGTGGGCAAGTTGGCGGAGGGGGCAGATAAGGATGGGAAGACCAACGTGGCCTTTCTCACCTACTTCCTGCAAGGAAGGTGGGTGGAAGAAGTGGGGGAAGGGAAGGGGATCTATGTTTGAATCCACATTTCACTTAACTTGTTTATATATATTTTTAAATGATTTTATTGTTTTATTTTTTGTCATCTTAACTTTTTTTTTTATATTTGCCCAGACTGGACAAATGTCTGGACCTTCTCATCAAAACAGATCGGCTGCCAGAGGCTGCATTTCTGGCAAGAACGTATCTACCCAGCCAAGTATCAAGGTAATGTTGTTTCTATTGAGTTCACAGCATATGCTTATGCTCTAGTGTACTGCCTGCCTTTATGTGCATACATTAATCTTATATTCCATATTAGCATATACCAGTTTAATTTGTAATAAATGCCTGTTTTTGTGACCCAGAGGAAAACACATTTTCAGTTCAAATCAAAATCTTTAGGAAAATTATGCTATGATGCTAAAACATTTTGAATACCTATTTCTGTGTGTATATTTACATTATGCATCACCGGTGAGCTGCATATGCTTCCCTTCCTCCAGGGTGGTGAAGCTGTGGAAGGAGAGTCTGTCCAAGGTCAACCAGAAGGCAGCAGATGCTCTGGCTGACCCCATCCAGTACAGCAACCTGTTCCCTGGCCTCCAGCAAGCCCTGCTGGCTGAGCAGTACCTGAAGGAGACTCACGTCAGGGTCAGGCCTGCTGCAGAATACCCGCTCATCATGGTCAGTGGAAGCCAGAGGAAGTATACTTGCAAACTTTAATACATGGAGGAAGGATTTTATCCTAAATGATGCACAGGACTAGATTCATTGCTGCATAAGTTGTAAAATGTCCCAGTTTTTTTTATCAGTTGTTGAATTGGGATTTGGTCTCTTACATGATGTTTTGGTCATTCATCATTATTAAGATTACATTTTGGCTGTTCTTCTATTCTTCAGCCAAATGAGGACCGTAATATTCTGGAGGAATCTGCCAGTTTTGTGCCCAAAGGAGGGATCACCGAGCCAGAGGTGAGGACCGCAACCTTCATCTCTACATGATTCATTATATCAAGCTGTTGTTCCGTTAACTGACCCTGTGACCAAAAATTGGAAATGTAGGCCGTTACTGAATTAATATTTGAATGCAAAAAAGCTTTTTTTACTGCCTTGGATGGTGGCTAAAAAAAAAAAAAGTCTCATATCTACACTGTCGGACTGCTAAAGCCTTATTTTAGTTACTGCTGAACTTATGAATGAAAGTTTGCACGGACCGAGGACTGTGGAGTTATACTAATATCACAACTTCAGCTTTAAGAAGGGATCTCTTCAGGGCCAGTATGGTCAGCAGGAACAATTAGAGTAACTAAAAACCAGTAAATATATAAATAAATATATGCATTTATTTATATAAATATATGCATACACTCAAATACTGCACTGGTGTACCATGTTTTTTAGGTATTCCACTCAGAGTGGAAGAGTTTACATACAAAAACATATCGTAGGTATCAATCTAAAATTGAATGTGTTGCTAAAGATTAGACCAGTGATTCCCATCCTCCTGATTCCAAGTTAAACAGTTTTACCAAAGTGGCATTTCCCCTCGAAATGCATCATGGTTTCCAGACCCAAAGAGGGGACATAATCCAATATTTAATGAACAAAGCAAAGATTAGAGAAAAGACCAAATGTATACAAAATTGTGAAAGAGAACTTTTTTCATCTCTTAACCCCTCAGATTTATCTTTGGAGGGGACCAATCCCAGTTTGGAAACCACTGGACTGAACTAGCTAACTGTATATTAATCCTTTATCATATAAATCCTCCATCTTAAGCAGCTAAAACAAAACAAAAATAAAATGTTACTTACACATTGATAATATAATAATATTATATTATATATTATAATAATTGTCTGCTGAACAAGTACTTTTACTTTTAAGACTTTATGCTGATAATACTTGTACTGTACTTTTACTGAAGTGGGATTTTGAATTTCTGAATGCAGGACTGTTTGACTGTTTTACTTTAAAAATCACTGAGTTACAAGGGGTTGTTCTGATCCAGTGACTCAACAGTAATATAAAACCATATGCAGGCCAAATGTGTCGTAATGGAGCATTTTTACATTTATATATATATACTTTTACTTAAGTAAAGGATCTAAAGGCTTCTACCACCACTGACTGTTTCAATGTATGGGCATGTGAGTATTGTATGACTTGTGAACCTAATTTTGCTTATTCTATACACAGGAAGTGGTGAAGAGCATAAATGAAACAGTCATGGTAGCAGCAGTGCCAGAGGCTGCACCTGCAGAAACAGCAGTGGTGGAGGAACTTGTTCCACTAAAACAAGAGATTATTGATCCTGTTTCAACAGCAGAAGAAGAATCTATCCCAACAGCAGCATCCCCTCTGCTCGTCACAGTAACAGAAGAGCACATTGAACCGAATCAACCAGAATCTGTGTCTTCTGAGGCGGACACCATCACTAAATCAGAGGAGGCTTCAGTCTTAGTAAAGGAAGACATTTTGGAGCCCACCACAGAGATTACCCCCACAGAGCCAGAGATGGTACAATCCAGTCCTGTGGAAGAAGTAAGATCATCAGTTGAGACAGATGTTCAGGAAATTTCTCCAGCACCTGATGCTGTACCTGATGTCTCAGAAACATCTCTAAGCGAGACATCAGAAACCATCATGGCAGCAGAAGACACACCAAGTGAGACAGTGGCAGCAGAGGATGTCTTAGTTAGCACTGATCTGCCAGTTGATGTCATAGAGTCTATAGCAAGTGCTAAAATGCCCCTTTATGAAGAACTGGAAACAGGTATAATCTCTGCAGAAGCACCGACCATCATAGACACAGCAGCAGAGGAGACTCACGTTAATGAGGAGCTTGTTTTAGAAACGGCAGCAGCATTACCTGTAGCAGTGGAGGAGCTCATCTCCTTTGAAAACACAGCCAGTCTAGAGCTGGATGTTCCTGTCCAAGTGCAGACTTTTCCAGATTTGGCCCTTGATCCACTCCTAGACCCGCTCGAAGATACGATGCCAGTATTGAAGCCAGTGGCAGCACAAGAACCAGAACAAGAGGAACAAACCCCACCACTCCCAGTAAAGCCCGAGGTCAACCTGGAGCCTGCTGTGCTTCTGCAGGCTGAGCCAGAGGTTTTGTCCCCTGTAGCGGCTCCCGCAGAGGAGGACGTACCAGAGCTGGGGGAAGGTCCTGAGGAACCAGCAGAGGACCTTGAGGCAGAGCTGAATGAGGAGGTAAACTATTTTAAGACCTGTGACAAAAACTGGGATGCTTATGGACTTTGGTCTGTCATAAAATTAAGAATTATTCTTGCTTTTATGTAATTCCTTTTGTTTTCCACCTGAAGGCCCTGGATGATCTGGATCTGGACAATTTTGACCTGGAAGATATTGACACCACAGATGTCAACCTGGATGAGGATTTCTTGAGTGAATAGGAAGAGAAACCTTTCTCGAACCTAAGTCTCTTTTCAGTGACCAAAGAACAAGGGTTATTTACCAGGACAACAATAAGCTGTTAACAGGCTAAAATGGCTTGTCCTCTTTGTGGTACTGTAGGACTCAATAGTTAAAAAGTACACCTCCAAGAAGACAGATTTAACTTCAAATTAAGCCACAGCCCCGATGAACCACTCTGACGAGTCCAGGTTGTTAAAAATGTATGAAAGGGAAATTGGGATAAGAAATAGAAAGAAATATAATACATTGCAGCTAAAGTGTCCAGCTTAGACTGTTCTTGATCTTTTTTTTTTTTACACTACACATTTTCTATTTAACCAATACTGCAACTATTTTTGATGGTTTGTTTCAAGTGTTTTCACATCAGTTTACAGTAAAAATCTATTTTATGGGTAGAAAGCTACGTCTGACTGCTATGTGCACCACTGTGACAAATAATGAATTACTCTGTTCCTCTTCTTCCTCATACAGTCTAACATCACTGTTGATCAGGGTGTTGTCCAAACCATTGAGGAATTCAAGTTTAAATATTGAGTTCATTCTTGAAGTGAAATTTAACCATTTATTTTCTCTAACATTCCTGCTGGATCTTAGTTAATTAGAGCAGTATTTTTACATGTTTATCTGGGACAAAGCGGCCTGTGTCTTCTGAATGTCAGGATTTTTATAAATATATTCAAAAATGCTGAACAAGCCCATTATTTGGACAATCCCCTATTTGGTTACTCAATGTCTGTATTACCTCTTAGCTTTTGATGTCCTAATAGTTTGATTTACCTCTCAAAGCTTTTAGTTTATCAGATAAACTGATATGAAATATACAGTATGTTTCTATCACAGGTGCCATTAGTGTATTTCTAAGACTGTATGGATGGCTACTTTGTATGTGGACTTCAAAAGTGAAATACATGAATAAAGTCTTCCATGTTATCCAGACCTCAAGTTATTTCACTCTGACATGCCACACAAGTACAAAGATCTTTATTTTATTATGTACATCACTTGACTTAGCACATCAGGTTACATAGACAGTAAGAGCAATGCAATTTCTCGACATGGATAAATGACAAACTTTGTGCATCTCACAAGCAGCAGAAAGCTAAATCTTCAAGTCGATGTCTGTGAAGTGTAGAGCTTGCCTTTCAGCCTAGGAGTTCTTACTTTTTGAAAGAAAAAGCCGTCGTATTTCACATATGGGAGGTGATTTTTCAGTCCATTCCTATGGTTATGGGTACCACTCC
Source organism: Morone saxatilis (assembly GCF_004916995.1). Taxonomy (NCBI): domain Eukaryota; kingdom Metazoa; phylum Chordata; class Actinopteri; family Moronidae; genus Morone; species Morone saxatilis. Next base: position 4,724,176 of record NW_023340257.1, on the reverse strand, counting down.
TCAACGAAGAGGAATGGCAGTAGAGCTGTTAGCATCCATCTGTTCATACGCCTGCAGGGCCAGCTCGATGTAGCCCGACCTCTGGGACTCTTTCTGGGCGTAGATCTGCAGGGACAAGGGTCAAAGGTCAGCAAAATGGAGGAGAGAAAGGTCACCCCAATTACTTTGAGGCTGAGGCTTTGCGAAAAGAGTTGTTCTAAGTGTACGATCGCAGTATTAATTGTTTTAGTGGCAGACTAATATAACACAGCTACGTTACGTTCTCCGCAATCAAGCGTGACTAAATGAGAGGCCTTCCGTGACAGTGACTGTAGCAGACAGACATGCACCCGTGTCTCCTGCTGCTAACCTTTCACATTAAATGGCTGTCACTCTCAATGTCCCTCCCCACTGCTTCAAGGCCAAGGGGATGTGAGAGCTAATAAGACCTGATGTGTCCTGGGCTTGGCCCCGCAGTTCCCACGCTGGAGACAAACCCAAACCTCTCACAGAGGAAACCTTAGATGAGGCGGCCTTGACTTGACCTCTCAAGAGCTACACTGACTCCTGATTTAGTCCGAGGCCCGAGGGACACAATGTATACGACCTGGACAATTTCTGGATCAAATGGCAATATATAATATACACATAGCAAAGTGAAAAGAAGTGTACAATACACAGCTACGAGTCAGCAGATATTTCCTGCCAAGGTTGTGTGCTCTCACCTTCAGCAGGTTGGTGCCAGTGGCCTGCTCTCTGTCAGCTTCCTGGGCTGACTCACTGTCGGGGTGGACCATGTTGAACAAAGACACTAAGCTCACTGCATCCTGGAACCTGGAATCACACACGCAGGGTGCTTAGGTCACAGCTCTTTGCCAGCAGGTACAGTGGCTGGTGTTACCCTAGCTCAATGTAAAACCAGACCAAAAGGAACACCACTGTATCGACCACGCATGCATTCATTACATGCACAAACTCACAGCTCTTTCTTCAGCATGTCCAATATAAGCCCATCCACCCTGCGAGCATTGAGCAGGTACCAGGCCATGCCCCCGAAATGTCTGGTGGAGCGCAGCAGCTCATATTTGCCGTGCTTGTCCAGGTCCTCGTAGGTGGCTGCATGTACCTAGACACAAGGCACATAGAATGGATATGATCCAAATGTCACTGGATGTACCAGATACTGTAGCAGATCCACGTTAAATGGATAAACTTCCAATCCACACTCGTTCCATTTTACACTCCATATCCAGTGACACTAAGAATATATAAAAACTGACTGTGCACATGGTTTAACAGGCTATACACAGTCTGCAGGTTTCACTGCAGTTGGCAATCAGGTCAGAATAACAAGGAAAATCAATGTAATCTTACCCTGATGTATTCTGAAGAGTCTGGTTCAAATTGGACCAGACACAGGTCCAACACGTCTTCGTGCCGGTCCTGGGAAAACACCATCTAATAGAGAGACATTGTATGAATGGTTCAAAAAATGTAAAATGTAAAGCCTGCAGTGGACACCCACACAGGTGGTTTCACTTATTCCGCCAGATTAGACTCCTCTCAGGACTGTACTGGTGTTCAAAGACCTCAACATTGTGTCCCAGCAATTACTAGGTTTTGGTTTTAGTATTCAGTATACAATGAACAAACAATCTGACACTTATACATACACTAGAGAAAAAAAGTGTTTTGATGAAGAGGGTTATGATAAAGAACTTAGTACTACAAGCCTTTTTCAGTGCAGACATTTTGTCCTGCAATAGCAGAAAACTCACTGGTGTAATTTATGGCACCCTGTGATATCTAGTACAAAGTGCTCAAAATTAAGGACATCCTGTTGTCCCGGGGACAATATAATTAGCTCATGGTACACAAAGATACCTTGTCTGGAATTCTGGAGAGCAGAGAAATTGCATTATTACAAATGAAATGATTACATTCAAGCATCATGGAATATAATTGATTATATATAATGTGTGGCATAATGCTCTCTCTAGATCTGGATTAGGGTGTTTCTTATATCTGACTACTTTCAGATTGTTTTTACTTTTTTACTTTAAATATTCAATGTCCATGTAGTAAGTTTGTGGCAGACCAGGGTGAGTGAATGAAGTGATGCAAGTTACTGAAACAAAGTTATTGAACTATATTCATTATGTCCAGTTCGGGACAATAGTTGTGAAGCCTGGGACATCTGAACATATAATTTGAGATGGTTAAGAGACACAGGGGAAAAAAGTGAGCTTTGAGCCCTGCCAGTAGCACTATGGAACGGTTTTAATGAGTGGGTCACCGTTTTGTTTGAGGGCACAGATGCATGAGCATGTGGGTCACACAATACGCATTACTGTCAGTAGTTTCATATTATTCCACTGATCTAATGGTGGTGATAATATACAAAGAGACACCAACAAAGACAGGGAGGAAGAAGACTGCAAGCTAGTAAACATGGATATAAACAATACAGGATTTATTTTTATTTTTTTTAAACAGCTTTGCAAATGTTTAAATGAGGAAGAAAATGTTTTTGGACCACCTTAAGGATAGACACACTGTGGGACCTTTAATAACATTAATGATGGTTCTGTTAAATGTAAGCGTCCCAGAAAGCAATGCCAGTGGTTTAGCGTGTCCTGTCACTGGCAGACATATAGAAAATGCAGCTGTGATTAATGTAGACATTTTGACATGTCACAGTATTAAAAGTACAGATGTCAGTAATAACTTTAGCAATGGCTGAATTCCATTTTAGCTGCTTCAGATTTGGGGTCCTGGTATTGTGCATGCTGGTTGCCAGAGCTGTTCATGTTGTAAGTAACCATGTGCTTTTCCTACTATGACAATTCAAAATATTTGCTGTGAAACAGGCCAGTACAATAATGTTATTAAATGGTAGTAAGAAAGAAAATTAAAACCAGAACCAGAGTAGATCTAGAAGTATAAAATATTTAGAAAACAGTTTCCTACCTTGAGATTCTCCTCCTTGAAGAGGAGAGGTGCTACGAGTTTGCGTCCCTCCTTGGGGAAGTAGGTCTGAACGAGCCTGTCTCTCTCCTCCCAGGTCGCCTTCCTAAGGGTCCCACTGGGCTCCCGTATAACAATGAACCTCTCCTGGGGCAGTAACACAGCATATACAGTGAGTGTAGGGATATATTTGAGCAATGTCAAGTCTTGCACCCATTAACAAAGCACAAAATTGATTTACATTCAACTTAAAACTTTTGGATATTTATGATATAAGTTAGAAAAGTAAAAATAAGTTAGACAAATTGAGTAGCAAGGGTGATGCCTCCAAAGTGTACTGTCCAATTTAAAATTGTTCTATTTTGTGACAGCACCCTAAAATGGCACCCTAACTGACTACAGATTTTACAAAACTTTACACACTTGTATTTAAAATGAAATAATGCAAGATCTGTGAGCAGCTACTCACAGTGTTTCTGTAGTGTACAGTCTGAGCTGGCATCTTCAAGCAACTTCTGTCAGTCTTTCTTTGTTTTACGTTGATTCTATAAAACCTACTCTGACTTCTTAATTATACCGTGGAACGCATCAAGAAATCACCCATCCAACCCCAGTGAAAGACAAACAGAGAATAAAAGCCCATGTGTGTACCCTGTGCGGGATGTTGTAGGTGATGTCTGTGAAGACGTATTTGGCTGTGTCCATGCCATCCAGGATCTTGTCCTCAGACAGCACATCGTTGATGGGTTTCCTCTCTGGCAGGACGGGGGGCATCTTAAGCAGCTTTTTAGCTTGCTCTCTGGCTAACTCGGTTGCCTGGGAACACACACACACAAACACAAAGGTTTGGGATGAAACAGGTGTTACAGTGCTGTGTGTGTGTGCATGACTGGGAGGTTGTTATGGGTTATTTAAAGGGTACCTGCTCCAGTTGCTCCTCAGTCATGAGTTTATATGTGGGCGGCTTCAGCTCTTGTTTAATGGGTCGGAACACTTTCTGCAGGTCCAGGCCGGTTATCCTGGTGAGGATGTCCTGCACAGCTGGATCTGTGATCTGCGGCTTTGCAGTGTCCGAGAGGGCTGCAGAAAAAATAACATTAGTTAATCTCTTGCACAAACTACATAACCAGAAGCACTCAAAGGTGACTATTTAGCTCACTGCAAATCGGCCGATGTTACACCCACATTGTATAGTCACGACTGGGATGTAAGGAGCTGGTTTTAACAGAGATCTAATGCATATTATTTCTACCTGGTAGTAAAAGCTCACAGACCAGACTCTTTACAAATACTGCCAGGTTTAACTATTAAGTTTCGTGCCTTCCATATCGACATGGGCTGTATCAATATATTGTTTATCATAAGACCTCAAAAAGACATGCTATTTGTTCACCAAGCAACACCTCTTGTGATTAGACTTCCACAGTTCATTGAAATTAACATTCTTATTAAGTTGTAAGGTTAAGGCTGTGGACAGCTAGCGCTTTGAACCATTAATATTAGATTTTATTACAAAGCTGCTAACACTTCATTAACTATTGCAATGCCGATATTACACACATACTCTAACTATTTGTAAAATATATTAAACATTATGCTACAGGGTCTATATCTTTGCCAATATGTAAGAACATCCTAAAGTGACCGCTTCGTTAAGGGGGTTTGACACGGAAAGTATCGAGGCTAAAGAACTATGCTACAAGGTCAGTGTTGTAGGAAAGAAAATGAGCCAACTGCAGTGATATTCATTGCATTAACACATACCGTTGTTCTGTGTGTCACTACAACGCGTCCTAACGCTACATCCGACCAACACTTGTTTGCTCTTTTGAACATTTTTCACCCGCGAGTAGCTCCGAAATAAGCACCGTGCTGTACCGAGCGCCGCCATGTTTGTTATACCTCATCGCGCCGACCTGACCTTTCACCTCACGGTTCGACAGCCGAGCGATGATGGGATATGTAGTTTGCGTTCGTGTGTATGCATAGCCAATAAGTGTTTTTTTGTCATTCCCACAGCCCAGAGCCATTAAGATATATTATATTATATTATATTATATTATATTATATCTTAATGGCTCTGCCACCGCCTATCGTGATCCATTTTACCAACAGAGTAGATAGAAACAGCTAATAGACAAAACCATCAGAAGGAGAAGAAAAATAGTTTTTAGTGCTCTGTATTTGTATTTGTGGCCCTTTTTAAAAGAAACTTAAACTAAAAAAGCAAACATTCTTTATGTGACAAATAAAACAAAACATTCTGTAAGAGCCCAGATGTGAGACAATAAGTTTTTATTTTCATTTATTTCATTTCTTTTTAATGATTTAAATTTGACAGGGTGGTTAATAACACTCGACTCAGAAATCATATTTATTATTACTTTACACAGACTTTAAATATAATGCAAAAATTCATAGTGATTGATTTCTAGTCATTGTTTAAAAAGAAACAATGCATGTTGACTGTTGATTGTTTAGCCCTGTTGATGTAGTGAGGGACATCATGTGCAGTCAGTCTGGCAGGGAGCTGTGTTAGTCATGGCAGCACATTGTTTTTCTGCTGTGTGACACAATGTTATTTCAACTTTATTTCAGTAAATGTTTTTAAATTTGATTACATCTCCTGTCATTCGTGTCATACTGAAGATTCTGTGCCTACACAGCTTGTTTGTGGCCTATTGGCATCCAGAAGGAAAGCCACTACACATTCAGACAAGGACATAACACCAGAAAGAACAGTAACTGTAAAACTGTAAAATAACAACAGACATAAAAATACTTGACTTTTAGTTTTTTAAAATGTGATTCTGTTTTTGGCCAGAATCCTATAGTTCATTAGTATTTGGAACTCACAATAACAATTTAAACATCTTTTTTAAAAAATCATCTGAAATACTATTTTGCTCACCAGGTGGCACTATGCTACCAAGTATCCTGAAAACCTGCAATGCATGCAATAGAGGATCACCAGTAAAGCATCCTAGTCTTGCTCTCTGTGAGGACAGTTAGAGATAATGCTGATTTGAACATATTGTATGTTTATATCAGACTCTCACAGCCTCTTTTGTCTATCTCCTCCATGGCACAACTCTGTGTAGCCTACACACATTCTTAACTTGTCATTACATTGTGTTCTTGAATTGGCTGATAACTTTAAAAAATCTGTCTGGATGATAAGAGCCGTGCTAAGAAGCTCAACACTGCACTTAGAAAGAAACACAACACTCACATAGGCTAAATGTACAAATGTCTCTCCAAACAGTTCTATTTGCTCACTCATTTTTTTTAAATGCTCCCAGATTTATTCTTTTTTAAACTAAAATTATGTCATGCAATTATTTATGATGTGTTTGTTTTATTTTTTGTTTTTGTCTTAATGATAGATTTGAACAATGGTTGATTTCTGCATTTCAACAGGAGTCATTATGAAACAATATTGTATGAGATGAAAAAAACATTTCAGCTTAAAAACTGACGCAAAGTCTGAAAGTGTGAAACAGATAACGGTGTCACCCAGTCTTACTGCAGGGCTTCATGTAGTCCAAAAAGTCCTTGAACAGTAGAGATTCTGCACGCCAACAAAAGCTGTAGAGATAGGAAGAAGAACTGAGGATGAGTAACCCTTTCAGGAAGTGTCTGGCTCAGAATCTGCAGCTATAGCAGATTTTTATGCTTCTCATTAAAAGGCTCTAAACGTGAAAGAAAATGACGTTTGTTGTTATCATTAAACTCCTGACATTAAATTACAACAAGCCAGCCGGCAGTGGGTCCACGTCTCCGTCTCAACTAACTACTGTAGATGCAAACAGTGGTTGAAGCTTTTTGTACGCATTAAAAAAGAAAAATCCGTCCAGTGGAGTCGGTGGCATTTTGATCCGGTGCAGCACGGTTTAGTCATTTTAGTTTATTTTCTGTGTTTGAAATCCACTGTGGTGAAACTGTTTTGTGGGCTACTGTTATGACCTGGTGCAGACATTTACAGAAGTATAAAGACTACGAAAATATCTTCTGGTGGAAATAAATACTTTATTAAGTCTGATCAACTGTCAGAGTGGAAGGAACAAAGTGGTCCTGACTCAATCATATATCTACTTTACATAACGTAAAAGTAAAGTGATCTTAGTGTGACCTTGTATTTTCTAATGTGTAATCAGCTGTTAAATGATCATTCTGACAGTATTGTATGTTTTATTCTAGAACTGCCAATTATTATACAATATAACATATATATATTATTATCAACAAGCCATGAAAACCAACAGCCAACAATACTTTCTGACTTCCCTACACTGTCTGTAGCTCTGTGCCCCAAACCAATTTTAAATTCCTTAAACAGCTGGGCACTGTACTTTTTAGCAAACACTTCTCAAACAGGAGTAAATAGTGCACTGGTTTGATGGGGACTATTTCCAGTTGCGGATCTGGTGAGCTATGGTGAGTATTTGCAGCAGCATGACAGTGTATGTGGGAGGCAACTACAGTGTGTGTGCTCATGGTAATGAAGGAAAATGTCACCTAGTGCAACAGCGTGACTCGCTGATGTGTTTTAGTTTAACACTGACCCACCAGACAAAAAAGTATGCATGAAGAAAAAGCATTCAAGATTCCCAAGCAGCTGACTTCCACTAACTTTGTGAAGAATCGAAACTTTAGAATAAAGCCTGCTTCACATTTTACATCATCATGGAGGGATTAGGAGATGAGATGAGATCACATGACGCCATCTCTCCCTCTGTTTCTGTCTAGCTCTCTCTATTCCCCTCACCGCACACATGCACAAAGTACAGTAACAGCCCCCAACATGCTACCACTGTCCACAAACCTACCACACAACCCTAGAGATCATTAATAAAACCTCATGTGCCACGCACAAACCCTTCCTCCAGGATCTTGTTTCCCCTCACCCCCAGCCTCACCCCTCCACCTTACCTCACCTCTCCATCCATCCTTCCATCCATCCTCTCCACCCCCCCTGAAGGAGTGAAAATCTTAAAATGACTGGAACTGTAAGTTGAACATTTTACACTGAACATTTACATTGTAAAAAAAAAAAAAAAATACAAAGTTATTATAAACTACCAACTATAGAAAAAAGAGGAGAGACTAAAAACTGCAAAACAAAAAAGAGCAGCAGAGAAACTGACAGAAAGCAGCCCTGAAGTTTCCAGGTATTTTTTAATATTATTATTATTATTATCTTCTCCTTCTCCTTCTTCTTCTTCTTCTGCTCCATCTTCTCCTGCAGTTTACTTTCTGTGTACATAATGTTTGTTCCTATAAGTGTCCGGTTCGTCTGTATAGTGTCAGCGATGTGCAATGTGAGCTAAAAACGGAGAGAATGAGGAGAGCTGATCTGTTTCTGTTGCTGTTGGAGGAGGCATTACTTTTTTATAGAATGTGTATTTAAAATAGTTTTGTCTAATTTTGAGATTTTTAATAATAATAATAATAATAATAATATCTCTAATAGCCGGTTTTTGCCCGCATGTTTGCAGTATTATCCGGTATCATGCGGGTTAGAAAAAGAAGCGGCGGAGAATGATTTTATTTTACAAAATTTAAACACTAATTTTTATTATTTTTTTTATTTTCTATCCAGTGAAATGTGTTTGTTTTTTTGTTTTTTAAAGCGACTTCCCGCCGTTAAAGTCCTGAGGCTGTTTTCTCCATCCGTTCAGAAATAAACCTGTTAATGTAACTTTTTATAGACCAAAGAATCGGTTTTTAGGAGATTTTAGAGTCAGTATTTGAGCTGACAGAGGCCTGATGTAGTAGAATTAATGAGTGAATGAATGAGTGAGTGAGTGAGTGGATGAAGGGGTGAATGATGCCTCCTTCACTGCAGAAAATGTCCATTTAAACGAGATTTTTATCGCAGTTTTTTAGGAACCTTTTCTTAAATTAGCGGAAATTTGAATGAAGTTTGGTGGCGCCGATTTCAAACTAGATTTTTTTTTCAAGGTTTGTTGGTGCAGATTTTTATTTTTTTGCCTTAATCCGCCTCGTTTTTAGATTAAATGTTAATCTGCGTTGGAAAAGGCGTAAATTGAACTGAAATATTCAGATTTCCAGCTGATTTTTGAGCGTAAACGTCTCGTTTGCTGGATGTTTTCCGCGGTGTCAGCCTGTTTTTCTGCTTCTTTGACTGTAAAACGTGATACGCCGATAAAAACGGATGTTCACGCTTCTTCTTTTTATTTTATTTTATTTTTTTTGTATAATTAGTAAAAGAGAGAGAAAAAATGTCTATTTGTAATTTGAATTTGGGGGTTTCCTTCTTTTCCAAAAGGAAGAACAATGTAAAAACCCGTTTGTTTGACAGAAGAAAAAATGCTCATTATCTAATAACTGAACTTGAAATGATTGTCTTTAATGTCGTCTTAACAAAACCAATTTCATGGTTGTATACTATTGTTCTTATTCTTATTCCCGTGTTTTGTCGCTTACAATTAAAAAAAGAGAAAAAAAATGTGTTTAATCATAAAAAAAAATAAAAATAAAAGAATAGGTTACATTCATAACTAACGCACATCCTTTTGTCTTCTTTTACCGCCCGTGTTGTCTGCTTTTATCACCAGGTACCTGAACGCAACACAGATTAAATACTCCTCATTATTATTTTGGAGATTTCAGAGATTCTGGTTCTGATTCACTTTGTGCTTTTGTTGATCCGGTTCAACTGAACATCACCTCAGCGTTCAGTCGGATTTTATTCCACACAATGTTTCTTCCTGTTTGTGTTTGTGTGGAGTTTTGGGTTGTTGTTGTTGTTGTT
>NW_023340257.1:4701453-4714395 GCF_004916995.1 Morone saxatilis | reverse complement strand
TGTTGTTGTTGTTGTTTACAGTGCATGTTACGCCGCAGCGCGCCTGTGCGTAAAGATTTTACGCAGAAAGGTTTTACGCGCGTCTGGGTGGAAAGAAAGTGTGTCAGCTGATGCAGGCAGAGGTCGCGTTGAGGCCGCTGGAGCCCGACCGACCGACCGCCGCTCCGCTGCGGGTTTATGTGCACCAACCACCCAGAAAGGTTCCGGTTTAGCGCCAGACTGAGCTCCGATCCGGTTCAAAGGTTCGGTTCAGAACGCCAACTGTACCGGAAACAGCTGGAGTTTAAAGTTTAACGCGGTGGTTGGTGTTTTCTTGAAGAGAAGTCCGTTTTGTTTCTGTTTGAGCTACCGGGTGTGTGTGTGTGTGTGTGTGTGTGTGTGTGTGTGTGTGTGTGTGTGTGTGCAGAGACGTGAAGAGAAAATGTGGAAGAGGATGTCTATCCCTCCCCAAACAACCTGAAGCGCCAAATATTGTAGGACTCTGCACGGAGCATGATGGAACAAATAACTTCATTTGAAGTGGTCATTCGTTTCCATTTATTGATTTATTGAAGTGATGGAAACATCGCGTCTTTGTTTAAGGGTTTGCCGATTTGGAGCACAGTCACCCTCCCGCCTGTAATTCATTTTTATTCTTGCCGTATAATTTCAATATTCTGTTTGTTTACATTGGCTTTATTTCTTCATTGTTTGGTTCCAAAGCCCCCACTGCTTGTATGTGTCAAATATTATAAAAAGTAATAATAATCATTTGCAAAATCAATTTTATTCTTTAAATATATTATGTTTGTATTTTCTTCGGGCCTCATTAAAAGTCAACACGGTATGAAAATACTGAAGTCTGTACACCCTTCACTTTGCCACAAACATTTGAAAGAAATTACCATAAAACCCAATAAGAAAACATATTTTATATATTATATGATTATGTGATTACAACAAGAACTATAAGAGTTACTTGCTTTATTCAAATGTGTAATATATTTGTTAAGAAATGTCTTTTATTAGAAATGTACATTTTTTGTCAAGGTCATGGTTTCCATCTGTTTTAGTGCGGCTGTATCGATCTATTGTAAAAATCTTTTCTTTTGACTGTTTTTTGCGGCGCATTTTGTTCATAATGAGACGCTATGTTATCTATTCTCTCAGGAGGATCCTGGATTGTTAATATAAAGGTAAAATAATATTCATAATAATCATCATTTAATGAATTTATATGAATTGTAACACAATAATCCTGTGTCATACTGCCACTTTTGCTATTTAATATATAAGTAACAATAAGTTGAACCGATTTTATGGTTCCTGATGCAGCTTGTCAAAGAATTTGGAGTTTTGTGTGTGTGTGTGTGTGTGGTGTGTATGTGTGTGTGTATTGTGTGTGTGTGATATTGTGGCTGGTGAGTGGCCCTCAAGGCAGTCTTACTCTCCTCCTTCTCCCGGCCTTTGAAGAGGAATGAGGATGGGAGAGAGAGCCAGATATAAAGGCCAGGCAGACACGCAGTGATAGGCAGAAAGTAGGAGGGGAGACAGAGGGAAAGGAGCGGAGGAAGGAAAGGGGGCAGAGGGCACAGGACATAAACTCCAACATTAAATTAACTCCATGACCTCCTCTGTAGCTTGACTTACTAATTTAGAAACTGATAAAATTAAATAAAATTATTTATTTTTATGATTTTAATATTTATTGTTTAATAATGTATTAAAGTTTTGATGAACTAGTTGTTAACCCCCTCTCACCAAACTAACACACATCTTTTATTTTATTCCTTCCTGTTTCAGTAATTTCACCAAAGCAAAAATTTGCCAGTTACTTTTTTTTACTTTTTACTTACGTTATCTATGAATTTCTTTCATCAACTTAAACAAAATCAAGGCCCATTTGTTAGTGTATTAAACGGTACTTCTAAGTAGAATATTCCACTTAATCCGCAGTTGGCTAGTATAAGGTTACATGCTGGTTAATAAAAGTGCTTGATTCTTCTCTATCCTGAAAAGTGGCAGTTGGATGCCATACAAGACAGGAAATGAGGGGAAAGAGAAAAGCCACATAAAAGGTTCCCTGCTGGAATCAGCGGGGACCCTGCGGTCACAATGGTATGTTGTCTTACCACATTTGCCCCAGGGACAACCCTCAGGTGGGATAGTCTTCACCAGTTCTTAGGAGTTTTGTGTATGACCTTGACAGTCACTGCCGCTTGAGGAAAGAGAATAAAAGGAGTCAGGAGAGCGGACGCTGTACATGTACACCATGGGTGTATGTATACGTGGATTTACGTGTGTGTGTGTGTGTGTGTGTGTGTGTGTGTGTGTGTGTCAGAGGGGGGCTGTGAGGAGGGTCAAAGTTGGGGAATGCAGGAGGTATGAACGCTGATGGCAGCAGAGTTCACCTGCACCTAATGACCTTCACTGACCTCCATCCATCTGTTTATATTCACTGATTCCATGCCTGCAGAAAACACACACACACACACACACATACACACACACATACACACACACAGACACACAATCGGAGATTTGATGAAGCAGATGACATTTAGATTATTTCTTATTGGTTCATTACTCTGTTAACTATCATACTTTTATTAAGGTACATTTTATTTTATGTGTTAAATACTGAATAAAACTTAAGTTTTAGTCACTTGTGGTTTTACCTCCAAAGAAACTGTTGTTTGAAACTTGTTGGATCATCTGATTGCATCTTTCTTCCTCATTGTTGTCGTAATGCCGCCATACTCCCAGATCTCAGAGCTTCGTTGAGTGTTAACATAGTGGCAGTAATGCCAAAACTAAAACCTGTAATAATCTTTTAAGAAAGTACTGGTAGGAAGATCTTCACACACACATGCACTGTTGTACATATAAAAATATGCATGCACACACACTAACCTGACTTCAGCCTCACCTTCATTCCCCATAAACCCCCCGCCAGCTCAAGCTGAAAGGCAAACCAACACCGATCCACACACACCTCCAGAAGACCTCGGCACTGCATTTGTTTCCAACTAAACCCCCGGGCCGGCCGGGTTTATGGGGGTTTACATGCAATGCGAGAAGCAGCACACAATCCTGCAGCCCCCCACCCAACCCACCCGTCCCCCTTTACTCTCACTTTGTTATTTTTATAATTCAAGATTGGGGTGGGTAAGAGATGGGGTGACAGGGGGAGCGTGGCACTGATAAGGTAGCTAATACCCAGCTTTTTAAAAGGGCAAAGGTCGCCTCCGCTTGACTGGGTGGTGGTTGGGGTGTTTTATGTGTATGGGAGGGGGGGGCTGGGATTTTAGGGAAGGAGTGATTGGGAAGAGGAAGGGGGGTTTGTCTTTTATCATTTTATATTTAGCATTAACAGAAAAGAAACAAGCAAAAAGCTGCAAAAGGAAAAAAGGAGAATGGTTTTCCTCAGTGACGGTGAGCAGAATCAGTGTCCCATAGGAACAGGAAAACACACATACACACACACTTGCTACCACTAAATCAGGCTGTTGATTGAGCCGGTCTCTAATTTTAGCCGCAGACCCCCGGCTCCCAACCAGCAGCCCTTTGCATCCTGGGCCCGGTTGGGAATAGGCGGAAAAAAAGGTGATTAATAACTGTCATGTCTGTCACGGCAGAGTGGCGAACGAGAGGGGAGGGTCCTAGGAGCTGACGCTGTGGGGGGAAATGGAGTTACACGCGAGATGCTAACAGCTGTTGTTGTTGTTGTTGTTGTCCGGGGTGTGTGCATTTGTTGCAGTAGTGCAGGCTATACACAGACCCCTCACTCAAACAGTTTTCTGTTTTTGCAACATACAGGTAATATGTTAGATCATTTACATTACCTTAGATGTTTAGATTAAGACAATTTTAAGTTAAAGGAGCAGAGAGGAGCATAGATAAGATTAGAGCAATCTTGAATTTAGACAGATTTTAAGTTTAGACTTTTATCTTTATTATTATTATCATTTTGTAGAATTTAAATTCAATATCTTTTGAGGCTGAGAGAAATACACATTCAGAAGCCAATAAAACAAATCACAGATCCTTGTTTTCCTGATGACAAATTTATACTTGATTAGTCAACAAAATAAGCTGTTTGTATATTTATATATTTACTACAAAAAAGAAATAAAATGCAATGATGTTGATAGAGGTGAGAGAGATCAGTGCAGTGTCATGAAGAAAAAAACACAGAGGAAGAGTGTTCCAACTCCCTGATGGCGAAGCTGTAAACTGTGTCTGTCTGTACAATGATAACATCAGATGATACACATAGGCCACACATAAATATAGGCCTATACATGCACATACATACACACACATGCAGTGGTCGTGATCTGATCCACATCCGGTCACACGTCCTGTCATTCCTCTCTCATGTTCCTTTTACTTGACTTTTTTTTATCTTCTTGCTCTATTCCAACTTTCACTTGATACACTTTCACCAAATGTTTAAGACCATGATCTTGCTCTACATCTTTATAATATGATCTTCCTCTGACACCCTCTACAGTGACACTAAGCTCTTATACAGGGTACAAACCACTAGAGGGCGATAGGTCAGAGCAGAATGGGTAACCATCCTCACCTGATTTCCTCAAATACTCCACACTGGTTTCAGATCTCGTTTGTTCACTGACTTGTATCAGCCAGAGATGTATTCTCACTTAAAGATATATTAATTCAGAGATCTGTCAGCTGCAAAGGTTTGTCCGATTTGATTAGGCTTAGAAATGAAGTTGCTGTAGAGGTCTTGGTGGTCTAAGCCAGTAGTTCCCAACGTCTTCCGCTTATCAGTCCTTTTCTACCGCTTCATCACCAGTTGCACATGTCATAGTGGATGTGATCAGTTCATCTTTTTTGTCTAAATATTGAAGTCTATTTTCTTCTAGTGTTAATTATCTCGCAAGATTTATATTGTGACCTCTTGTGAAGGTCCTGACCAGTCTTCTATCTTTGTTGGGTTAATTATAAAAAAAAATTAAAAAAACATCCAACGCCAAAATCTTAATTGTGAATAAATGTTACAGTCATACCTTTAGAAAGATATGAGACATTTGGAATTTCATCATCTGGGAGGGTTTGACTGGACAAATAAGGAGGAGTGTGTTTGAAGGTTTTCTACATGAATAATATTAAATGTTTTAGATATATATGGCTGAGTCTAGATGTTATAGTGTAGTGTCACAAGACATTTCACACTCTGAGCTCTGAATTACACGTCTTACATCACTTGTGTACTTTGTCTCTCACGCACACTCTCACATACACATCCAGACACACTACACCCTTATATTATAATGCTTGTCAGTGCCATGTACAAGGGTTTAATCTTAATTAGCAGCCAACATTAGAGATGTTTAGACGTGTCTGTCAGCACCAATCACTTAGAGTTGAGCTGGGTTCGAACAAATCAGCTGCGGTTGACCTTGTTCCTTTGATGATTACCCAGTTAGCACCTGTTTGGTCTGCCACAGGTAAACTCTTGTTATGACTTCATCTGATAGACAGTGATGGAAGCATGGAGAAAATGTTGCAAAGTCACAGAAAAAAAATTGCAGAACAAGGCTAAACTATAAAGTAAGTTGGACCAGGGTGCTCAGCGTGCATGCACTGAAGCATGCACGTGGGTGTGTGTGTCCATCTGTGTGAGTGACCTCAGCCTGTCCACCATACTGTACCTCCGGCCCGGCAGACTGCGTATCCCCTTGTGAGTGGGAGGCTCCAGGCGTTTGATGTGGCTGACGGTCGCCTCCTTTCTCCCTCTGGCCTCAGATCAGTGGCCCGGGCCCGCGTGGGTAGGCCCGGTTGAGATGACCGCAGTGGTGACGGTCAGCTGCCAAACCCAGTGGTCAGATTCTCCTCGGTCACATGACCTCGGTCACGTGATCCAGTGGGGGCAGCCAATAGTGTTGCTGCCCTTGCCTCTTCATGCAGTGGGAAAACATTCCAACAGCTGGCCTCGGACGGTTCCAGAAACATCTGCAACGTCCGCCACTGGTGAGAATCTCCCCCCCTGCAGATCCAGAACATAACCTTATGATAATAGAGTTTGTGGATTAGGAATGATATTGAAAAGGAGCTTTTTTCCCCTTGGTAACCATTGCTCTCGTGTCCCATGGTGCATTTTGGAAGGTTGTGGGAGAGCATCAAGTTTTTAAGCCCCTCATCATATCAGAGTGGTCCTATCTGTAGAGGTGGTCGGTTATTCCTTATCATAAAGCAAATCTGAGTGTGTGCGCGTGTGTCTGTGTGTGTGTGTGCCGGAGAGCACTCCATAGCCTTTGACATATTGTTAATTTGAAGAATGTTTGAAGTATGATGCAACATCAGCTGCTCTCACTTAGCTTTGAGCTGCTTTCCTCCGAAAAGTCCCCTCCGGTCTCAAATTACCACCGAGACAGCACTAGTACCACACTGTGTGTGTGTGTGTGTGTGTGTGAATTGTTGAAAGAATAATACTTTAAATGCCTCGTTAATGTAGTTAATACTGTAATGTCCATTCCATGTGAGATTAATTTGAGAATTTTTAAAGGGGTTTATTTAAACTGAATTTTGGGGCATTCCAAATTTCTAAATCCAAAATGTGGAATAGATAAGATCAATATCTGTTTTGGAAATTCGTGCTCGGCCAGTACACTGCTGAAGCGCAGTCTCCAGTTAGGGACTGTTATGAATAATATTCATTTGAGTTTTGTGTGTATAGCTTCGCTGTTGTGATGTGGATGTTAGTGTGGGTTGAGTAAAACAGTGTTTTCCCAATTTTCCAAAATCTGTTGGTGGAAGTGTGTGGTAGAGATAATTTTGTTTCCATTGGGTTCCATTTGTTTCTGTTCCTCATAACCTGGAGGTGGATGTTTGACGAAACCTCTTCATCCTCTTGTCATGATGTAATAGAAAAGGTTTCTGTTATCTCTGACTGCAACCAATGATCCATTGTTAACATGAAGCCGAATATTCAGCGCTGGTCGGTCAAGAAATGTGTTTGTGCTCGTTCAACCCTGGACATTACCTGACCCATGGAAGACATTGCTTCCTCATTCACACTCTCTCCCCCCTACATGTTGCTCTATTGTTTTCATTTACCTCTTGGGTTGGCCTGTCTCCATCCCCGTCTTTCCAACAGTTCCTGTTGGTGCTCTGCCAGGTCTTTTACAGTCCCAGGGTTTGGTGCTTTAGATTCAGTTGGGATTTTACATGAGCAGCAGAGTTACTACTGATGCTGGAGTTTGATAAACAAGAGAGGACAAGACTTTCGGCGCCTTCCTAACATGGCTGTTGCTGCAGGGAGGACGTCATGTGGAAAAGAGTTGTTGTCATCATAGCAGAAACATATTTGCATTTTTCAGTTGTGTGTAAGTAAAGAATTTGACTTTGACTTTGAACTTTGTCTTTTAGTATCACGACTAACTCTATACATGTTATTTGAGAGTATCAGTTAATTAATTTAATAAAAATAATATTTACAATAATAATTATATATTATATTTATATAAGACAAAAAATATGAAGTAGTGAGAAGAGTTATACTGACTGAGTATCAGGTAATTTAAAAAAAATAACTAATAATATAATAATAATAATAGTGGTGATGTATAAACCTTATAGCCCTAAATATACCCTAAAACTTAAAGATGGGAAATAATACCATATAGTTTATTTAAATCAATATGAATATTACTAAACATTACTGAAAAAAACATATCAGTAATGAATTCTTCAGATGGTGCTTAGAAGTGGCAACCTTTAAGAGGTTTTATATATCCAAAAAACACAATAAAAGTAGTCACACCCGGGTAGTAAAGGGGAACTGCTTTTAACTGAAGTTTTATGGTATAAATATTTGATGACAAAAATATAGTTACTGTAATATTATTAAATAGAAATGAACTTCTTGTCTCCATTACCACCCACCATTAGCAGATCTGACAGTTACATGCGATGGCTAATGCACCACCACCCATCTGTCTGCTCCATCAAGCAATGCACAACAACAGTTATAATTTGCACTGGCATCTTCTTTGACCTCTCACCTACATGAAGTAACCTCAGGGTCTGCCCTTGTCTTTCAACTCTGCGAACGGGCCCGGGCCCTCGAGCCGCTAGCCTCTAGGTCAGTGTGGATAAAAGCTCTCCATTATAGGAAAAGGAAGCAGCACATGTTGAGTTTGTTTTACATGGGGCTTAATGGATTCCCGCTTATGCATGCATGTGTGAACGTCCGCTTCCCCTCACCGCTGGCCCGGCAGCAGCACAGACACGCGTGACCACGCACACGCATCACGCCTGGGGACAGGATGGGCACCCACACATATGCCCACATCACTGGGGGCTCGGGAGGCACGGTGCAGGGGCAGACGGTTGCCAAGGCGGGTACGGTGGGCACAATGGAAGGATGTGGTGTATTGTTTTAGCCCATGGGGCAATGGGGCGAGGGCTGCCAGAGGCGAGCGTCGACATGGTGTGGCACATGTGACGAGGCCGATGACTGATGGTAGTAAGAGCTGAACCAGTGCACGTGGAAATGGACCCGAACCATGAACTTGAACTTTTCACAGCGGCAGATCTAATAGGATGTTATCAGTGACATAATAAGGTCAGGAAGGGAAGGAGAAAAGGTTATTGTTATTATAATATTGAGCATGTGTGGCCAAAATATGTGTAACAAGGTATTTTTAGGCCAACTTTGTAACATAACAGCCACAGTTTATCAGCAGAGTGTAAGGGCTTGGTATTACAACACATTTAGCACATTCAACTCTCTTTCGCAGCCATGTATAATTTGATAGGGCGACATCAATGGGAATGTAAGTTGGAGTGGGTTAGAATGTGGAATGTGCCACAGCCAATCAGGCGCCTCAAACTCAGGCTGACAGCCAATCAGGTCATGGCACTTCAGGTCCCCGAGAGACCGCTGAACTCCACGCAGAGGACATTTCTGAAGAGATCATGAACTTTTCGCTCCAGGAGATCTCTGCTTCCTTTTCTCCATCCATAAATTGCTTTTTTCTGTCTTAGAGAAGTATGTCTCTCTGGTAATTGTATTTTGCCTCATGCCAAAGAAATGTTTCCTCTTTCACCGCCCCTGATCTCTCTCTCTCTCATTCTGTCTCTCTGTCCCCCCCCCCCTTTCAGTCTCACTCGAGTGATGGGAAAAGAGCCTGAGCAGGAATTTCTGTGTCTGTGAGTGCTGTTTGGTTAGACAGAGTCATATAACACGGCTAAGGCGCGTTCACATATGCCTGAGCGTTGGGGCAGCGACGGCTATTTACATTAAAGAGCCCAGAGCGGGCAGCACTGGGGCTCCCAGCCCTCCATGGTTACATTAAGTGAAATAGAATCAGCCTAAACCTCAACACTCTCTGTTTCTGTCTTCTATTCTGTCTCAACACTTTGTCTCTTTCTTTTACTCTCTTTCTGTGATCGGACTTCATCCTGATCTCCGAAGTCTCTGAGGTATCTTGGTCACTTTAGCACCATTTCAATTCCCGCTGTCTTGCTCTCCACGTCACTCTTTCTTTGGCGGACGCCGGTAATGCCATGATCACCCTGAACATAACCCGGGCAGCCCAGCAGCGCCAGGCCGCTATACAAACTTGCGAGTCCATGTGGAGCGAGCTTTCAAAACAACGGAAGTGTTTTAGGCACCGTCACATCTGTCACAGGTAATATTGGTGGCCTCACTCTGGCTCACTGCCACCCTCCCCTGCAGTCTGCATCCAGTACTGCAATACCTGGCAGGAATGGAGCAGTACCTCACTTCTACATCCTCCTCCTCCACCAGACCTCTGCTTTCCAGCTGTTTTGATGAAAAACAAATCAGTAGGTAAGTACCTCTTATGTTCCCTTTCCAACCCGTATACACTTAAATAAATTCTAATACAAACACACACACTAGCTCATTTTTAAAAAAAGAACTTATTTGCTTTTTTGAGGCCAGTCAGATGAGAAGATTGATAACAACCTCTCAGGTCAGTAAATATGAAGCGACAGCCAACAGTTTGTTTAGCTTATAAAGAAGGAAACAGGTAACCTGGCTCTGTCTGAGGATACCCAGCACCTCTTCAGCATTTTTCATCACGGAATCATAGGTATACCGGCCTAGAATATTCCAGCACACAACCCCCTTAAAACTATGAATTGAAGTTTTAATACTTCAGCTTTTTTACAGATTAAACAAATGAGATATACCGTATAATGGCTTTGGAGGTAGTTAAAGGGACCTTGACAAAGTGACTAACAGTAATATAACAAGTTACTTTCTGCTGTTGATTAATTAGTAAAGCAGTGGAATTATTTACAAAATAATTAATTACGTCAGTGAATCATGCATAATGAGTAATTCATTTTTTGCACATGCTCACTTGTTGGCATACAATGATACTACAGGGGATTTTTATAACAATGCAAATATCGTGCCTAAAATGAGCTTATAGCCTACCTGTCTGCTTGGATTTGAAAGTCAAATTCTCTTGCCCCTCCCTAACAATGACACAATAGGCAAGACTCCGAGGCCACGCTACCTATAGTTGTTCCTCCCCCACTCTCTGTTGTATTTTCTAAACATACTGGGAGGGATGGGTCTTGCATAATTTCAGGGTGTAGTTACCCTTTTATTAGCAAGCTATGGAGGTGCTGGTAGTCAGAGCTTGTTATCTGTTTCCAGTATGTATGCTAAGCTAAGCTAACTGGCTGCTGACGGTAGCTTCATATTCAGCATGCAAACATGAGAATGGTATTGATCTCGCAAGAAGCAAATAACTATTCCTCCTGCAGATGACTGGCACTCTCCCTGTCACATCTTTCTCAGAGTTTGTCTTTTGATAATTTAGTTTCTGTGTGTTTACAGCTCCTCTGATTCCCATGATCTGGAGAATTAGACAGGTATTGGCTTTGGCTGCTGTTGAAGGAGGCTCAGCCAAATATTTCCCTCACACATACACAAAAGTGCCTTATATTCAATTGCGCACATACACACCGAGTTACCATGACTAATATCGTACCTCTTGGCAGGCACAGGCTGGGTTCAAAGGTCAGCTCTGTGTCAATAAACAGAGGAACATGTGATTGGCTTCACAGTGACTCAAAGCATTACTGCAGCCTTCTTTGATTGGTTTAAACCCAGGCTACTACCTCTGAAATGATCTTTTACTGAGTGATATGAAAAGGTTTTTGGCTAAAGTCTGAAAAATATATCATAGATGACATTTATGGTAATTTTCCTGAGAATATATATACTGTATATACACACACATACACAGAATTGAGAGGGATAAATAGGTAAAATCAAATTAAGCAGCATCTGAAGAAGTTAATAACAATCTTAAAGTATTTCAGTAACTTCTAGACAGAGCTCTTAATATTTTCCATTGTTATTTGGATTTGTCTCCTGGTGTGAGTTTAGTCCTGACTTTGACCTTCCTGAGATCCATTCCTTTCACTTTTAACCTGTCG
This sequence comes from Morone saxatilis, assembly GCF_004916995.1. Taxonomy (NCBI): domain Eukaryota; kingdom Metazoa; phylum Chordata; class Actinopteri; family Moronidae; genus Morone; species Morone saxatilis. The sequence goes on along the minus strand of NW_023340257.1, from coordinate 4,702,959 downwards.
ATGGCTCTACCTCCAGCTTGCTCCAAAAGACAGGTATAGTGTTTCTCCCTGAGCTTTACACTCTGCTTGACCCCGCCACATAGAAAACATGTTAGATAATGGACCTGGGCCGGCCGGTGGGGCCAAGTCACAGCGTTTGATCAGGAAATCCTGCATGCGGCTGTACTGGATGGAAATCTGATTAGTTACCTTGGTGATGAAGCGATGGGATCCACAAGGCTTTGCTTCAATCAGATGTGACAGGTCAGGTTTTTGTCTACGGCTCCATCGCAGCAGGATCACCTCGGTCTATAGGGGCAAGCATTAGATAAAGTGCCTAATTGAATGCATCAGCCGAGGGCCGATGATTGTGCACCGATAACCTGCACCATTTACCTGATTTAACTCTTCCCAGTGCCCTAGATGCCATGTAATTCCCCGTTTTCGCAAAAACATTGGATGGTTGGGTATCTGCGGCTCCAAGTATCACACAATTTCTTGAGCTGTTTATGTGCCTTTTAAGGGTGTAGAAGGAGCGGGGCCTAGACGATGCAGTGGCCAGGAAAAATCAGCAACCTGAAGGGTGAAAGTAGATTCCAGTAGTCAGGAATTTCTAAGCAAAACAAACATGTCAGACCTATTTAGCAGGCAACGGCAGGTCACTAGCCGGAGCTGTGAGGTGTATATTGTTTCTGATTAAGCTTTTCTATGCTCATGTTGCTGCACTTGTAACAATTTACTTTAAATTCATTAGAGCTTCAAACATTTTGCTTTGCCACATCCATAAAAAATAAATCAGCCTTGTGGAAAGAATGAAGAAGAGTGCTGATTAGTAGCACTGCTCTCTGATCTAGCCACTATTTCATGCCCCAGAAGTGAATTTCCCTGGATTTCAAAAAGCATGCAGATAAAATGAATTTGTGTTCTTTTTACTTTTGCCAAAATTATACTCTCTTTGTAAGTCATCCAATTTACTATTCCCTTTTTTAATACATTGATCAAGCACAGATTGCTATCACTGTTTCTTAACACTCAGACACTCAAAATAAATCATCTCCTGGAGTTCTCAATCTATTTTTTTCCCCTAAGGTCATGGATATTGATATCAAACGGGAACATTTCACACCAAAACACCTCATCCGCTCTCTCCGCGTGTGTCCCCTGGGGGATGTTGAACAAAAGGGATGAATGGGGTGACCATTAAAAGCCAGCGCATCGATAATTTCCCAGACATCTGTGAAAAATGTAACCTTTCTGTCGCTCTCATGATGTCAGCGGGCTGTTGTGTTCAGAGGGGGATTGGGCTATAACGCCTGCGACGGAGCCAAGGTAAACCGTTCCAAATGGAGCGCGGCGCGGGAAAAGGGACACCATTGCAACAAAAGGAGTTAGATATGGATCGTTGGGTCTGCGCACCGGCCCCAGCTTGAGCCAATTATTGGTGTCATCTTGATCCAATTTAATCAATCTGAGGGGGGACTCAGGGAGGGGAGGGGAGGAGAGGGGGGGAGAGTGTGGAGTGGTGGG
>NW_023340257.1:4687972-4701353 GCF_004916995.1 Morone saxatilis | reverse complement strand
CCCTTCCACCCCCACCACCACCCACTAACACACGTACACACACACAACCTTCAAATATCTCCCTACCCCCATATTATCACAATTATTTCTTCCAAAATCATTGGACCTTCAATCCTTGTGACCAGTATTTGATTGATTCCATGGTACTATCTTCAATTTGAATTGACCGCAGTCTACAAACACTGCTTTCAGCTCCTCAGAGTGGACTACCAGGAAATGAATATAAACATAGCGTAAGAGGGAGAATTTCATAATATTCAAATTTTAGGTAAATGTGCCCGCCAAGTTTTTTTCTCTGTGCCTGTAACAGCTACACCATTTCTTCCTCTGAAAATCTAACAGGAGACACAAGCACTCATTGCCGTAAGGCACTGGATCCCTCTGCTTAGCACAGCTAAGTGTTCAGACTTCAACAGTTTTCTAAAGTGGTCCAGCTACACTGCTTTTTAAACACAAAAAAATCTTTAAAAATAGTAAAGCATGGATGTTGAGCATGTTTGCTCTTCTGCAGAAATGCCCATCCTCACATTCATCCTGTTATACATATTTAAACCAATGTGACCAAATAGCCTTCAGAAACTTACCTTTGTTTACACCAGACATGTCTTTATTTACTTGCTAGCAGTCTTCTCTTTTACTGCCTTTGTTGGCCATCAACTTAAATGACAAAATATGTCATTAGTCCATGCTCTGTAGACACATACCTGTAGAAGTGTTTTCTGATCTGACACCCCTATCAGCTGTAGGACATAATTTGTCTGTATCTCAGAAAACCACTGAAAAAAATCTATTTTATGATGAGCAACTTTACGATTAAATTTTGGTCACGTCTAAGCACCAAAAAGACTTTATTGGTTTGAGTGAAGATAAGTACTTTGTCAAGGTTAAAATATACAATATGTAATTTCTGCTGCTAGGGGGTTCTTACATCCAAAGAATAACCAGAGATTAAATTTGATCATGTCATGAAGTAGCGTTGGATCAGTACAGCTTCACCCTGTTAGGACTCCTTCTGTGTTCATCATTGAGGAGTTTTTTACTCTGGAGTGTTTCTCCGATGCTGTTCAACTGATAAACAACATCCAGGACAGCCTGCCAGCCAAGCTGCTGCTAATGTTAGCTCAGTTTGTTTCTCTTATAACTTAAAATCCAAACGTTCCAGAGGTTTGTTACCGAGAGCTGAATTATCTGCAGAGGTCTCCTCCTCACCAAAACCGGTAAAAACACAGAATAAAGCAGTTTCACCTTAAAAATCTGTTTTTCTCTGAAGCTGTTTGGCAGGCAAGGGTTGTCCTGGAGGGCCTGCCGCTCCAGATGTCCGATGACTAAAATCATCTGGTTAAAATATATTGTTAATAAAAACCAAGAGCTAAAAAGTGCATTGTATAAATGTGGCTTAAAACTGGATAAAAAGTCAGCTTATGACAGCTACTTACAGACAACCACAGCGATGATTGGCGATTGGTGAAACATAACCTGAACAAACCTGGGTTTGAATATTGTTAGAGACATTTGAGATAATGTAAGTACACAACTCCACTAAATACATATATCTAGTGTTTATAGACATTTTATATTTTTATATCTTTAAGTTATATATTTTGACCCGACCTGCTCCCTAAGCAGATCTTGCTGCTTTATAACAACATCACTGCTAGAGGTCACGTTTGTTACATTTGCTGAAACGACTGATGCTGCTGTTTTTCTATGGAGGACAATCGCTTGTTAGTGCATATGTTTCCTGGCACGTTTACGCCACCAACTACTGATTAGCAAAATATCATGAAGGCAACAGCAGCAATGTTTTTATGTGTGTTTTTAGTGGTCAAAAACTCTACTGGGCACCTTTAATTTGCTGATAGTTTCATTTGTAGAAATATATAGTACTTGTATATGTAGCAGAAGTACAGTACTTCTAATCATTACGTCCATTTAAACTTCAAACATTAGAGTCACAGTTAGTACAGACAGGATGACTGTTTACTGTTTCCTGTTGTATGCAGAAGTAACAGCCTTGTTTTTTAATCTATCATCAGTCTAATTTGCCTTCACTGCAACAGGACAAAATAAAGCTAAAGTTTGATGTGTTGGCCACTGAGCAGCTCCACTGCAGCAGTGCTCAAGAGCATTGTGTGCATAATTATTTACACGGATAGAAGAATATAAGAAGAATATACTCGACCAACCACTACACACACGATGACTTGCTGTGTGTAACAACTCTCATCTAATCAGTGTTTCAATCTCCAGAAGTCTGTTGAAATAATCAAGGCTTGAGTAAAACAATACACACAACTGACTATTATTTTTCATCTAAAGCCAGGTCACGTTCCCAATTACCCTAAAATGTTGTGATGACATGCTCTCTATTTTCACTGATAATATTGATATTATTTCAGGTAATGTGTCTCGGCACGGGAAGTGAATGAGATGGTCACTCCTAACAGGACTTTAGATTAAAGTTTTGACAAAACTAAACCAAAACCTACATAGGAAACTCTTTTGATTTGTTTAGTCCAACAAATGTTTCTTCTCATCATAAAAAATCTGTAAAGCTCAAGCTAAAATACTACTGATGATTTTTTGTCCCTCTTTAATTCCTGTAACTGTCATTGTTGTTTCATTTAAGCTTTCTGACTAATTGGACATTTTGATGGTGTTTTTTCTATTAATTTTGGTATGTAGGTGTTCTAAAAGTTTCAGTAATTTACTTCATGTCCCATCAGCCGTGTGATGTTGTGGCAACCCTGGAAGCCAGTGTGTGCATCCACAGGATGGTAGTCAATTATATGGAGCCCACTCCAGTTTTCCAAATTAAAAATGGCCTCCCCTCCACTGTTGACCTTGGATCGGCTTTCCATTTCTTATTATTATTAGGTTATTAACACAAACCCCTGAAAGTATCTTTTTAAAGTCTAAAACAAATTCGATTAGGCCTCTTTACTCGCACCGGTGCAGACGTATCGCTGTCTAACTCCTGTCTGCTCCCTATTACCTTCGACACTGAAGTCAGTGAGAGAGTCCGGACCTGAAAGCCTATATCCCCCTGCTCACTGGTCAAGGCAGGGGGGTGCTGGGTTTGCAGCACATTACCGCTTTATTGAATTAATTACGATAAGGATCATAACTTTAAACGCAGGGTGAGGCGCGGGGCGTTTTTCAGCGCAGATTGCTTGGAGCAATTTCTCCCCTGAACGACGGTGGAGGGGTTATTGGATCTGTCAGGCCTGAACTCTGTGGCATCGTAACGAGCTCCATAAGGTAAGCTGAGGTTGGGCACAGTTCGCCGCACTGATCCCTGTATGCCTGCAACATGGGGAAATTTGTACTACATACTGAACAAATAACAGAGAAGAAAGAGGGGAGAGAGGCGACTGGTGAGGCTTTGTTTTGATGGCGCCTCAGTCCGAAAGGCCCAGAGGGTCATATGGGGTTATCCTGAGGTCTCGTGCCATATACAGTTCCAGCAGATGCAATGAAGTGTGTCATCGTGTTATGATGCTGCTTGGATGTTGCAAAGACTCTTTTTTTCACCCCCTGCTTACTGAGCTCTCACTGCTCCCAAAGGACTGTGTGTTTGTGGTTTATACAAGAGATTTATACAAGATTTTTATTTTTCCAAGAATCTCCAGAAACCAGAAAGTGGTCAATTATGGTGAATTTTGGTGAGACCACATCAGTCAAAGAGCTATTTTTAGGAACTGCAGCTGAATTTAGGTCAAAATAAGGTAAAAAGGAAGGGTTGAGGTCAGTGCTGGCGTGCTGTCATCTCAAATCTCGGGGCTAAAGAGACAATATAAGTCAACAGACTGTCTTCACACGTCTAACAATTCAAGGATGTGTGTGTGTGTGTGTAGAAATCCCAACCCCCCTACCCAGAGCACTTCAAAGAATTCCTGGCCCATTGAGAGTTCTTTCTTTATTTCCACCATGCATACCCGCCAGCAACATTGAAAGTGGTACTGGACATTTAGTGAGAAACATTTGTCGTTTTGTTTTGGGATAACAAAAGGCTTTAGCGCACGTGGTGGTGAGGAGAGCTGAGGAAGGAAGGAAAACGCCACGGGTTAGTCCGTTTTGGATTAGCCGCCATATTGATCAATAGGCCTCCCCCGTGGCCTGATGTGTTGCTGATGACGTGCAGATAGTGTTTTTTATTGCGTTGGGTGCCCACCGACATTTTCGCACGTCTGACAACTCTCCACGGCTCCTCTCTTTGACTTTTCAGACATGTGAGGTGTGTTTTTGATGTGGGAGTGTGTGTGTACTTCTATGTCCGCACAGGCTTGTGTCTGTGTGAGTGTGCGCGTACGGCTGAGAGCTAAATATGTGCAGATGTATCATAATATTTTCACTGTAAGAAAGCGTCTTTGAGGGACAATAACCTGCAGCTGAATCAGCGTGCTGCCCCACCACACGAGTGCCTTTCATAAGAGCCACCCAACTATCTGGAGAATGTGTAGGCTCGCTCAGGGTGCAAGCTGGAGCGCTCTTTTTTCTCTTCGCTTTTTTCGTGCACTGTCATGGCCTGTGTGAGCTGCTCTAACATGGACTTGAATCTGTGTGTCTTTTTTCTTTTTGTATTTCTTTTTCAACACACACCCATGCTTTGACAGAACCACCCTCTATGCTCACCTTTTCATCTACAAATATAGTTTTTGGCGCACATACACACGCGCTACTGATATTACACACACCTTTGCATGTCCAGAAAACAAGCCTGCTCGAGACACCTCTGTTTCACTGCGTGCAGCCCTGCTCTTATTTGCTGATGAAGGGAGCAACAAGTCTGCTGTGGGGGTATTTGGGGCAAACAGTGGGGAGATGAGATGTAATCAGGCTTGTACAGCTGGGTCTTGTTTAGCTGGTCGACACTGTTGAAGGGGGAGGCAAACTAATTCCCAATCAAAATACATCAGCATCAAAGAGTCTCCAATAAAGCCTGAATGTAAAGGCTGCTAGTGTGGGTGATATTTTATTGACTTTTAATGGAGTAATTTTTGAAGAATTATGGCCATAATTGACGGTGTGTAACACACTAGTGCATGAAATGAATGTGAATATATGTGTGTGTATTGAAAACGCAGCCGTAGCTTGTTGAGTTGTGTTTTTTTAGAGGGGAATCCTTTGCTGAGAGATCAGTGCAAGATTTGGTGGATTTTCTTAGTGGGTGCGTGGGAAAAGAGTGCTGTTGTGGGAGTAATGCCAGCTACAAGTGAGCAGGTCCCATTTGTGGGTGGTAAGGCCAAAGGCGTACTTTCCATTAGGGATGGGGGTTCCATGTCATCTTCACTTTTCAAAATCCTTTTTTGTCTTCCTCACTTTTATTGTTTCATGTCTCATTGTCCTCTGACTGTCTGATTTGATAGAAAATATTGATCTACTCATTTGAGCATTTAGTTCATTCCGTCACGCTGTGCTCAAAGCACTGATCTTGACAAGCAGCAGCCAGTGGTGAAACAAGTGCTTTTCAGACTTTTTTTGCCCTGTGATTTGGATCTCAGGTTACATACAGACTGCCCTAGCTGCTTGGTGAAGGGTGTTGGGGCTGTATGCAGGCCCACACGCAGCTCCACAACTCAGCTTCGTGCAACTCAAAAAGGTATTTCCAACATCATGTTTAAATCATATAATCTATGTTTTTTATTTACAGTTAATGTTGTCCTAAAACAGCACTAGAGCTGAACAGTAGTAAAAAAAGATATGTATAATAATAATAAGAACAGATTTAACACATTATCTACAGCAAGTTACACGTATCTATAAAAAGAAATGATTTTTAGTGGTTTACAATGCTAGATTTTACCTAGCTTTTTATTCTACACAGTGCTTCATGAAAGAACAATACCCATTTTATTTGTAATTATTATTACATTTGTTTCTCCTTTGGCCCCCCCTTTTGCAAACCAAACCTCAGCCTAAAGAACCCCCCATAACACAAACCAACCAGAAAACCAAACCAACCACAACAAGACAAAATATACTAGAAAGAGACACCAAAATACCCCAACGAGACACAAAACAACAGAGACACAAACTACCCCAAAGAGACACAAAACAATGTCCCCGTCCAGACCCCCGCCAGCCCCTTTCAAAACCCCTTGATGTGCACAACACCCACAAAGACTTTTCTTTTGATTTTGACTGCTTTCATCTGTATCCGCTTTCCATCTTTTTCTCTTTATATTTTAGCAAAATATGAGAAAACAAAGACATCAGTTGTATATTTTTTTTCTCTGCCAAAAGAGGAGATATACAGAACAGAAGACTGAACTCTGGGCACCTTTGGGAGTCATGCACATATTGACACAGCCACACAAAAAGATATAGCAGGGATGATAGAAGAAGAGAGGAAGAGGAAGAAACCGGGCATTGTAACTGCACTGATGAACGTCACAACTCTATCGACACACAGAGAGCTTTCTTTAGACCTTCACTGTCTCTCCTCCCATCCCGCTCTATCGTCAGTGCACTTGTTCTGCAAGGTCACACTGATGCACACTGTCAATGCAGTGTGGGCTACAACTTTTACATATGTACGGTTCAAATAATTAACATAGCCGTATGTATTATGTATTTTCTTTGTATTGTTCTTTTTTATTGAGTATTGAGTATGTTCACAGGTGGATACATAACACATTTGAATTTACCACATAAGAATGTTGAAGGATTTTCCTGTAATCCTGTAATCCTGTAACCACAACTGCAGAATGCTTCTCTTCCCTGTTCCCGAGAGGGATATAAAAGGAGATGCATGAATAAGTCAACATTCGCAAAACAGTGTCACAAAGTATTACAAGTAGTAGCATTAAAGGATAGTTCCTGATAATTAAAACTGTTTTGTAGTTTGTAGTTTTAAATGGTCCATAATAACTGCGAGTCCAAAGAACTACCTGCTGCTACAGGCATGGTTTAACTCTAGGTGTATGGAAGAGGTCTAAAAGAGGTTAGCGTAGATGGCTGGGAGACGTTTTCGCTTCTTCCTCCCGAGGCTTCGGAAGAGTTTGATTATGTTATATGGTTCGTTGATCTGATTGGTTGAAGTTCGCCCGTGATAGACAGATGATTTTTCCAAACACTTTCTATCAACAACTTCCCAGATGGGACAAACTATCTGGCACAGTCAGATTAGCAGTTTAGAAAATAGCTCTAAAAATGTCTTGTTTACAGATGTCTGGAATAAGTGTATACAATAACATATTATTGTTTACAATAGTTTCCAATGATAGCCAAAGCTACAAAAGTAAGACCCAAGTTGTAATAATGACTGTGTGCACAATAATACCAACAATGCAGACACTAGGGCATTACACATTACATCATACAACGGGTATCAGATCTGCTGAGATTCATAAAAGTCGGAGCTAGTGCTTCAATATCGTTTAAAAAAAAGTAAATTATGTAGGTAGACTGTAACTGAGGAACAGTGTTTTTATTGTGGCTTTTATTGTGAAGCAACCACAAGCACCGGCCTACACAAATAAAACCAGCCCTATGAATGTAAATAGAAACCCTCCATCCATCCATTCCATCCCTCCTCTCTCCTCTCCCTCTTTTTATTCTATTTGCTGAACAAATATTCAGTTGGATCGTGGTCTCTTTTGGATTGACAGCCTCTCTGAACTCCACAGAAAAGCCTCTTTCTTTCACACTCTGGACCTTATTGGCTGAGCTATCTCTCCATCTTTGGCCCGGGCCGAACCTCTCCATTTTCTGGCCCGCACTCTATCTTTACATCTCCGTCTCTTTGCCTCTCTTTCTCCCCTGTCTGCATGTTTCTGTCCTCATCTATCCCCGTAGGTTTTTTTCTACAGCAACGCCTCATTTTATCACCTTTCCCTGCATTTCTCTCTCGGCCAAAACACATATTTGTACAGAATGATTTGGTCGTGGAGTTACGGGCCCATGGGAATGACATATTTTCTTCAGCTGATCTCTTTATCAGTGTGTTTGCTTGCCTTTCTGTCATTCTTGTTTTTTTGTTTCCCTCTTTTTGTCTTCTGTGTGGGTCCACAGCAGCGCTATTTATATTTTGCTCACTTGTCACCTCATTATTTGTTGTGCCACGGTACAGTAAATGTTTCTGATAGAGATAGGAGTCGCTGGAAAAGCCCTCCTTCATTTGTTTTGTGTTTATTTTGTTATCCTTCCCTCACTCTCTTTCTCTTCATCTCTGGGAGGCGAGCAGGGCCCAGTCTTTATCTGGTAGCCAAGTTTACACACTGGAAGGGGAGAAAGGCTTCAAACAAACAGCTTCGCTACTCTTAACGTAAACACCAGCACTTTAACTAGACCAAATATTTACCTTTCGCCCCCGTTCATCCTTCTGTTCAGCTTCTCTTTCACCTCGCAGTGCCACACGCCGGCAGATGGATATCACACACTCAATAATTTGGCTCGAATTATGAGGAGCCCCTAGTGTTTTGGATTGTGCTGTAGTGTGTGGATGTGTGTAAGTGAGTGGGTAAATTAATAACTGCTTCTTTTTTTTTTACTGCAAACAGGTATTGTAAGTATATACATACATGTATATACACACACACACACACACACACACACACACACACATTCATACACATATCTTAACAAGGACTAAAAAGTTTGTTTTCATATTCATTGTCAAAATAACAAATCAGTCTCTCTCTCCAACACACACACACACACACACACACACACAGGCTTGCACCTTGCACACATGCTTTCATAATGGCCTTGGCTGTTATGGCAAATGCATGCACACACACACAGACAGACACACACACACACACACACATACATCTCAGCAAGCACTTGATTGTTTGTTGTCAAACTTGTTTTAAAAAATAATAATAAAACAGAACTAGCTTGCTCATTCTCTTCCTCTTGTGCATCCACACTTTCACACACACACACTCTCTCACACACACACACTTTCACACACACACACACACACACACTCAATAGCCTATGTTTTAGAAGAAGTTGGAGCAAGGAAGGATATGCTTTGGGTGCAAATGCCTAATGCACAGATTCACACAAAAAACACAGTTTTGCAGATAAGCTGACTTTACATTGGAGCTACTTTTAGTGCTTTTACGTGTGTGTGTGTGTGTGTGTGTGTGTGTGTGTGTGTCTGCTCTCTCAATGCTCATTGTGTTTGCGTGTTTTTTTAGGGGCACAGCTTTTGTTTGCTCCTGTCAGACACCTCATCACTCTCTTCCTGTGCCGTGAGCATGTATGTGTGTATGTTTAGTTGTATGCATGAGTGTGATGTGTATTTCTGGATTTGGTTGTGTGCACGTGAAAAGGGCTGAGATTAGGAGAAATCACTTATAACATGCCGTTGGCGTAAGCGTTTTATTGGGGTTAACAGGGACTTAAGGGGCTGACAGTTAGGTGTAGTGGAGCAACCAGACCAACTTATAAAAAACAGATGGGTGCACAATTATACAGTGCACTGTGGACCTGGTCTGAGCAGTACTGATACCAATATACAGGTGTGTGTCATTGACTTGTCTCTCCTCCCCTTCTTTATTACATCCCAAACAGGCACAGGTGTGTGGAAATATGCGAAAAACCATCACTGTCCCCAAAAGGGGTAAAAAAGTTCTTGCAAAAATTATCCTTATTATTTTTGTGCAGGTGCAACCAACAACAATATTTCACTTAAAGACCTTAACAGAATGGTTTGAGACATTTCCTGGAAATTGTGATACTAAGACAGAAATTCCTTCATCTGTTGGTTCTCTGTTACAATGTGAACTAGAGAACTTCACACTCATGTAAAATGACATCACATTAAACCATGCTATAACTATAGTCAAGGCTGAATTATGGACCAGGCCAGTGGGGCAAGTGCCCCAGGTCCCCAGATTGCCAGCGGGACCTGCCAAGCCTCAGGCCACGTGTGGGGTGTGACTTCTGACTTCCTCAGTGCACACAGCACAGGCTGACTGCTCGGCCCCTGGAAGCTGACAGTGTGAGCAAGCCACTAGCTAACCACTGAGCACTTATAATGTGAGAGCCCCCTGGCCCCATGGTGTTTACAGAGCGAGTTGTAAGGCCCCTGGGGCGTAAAGCGTGATCTTACCACTAGGGCTGCACTCCACTGAGGGTCCTTGGGCTGGTCCGCACCTAAAGCATGACCACTAGGGCCCCCACGCTTCCGGGTGCTTACAGTGTGAGTTGACCACTAGGGCCCTGGGGGTTGGGGCCTCCACATGACATGTGGCCAGGAGCCTCACAGGTCTATGATCCAACCCTGCCGACAGTGGGCACTAAACGTTACGCTTCTCTTCCAACTGTAGCACACAACAAATCACCAAACTGCCCAGGGATGAGTGAACAGCCTCACTGTGTCACTCTCTGTGCGTTCTTTACTCAGCTATATATGAGTTTGCACCATTTTCATGAGCACGCATAGGGGCTATGTGTATTATGTATGTGTGCGTCCTGTTCAACAACAGCTGCGAGCAACAGCAATTAGGCTGAGAGTGTTAGTACTGAATGTCACTTCACACTTGAGCTCTGAGCCAAATTCTGCTCAGACATTTCCCCCCTGTCACTACTGACAACTGCTGCACACACACACACACACACATAGTCCTAATACGGCTGTTTATACATAGAATGCAGGCTCATGATGCATATGCACCAAAACACATATATCACTGTGTGTGCTGACTCATCAGATTTAAAATGTAGAGGTAAAATCTCACCCACTAGAGCTGCTCCACTCAGCATCAGCAGCACCACCACTGAAACAATTAGAACAAATGATTTAATGACATACATTACAAAGGCTGTATGCCATTACATGTTAAAAAAAAACATGTTATATGTTAACAGATGTACATGGGAATTACATTAATTTGAAATAATGCACTTTGGTGATAGGAAATGTACTTTTCTTTCATTCTAAGACTTTTTAGAGCTAATGTTGCATATTCTTCAATTTTAGTGCTGATTTTTGCTTCTATCTTCTATGAAGTTTATTGATCAGCAACACTTGTGAAAGCCATGTCCCATTTCGTGGAAGTGTTAATTAAACTGCCTTTCATTTCTTTTTATTTCCATAAAGTACAAGCATCACTTGGATATGGTGGATTGGCACTTATCACGCCTAATGTCGAACTGCTGTCAAGAAAGAGTAATTAAAGATATTCTTTAATTTAGTAAGGTCCATCATTCATTTAAAATATATTTTTCAAGAGAGAGACCTGAAAGAAGGGCATCATTAAAGCATTGGTACAACAATAAATATAAACAGCACAAACAGACTTAGACAACTGTCACACAGCAGGATATCATTATCACCAATTGGCATATGAATAACATGACAATCTGAATTTATTTTGTGGGTTATCATCACAATACCTTTCTTGATTTCCAAGTGTCATTTCAGGCCATTTAGTCTTGCATCAGTATTAAATTGAGACTGTTGCATAACCAGTTAAAAGGTACGTTTAAGTTACGTCTGTTACATTACGTAAGTTAACTGACGTACTTATTTGAACCTAAGTCATGATCTTTTTCCTAACCTAACAAAGTAGTTTTGGTGCCTAAACCTAACCAAACTGCAACCATTTCACAACATTAACCACGTCAATACCATCCATTGTCAAGGTTGATGGATGGTATTTGGACACATCTGCTCTCCACAAAAGTTTTTGGGAAGGATTAGCTTATCACCTGCATTGCACTTTGCGGTATGAACTGCACGCAATTTGAAAGCATAAAGCCGTGTTATTTGTACACAGATTGAAGAAGTGACAAGGTTGACACATACAATACAATGGTGTAGACGAAATCCAGTTAAGATGCATAAATGGCTATCTAAAATTAGCAGTTAACAGATTAGTGTGAAGCAGCCCAAGGAGAGACTTTTATTTACAATTCAACAAGCAGTCAAGTCAGAAATTAATTTGAAAGCCATATATAAAATGTCAGGGTAGTATTAAGACACCAGTCCCATCACGATCAACACGTTTAGTCAGTTATATTCTGTGAGTGGTAAGCTTTTGCTTAACTTGTCTCATGATATTTGCTCTATTTTGATCCTGAGGTTTTGGTGGAACACTCTAATTGGTGCAGTGTAGTTGGTATAGAAGCATGTGAACGTCCATGTCCGTACTGAGGTATGGATGAAGCTTGAGTGGATAGACGCACATGCCATATGGACTTATCTCCCTGCTGTGTGGAAGAGAAACCTGGAAGCATGCTGCTCATAATGGGAGCATGCTAGAAATGCTGTTGCATTGTTTTGTACCAGTGTGGTTTATTTCTGCTTGGAGAGATAAAGTACCAGCCTTTGGGCATTTCCCTGCCACAACTCCTCACCACCATCCCCCCTCCTCCCATCCCGCCCTGGTATTTGGGAGCCTCTCACGAATACCAGCATGGACAAGCGTGTCCTACCACTGAACCCCATCCCACCTCCCTGGTGACACACACACACATGCACACACACACATGCACCCGCCCTTATCACCAGCATCATGCTGCGGAGTTGGTTGCTTCCTGCTTTGCTCGCACACATATAGACACTAGGTACTTGCAGAGCACGGGCACACACAACTGCCACAACACACATTCTTGCACTTTCACACAGCAGCATCATCATAGCATCAGCCTAATCTCCTTTGCTGAGATTCAATCACACATAACTTTATGTGCACTCTCATACACAAACTACAGACAGAGGCATGCGCTCACTCACTGTGGTCTGTGATGGTGTGTGTGTGTGTGTGTGTGTGTGTGTGTGTCCTGTCTGAGATTTAGGGTAGATGCCTATCTGGACCCTACAAGATGAGTTAAGCAGACAACCAATAGCAAGACAGGGAGAGATAGAAGGACAGTGACTCAGACACACAGACGGGCTGAGGTGTTTTATCTTCTGCTTCCAATTAACCTGCTTATCATGTTGATGTGGTCACCTTAGGGACACACACACTGTACGAGAGTGTGTGTGTGTGAGAGTTACACCCACAAACTGCTATATTTGATATAACATATCAAAGGTCCAGTGTGTAACATTGAGGAGGATCTATTGGCAGAAATATGATTTTCATAGGTATGTTTTAAGAAGAATACGAATCGTGTTTTTGTTACCTTAGAATGAGCTGTTGTTATCTACAAAGGCAGCGGGTCCTCTTCTATGGAGTCCACCATATTGAACCGCCATGCTTCTACATTTGCCCAGAATAGACAAACCAAACACTGGTTCTAGATAGGACCTTTCCATGGCTTTCGAGCTCTATTATCTCTGGACAGTCCGAGAGGCATTGATCTTCTTATCAGACTCCCAGCAAGAAAGTACGATGGAGTATTAGAGCCATAATAAGAGAAAAAAATATATTTTTAGGGGGGGGGGGGTTATGAAAATAAAGTCATAATATTACGA
>NW_023340257.1:4683047-4687872 GCF_004916995.1 Morone saxatilis | reverse complement strand
AGGCAGATGACCACCCAGAAAAGAAGAAGAAAGAAACGTCAAACTGTTCTTTTGATACTGATACTTTAAAGCATTACAGGGATACACATAACATGTAGACTTACCTGAATCATTATACATAGTTGGTTTGCTTTTGACATTTTGTAATTTGACGTTTTGTCACTGTATTAAAGTAATTGTGACATAAAAAATAAAGAAGAATCATAAATAAATCCTCTCTCTCTCTCTCTCTCCTCTTCTCATCTACGCACACACACACACACACCCACACCACACAAACACACACACACTCACGCAAACTACAATTAGCAGTGGCTCTGCCCAGAGGCGGTGAAGCTTGGTAATAAGTGATTGTTGATGTTTTCCAAATCTTGCTAATAGAAAGAGTAAACATGGCCTAACCTTTTAATTGAGTGATGACATGACAATGATGGAGAGATTGTTAAACACTCGGTGTGGAGCCAAAGAGGAGAGCCCTTGTGTTCCCTTCTTTAATTTCACCCCTACATCCTTCTCCATCTGTCTACGCGATTCCTGTTTGTGTTAATTAGCGCTGCTCACGACATCAAAATTACTCAGGAGAGTGTATTGATTTATTTCTTCCCCTGTCTTTCAGTACAGTCTCCTTCCCACTGCTGGAAATGCCTCTAACCTTTGGTTAAGATGTTATTCATCTGTGCTGTTAGTATGTAGATCATACCCTATATGAATTCTATAGACTATTAACAGCATATAAGCACAAAATAACCCTTCCCCTTCTTCATCTTCTCCTCCTTTCCTTCTGTTTGAGTTCCCCTGTCAGAGCTCTGCCAGTGCTAATCTCTGTGATAGATTCCTGTCCTTTATTTCCTCCTTGCTAACCTCCACTTTAACCCTTTCTTCCTCTATTTTCTGTAGCGCAGAGGTACTGATAAAATTGCAGCATCACATCCATGCACTTTTGCTCAAGATTTGGTCTCATTATTGGAGAATTACAGCATTAAACATGGTCACGGTGGGCCAAAAGAACGGTTTATGAATGATAGTGCAGTCTGGCTCCAAGTGGTCCAAGGGTTAAACTCATACCCGGAGAAAACTCCTGTTGACAGTCTGGGGTTTCAGTCTGGGGATGAACCGTGAACTTCCATGAAGCCAGATCCACAGATGTTTGACTGTTTCAGTCCTTCTTTTCTTTTTACTGAGGTTGTAGCCAAAACAAATAATTAGAATAACAAATCATTAGTGAACATATAGTACAATCTTAAGAAACATAAAGATAAGCGCGGTAGCAAACAGATCAATAGGTCTTCATCATGGAGGACATGTTGAGTTGCCAAACTTGATTTCATATAATTTAGACTAGAAGTTATGGCTGCCTTAGAGGTAAGGTGGCTAATATCAGTTAAATGGTGTTTCCCATTTTATATTTACCAGCATATGGTAAGTTTGCAGTAGCCTCGACATTAACTGCCTAGTTCAGTTCTTGCTTTCTGTGTGCTTCTAACTAGAGAAAAACAACGACTCTACAGTTTTGGAGTGCAATTTACCGTCATAAATACAAATTGTGCCTTGACTCGAGAAGCACTGGCTTAGTCTCTGCCATGGTCCATATTAAGAATACCTAGCTGTCATAAAGCATTACTTACTTCTTCCAAGAAATTGTACCCGCTCAACCCAAGTTACATCCGAGAACGGGCGTTCAGGGCACAGAGTGGTAATGAAAGAGGCACCATTCTCCCTATTACAAGTCAGTGTACCATCAAAATGATTTTAAGGTTAAAAAAGTTGTTAATATTTTGCAAGCTAAAATCCATGTGTACCATTGACTCCTGTCTCATAACTGACATTTTTAATCCAACAGAGGAGGTAAAATAAAATTAGTTGGTGCAACACAGCTAATAAGCTACAACAACTTCCTGTGTTTTGGACTCTCCAGCTTTCCATACTCTCATAGGTCAATATCATAACCATTAAGTTAAACTCATTTAACAGTTGCTTGTGTAAATTTTGCCTTCTCGAGTCAATTCTCTGATCCACTTAGTTTCATTAAAATAAATTGATTTTTCTGTTTTAAATCATGGTGTGCAGCATTTCAATTTTCCTTACAATTACACAAGGTCACAAAACTCAATGAACCAATAAGACTGATAAAGGTGTCAGTAGTCCATTCTAGAGCCATTCTTTCTTTATGTTGTTTTTATTGTGGGATCCAGCTGCACAAGACAATTTCATAATGGACCTTTTCAGATCTGGCCATATGTCATTTGTAGGAAGTATAAAGAATAAAAGCAACCCAGTAATATGTTGTAATATGTGCTTTGAATACATTGCAGGACACAGTGACATTGCAGTGTTTGATTTGCTGTACTTTCTGAACTCAAATGCATGTGTTCAAAGTGTTAAAAAGCTGACCAAGAGCATCCAAGGTCAACAGAAAACTTCAATTACAGAATCTTGATGCTTTCAAGCAAGTTCACATGCATGATCAATTCCAAACTGTTGCTTTATAAAGACGGTTATTCCCACAGGATGTGACCGCAGTATAAAACAGGACAGATTCTCCACTTCAGAGCACAGCTTTCATCTTCCCACTGCCTCTTTCTTCCTCAGTTAATCTTCAGAATTTCAGCCTCACTTCGACACAAGTGACAAATATGAGTTGAGCGTCTGTTCTTCCTTCTACGCGCCCATTTTTTAAACATGACCAGCACAAGAACAGACAGGTGTACACTGACTCTGCCTCTTTCACCCTCAGACACACACACATCTATACGTACACTCTTAAGTGCAGAGTCTGTATCTGTCTGAGTGTGGGGGAGGTCCATGGCCCCCAGGGAACCAATAGCAGGTCAGCATTGTGAGACCGGGGGGGTTGTCAGCCTATTAGAGAGCCGCAGAGGAATTCTCTGTGAAACAGAGACCAGCCGACTGACAGAGACACCACACAGCTGCAAGGCTACAGCGCCGCTGACAAGCTGTACTCGCCGTCTTTCTAAACCCATTTTCTGCGTCCTCAAACCCATTTCCCTTTGTTGTCAATCTCTTGCACTTCCTCCAGCTGAATCTACTTGTTCAAGTGGTCACCAAAGACAACAAGGGACAGACGCTTTTCTTTTGAGGCAGTATCTGCAAACAAGTAGTTTGTTCTTTAATCGATAATCAATTGGACTCGCATAAAGTTTAATTATATGAGATTTTATGCTTGTTAGAGGCAACAATGAGAGTTTAGTGTGGCAGAAGACCTTTTGTTTTCTTTTAGTGGATATAATGTAATCTGCAACACTCCAAGCACACACACCTACAAACACACACACCACCTGCCTTTAAGTTTCAGGACATCTGGGGAATTGGGAGAGGGGAGAGGTGTGTGTGTGTTGAGATATGAGTGTATCACACACACCTAGTGTTTGCCTTGGCCTCAGAGGTGCAGACACAGACAGAGAGAGAAGAGGAGGGGAGTGGAGAACCATGCCCTGCAGTGTTTAGATAATGAGCTGTGTGTGTGTGCACGGCTGTGTGTGTATGTGCATGTGTGTGTGTGTGTTAGGATAGAAGCAGCATGTGGATTCTCTTCCCACTAGCTAAATGATTTTCATTCTTTCAGCGTGTGAATTGAGACAAGACATTATCGCACATACCGGTCAGTGCAGAGAAATGCGACGTAAGAAGTGCTCTCTGTAGCCACAATGTTTTGCTTTCACATTATCTGACGAGTGTTTCACATGTTTCGCTCCCAATTCATTTCACTCCCTTAATTGGCATGACATATAAAATTCTTGTTATTTGTGTGCTATTTCTATTTTCAGCCCATATAAGCCCACAAATGCTCGAAGACATCAGCACTCACAAACACACACTAACATACACACACGTTTGGTTTTCATAGTGTGGCAGGTTGATTGGCAGGCGGTAGAAAGGAGAGGAAGTGAGGCTGACAGGACTCTTAGGTGGTGTTAACTCCTGACTGACAGGCAGGCCGCGCCCTCACTGACAGTCAGGGAGAGTCAGTTAACTCTTCCTTGCCCAGATTCTCTGCAACATGCGTGATCTTTATAGTGTCACATTTCCAACCTTGATGCAATTTATTTTTTATTTTTTTAATGGGAGAGTTGCTTGCATGTCATGCAACATAGGACGTGAAATTGACCTTGAACATGATGTTGGACATGTGTGATCCTGTCAGATACATGACATGATGTAATGTCTTTAATTCTGAGTGCTTTATGTATGAATTCACTGATTTACTGTTTTGACATGTTGACCTTTCAATCGTTTCTAGTCTTTGTTTCAGTTTTTTGCCCCCGTCCCACCCTCCACCTCTCTCTCTCTTGTTGAGTACTATCTTGCATCTGGTTCCTTC
Organism: Morone saxatilis; assembly: GCF_004916995.1. Classification (NCBI taxonomy): domain Eukaryota; kingdom Metazoa; phylum Chordata; class Actinopteri; family Moronidae; genus Morone; species Morone saxatilis. Next base: position 4,683,533 of record NW_023340257.1, on the reverse strand, counting down.
TGTCTTCTCCTGTTTCTCTAGAGTGTTTCTGCTGATCCCTGACTTTCCCTGCAGTTCCCCAGGGTGTGTGTCTGTGTGTGTATGCGAAGCCAGGTGTCTGCTCTTTGGGCTGTGTCTGTCAATGATGTCGGGGTTAAGGGGGAGGCGGAGGAGGTGTGAGTGTGAATCTGTGTGTGTGTGTGTTGGTGAGTAGGAGCTGCCGGGGCACTGTGACCAGGAGCGTCTGGGAGAAATTCCCTACATTCCCAGGGATCTGCCTGGGATAAAAGCTCCACAGCAGTGCCATGCACCTGGCTGAGAGAGGGAGACAGATATATACAGGCATGGCCCGAACCCCTGACACACACACATGCCCAGGAGCACACACACAGGCATCATCTCTGCACCAATTAACCTGAAATGTAAAACTACACCATCAAGTACAAAGGTCAAATAGAAAAATTGAACCCAAGGACCACCCCTTCTCTTCTTTCCTGACAGAATAAA
>NW_023340257.1:4647697-4683004 GCF_004916995.1 Morone saxatilis | reverse complement strand
GATTTTCAGATAGAAGAGATTCTTACCAAACAACAAAGCTGAAAAACATGTCCAATCCTGAAGATTTAAGCCTTCTTGATACATTTTAGTATAATCGTCATCTTCTTCCGTTCTGTAGGAGTGCCAGTCAAGCTGAGTATATAAAAGCGGGTGTAACAGTAAGTGAAAGTGTGCTGGTGAAGCTGTTTGTGTGATCAGAGGCCCTTGACAGTCTGTCATCTGTCAGCACTAGTCATCAAGAGCACTGAGAAAACAACCGCAGACACAGACAGGCACAATGTGAGGAGGGAAGAGTGTTATAGGAGACGAGACTCTGGTTAAACATTGTGTTTATAGTGTGATATAATATATGGTTATATACAGTACATGGACACAGCTAGTCTGTACTGAATAAACAAGGAAGGATGAAGTGACCTACATATACAGGGTGTCTAGTGGCTGTTTAATTGTTTCATTTAAGGATTTTGCTCCTTTTTTATTATCAGTAACGTAGAGTATAATTTACTCAAGTAATGTACTTACGTACAATTCTATGGTACTTGCCTTTAACTTTAGATCAAGATCTCATTCACATATTTGTCCATTATTAATGTGAAGCTGCAGCCAAGAGACTGTTAGTTTAACGCAAAGAGTGGAAGCAGTGGGAAACAGCTAGTCTGGTTCTTGAATTTTCGTTCGATTCAAAAATGAGATATAACATATTAATTAGTGAGCTTCACTGCTTGACTCCACCAGGCACGGCTACAACTGCTGCCGTTCTCGACAGTGCTTGCAACTCTACCAGAAGCCCCCGCGTGTTTCAGAAGCGGAGAATATGTGTCGTTTGGATGGAAAACCACGTCAAGCTGAATAGAGCAGCTGGCAGGAAGTCAGATGTAAAAGCAGAAACTATTTAACTTCCTAGCTTATTACCCATAGTAGAAGCCCATGAATGAAGGAAAAATTATCACATCAACTAAATCTCAACAAGTCAACAAAATCGAGCGGACAAAACTCTTCACCTCTGAAACGGTGGGGCGTGAAGCTGTGCAGAGATGGACGAAACAGAATCGCAGATATTACATCACAGAGCCGTGCCCGGTGGAATTAAGGCCTTCTAAGGTATTTGATATTTGTTTTTTTAACCTTTAAACACAACTAGGTGGGCTGTTTCCAGTCTTTGCACTATGCTAAGCTAACCAGCTGCTGGCTGTAGCTTCATGTTTATTGGAGAGCGATATCGAAAGCAAATTAGAGGAAATGTTGAACTATCCCTTTATGTAAGAGATTTTAATATTTCCACAATTGCTCAGTATTTCTAATCAGTTTGGTTTCTGTATCCTGTTAATAAGGTTAAATAAGGTTAATTAATTAATAAAAGATTATAAGTACATATACATACATATACATATTTTTTCATTTTTCATTCGTTTGAAAAGTTATTTGAAGTGAGACTCCAAGTCAAGTTGGAGTTGTACAAAACAAACAGTATTTTCTCCAAATTATTATTGGAGATCGTCTCCACAGCAGACTCGGCTATAACTCAATTTTAAACCTGTCTCTTTGATACAGAGCAAGTGTTTACTTGTACTTCACTCCCCTCCTGTTCTTTTGTTATTCCTCCCTTCCCTCTCCTCATCCCTCCCTCTCTTCTATGTGTGTGTGTTTCAGGGCACGTGTCTTTATGTCTGTGTGTGAACGTGCAGGTGTGTTTTTGTATGTGCGTGTGTGTGGCTGCTGGAATGTTGACCCACACGGAAAGAGGGTGAAAGACTTCCCAGACATCAAAGGGCAGGTAGTTGACAGGGAGAAGAGGGGCCGATAAGTCCAGTGGGATGACAATAGACCCCAATGCACACCTGGACTGTATGGAAAGGCAGCGACGTGGAGAGAACTGCACACACACACACATATGCGGCACACTTGCCGCTCAACACATTCTCATTCATTTCCCTCTCTAGTTATGCTTCAGACACACACACATCCTCTTAAACGCCTTCAAGCACTTAGCTCGGTTACCATGCATGTCTCCGTAACATTCATACACTCCTCTCAGCCTCTTTGCAATCCACCCACAGAGACCCCCACCCGATCCTCATCCCCGACCTCTGCACCCACAGGTGTTGGGGTCTTTGTCCTTGGACATGTGTGAGCAGCCCGATGTTGTGACGAGCCCTCAGACCCTCAACCGCCCCGACATCTCTTCTCTCAGGTGCAGCAGGGTCTCAGGTGGGCTTGTAGGGGGTTGGGAAGGTGGTTGAAGATTAAGTTTAACTTCACACCTCAAGTCAAAGCGTTTATGTTGGGATCACTGTGTCTTTTGTTTCTTTTTTTCTGCATTTTAGACTCTTAGACCTTTCTTTCCGTAGTTCAGGTGATGTTTTGTTATAGAAACATTGTTTAACAGCCACACAGTGATATAATCTGTGTTAATATGTTTAATATCAAGGCCCTGTTTTTTTTAACTTGCAATATAATGGAGACTTTATCTTATAATTATGACCTCTGTGTCTCATATTTATGATTTACTTACTCATAATAATGAGAAAACATCCCATGATTATGTATGCTGTAGCAGGCAGCTGTTTTCCCTGGAAAAAGCTCTAATAAACCCAGGCTACCTGCCCAGCACCAAGAATGCAGCTAAAAGGGAGAATAAACAAATATTGGACTTAGGTTCACCAGGTTGCTACAATATAATCTGTTTAAGATGTAATGACCTTCAAGTAAGGATACTGATTTTTGTCCAATGGGAGCCTAAATAACAAGCAGTAAACACATTAACATATTATCACCTCATAAAGTTTTTTATGGCAAACGTGTTGGCAACAAATTGCCAATTTACACATCCAGCGAACGCTCTTCAGCCTTGAAGTTGTGTGTCTGGCAATCTTCATTCTCTTTTTGCTCTGTTTTGGTCTCCAGCAATATCAGCCGCTTAATGTGCCTGTCTGTCTGCTGTTTAATGCTGGGTAGGTAGTCTAGAGAGGATTTTTTTAGAAAGCAAAAGATGCTTAAATGCTCATTGAACTACAAGCAAAAACATTCACATTACATGTAGTTATTTCACCAATTGTTCATGTAAAAATGTTGATTAGTGCAGCTTTAACTAAACAGTGCAAAGATTGGTAAAAAGGTCAAATACATCTAAGCTTGTGTGTACCAATGCAACAAATGTATCTATATATGATGTATCTGTGTTGTGCTCACAGTCTGAATATCCCACCATTGTGTAAACAGACCTCTTTGATTCTGGTGGCATCCTGTATAACCTCCTCCAGGAAGAAATAGCAAACATATTGTGCATTTCAACACATAGCGTCCTTTATATGCACATCACACTGCAACTTTCAAGGGGGCTGAGACCAATGGCTAAAGTTCTGAGAAAAAGGATTTGACATTTATCTGCCTAAAAACTTTGTTTCTCTTTCAGGGGGTTAAACTGGGTTACAATGATCTCAAAGAGGCGCAGAGGTCCCCAAGTCTGAGTGGCTGAGATTGATTCTGTTTGAGCAAAGAGATACTGAGGCATGACCAAATTAGTAAATATGAATAAAATTAAGGATAAATGCTCATCTTGAGCACTATTTTGCATATGCAGTACTTTCATTGTTTGGATTCTTTAAAGTTGATGAACCTGAGAGCTTGTCTTCTGGGTAGAGGAGTAGGTATTTTGTCTGATAACTAGTCCAAGGACTTAGAGGGGAGGAAGAGAGGGAGATAACAGAGAATAGAGACAGTTGGATTAACAATGACCTCCAGCCTAACACCCTATCATTGAGTGGTAGTACATTGGTGTGAATTGGGGTAGGAGGTGGCGAGGAGTCACAGAGTTCTGGGAAAGACAGACATGAAGAAAGAGGTACAGCTGGATTTACTATCTAGCCTTGAATTTAAAATGCTATCGTTATTGTCGATAGGTTGAAATATATATGGCTGTCACATGGTACATACACATGGTTGCTATGTTTATTTTAAGTGACACAGTCCCATTAACACTCGTTAAAAAAATGAAAGAGGGGAAAGGGGCTGCACGCGAGCTAGGAGGGGTCCAATCAGAGTCACTCCTTGCCTTCACTTCCTGTTTTTCCTGCCGGGATGTCCCGTCACCTTGGCGACCCAGTGGCACACGCAGCCTCTCAGTACCCTCCTTCTTCAAAGGAGTCGGTATGCCTCAGGAAATTAGCTTAAGGTCTCTGAGAGGGAATCAGTCCATTTCCTAATGTGCACTCATTAGAACAATGGCTGACTGCCAAGCCCACACTGGCTTCAACATGACGTATTTTCTTTCTTCTTGTTGATTGTGTTTGATTTTCCATTTCATGACACTTTTTTTTGTTTTTAACCAACATCCTATTTGGTGCTCTCTTCTTCACCAGTAAAGCTCCGATCATATTGCTAAGCATATTCAGCCTGTAAAGCCTTAAAAACTCGACCTTTACAAGATTCCAGTTTGTTCTTCTAATCTAGAATCAATATGTAGTGCCGGGAAATTCCCAGTAGTGCCGGGAAATTCAAGTTTTATGTTGCCTTGTTGTGTACCAAGTAAATATGTTAAAGTGTTGTGCTTTTCGAGGCGTTGTGCGTCTTTTAGGCCACAAGAGCATAGAGCATTGTAACTGGATGCAGGCAGGAGTATTATCCACAGGCTAGCACGGTGACAAGCACTGGTCAAATCTGTCAAGCCCCAAAACAAAAGCAGTCTCTTCACTATTCATCAGCATACAGGCAGCAGTTCAGCATGTACAGGAAGTGCGGGGGACAGTGAGTATATGGGACATTGGTATGAACAGCAGTTGAGTCAAGCAGAGCATATATTTGTAGTACAACTGTCTTAAGAGCGAGTACATACAGCTACGGTAAGCTTCAAAGGGAAAATGGTTATTAGTAAGTCACCCCCCACACTGCTTATAGCTAGACTTTGTCACACAGTACTTGTAGTTATGATTACTGGAACTTTAAACAGTGTGTTACCTAACAGGCATGCCCTGTGCTCACCAGGGAATTGGAAGGGGTTCTGCGGGGTTGCACAATGACCTGAGTGAATACTGATTGTTGGCAGCAATGAAGCAGGCATTTGTCTAGTTGGCAAACAGCACTGCCCTGTCACATTAATCTGACCATGCCATTTAGTTTTCATGGTGAACTGAGATGACATGAAACTCAATGTCTGAGTTTTATTGTACTGATAATTACACTTCAGTATTGTCTACCATGACGTTTGAAGTGCTGTATAGTGTCTATAAATATGTTGGCATCAGATACATGAGCACAGATTGTCAGAACAGTGGCTTGTCTGATCTGTCATCACATGTTGTGGCCATATGTTCTTTGTCTGTTTGTTGGAATCAGGTATGATTGGCCTCTCATTACACATATAACATCTGTCAGTGACTTGGTCTGGCTAAGATTACTGTTGATGTAGCTGCTAAAGTATTAGGCTGAGCTGACATGTGCTTGCCACAAGGATTTGGTCACAAGGCTATGTGTTCAGGCCCATTCATGGCACTTTGCTTCCTTAGGCCCATTGACATCCATTAGTACACACCATGGTCAAAGCGTCATCAACGCTAAAGTTGAATCAAAAGATTGCATGTGCATACTTGCTGGTGCATGAGCATGCCTATGTGTGTGTGTGTGTTCTCCATCAGGTTGTGCTAAAGGTCAGGACCGAACCTCAGGGAGACGTCTAGGCACACGTTCACCTCGCACCCCTCTGCCCCCCCATACCGCTTTCTTCCTTTCATTCATAATAGGGTTAACGAGATCTGTCACCACCTCGCCCTGCGTTTATTATGAGTGGACTCTTTCCTGTGTCAGGTAAAAATAATCGAGCAGTTCCATGGACGCATTTGGCCACTGGGGTCCTCGGGGGTCGTAGATGGCTGATTTGTTTTCATTGGAGATTCTCCAGGGGCAACGTGTTGGATGGAGGGGAGGACAGAGAGGAAGTGACTTTAGCTTTTAGGTTTGTAGTCAGGAATGTTGCCACCACCTCCTAAGGATTCTCATTTTACATACTAAAATTCACACTGGAAAATATATGGGTAACTTCGGCCTACTTGTTTTAAAAAAAAAATTAAAAATGTGTTTAAAACATCTCAACAACAGCAAAAAAAAATGTTAGCAATCTAGCTGATATGTGATGCTGTATACCAAAGTTATGCATCCATTCTAATGCAGTGGAGGTGAATGGAACTTATTTTGTAGTGATCAGCTCAAAGTTTTAAAAAATAAAGACATTGGAAAATACACTCTTCATTGAAACCATGATATATGAAGCAAAGAATCCTGATTTAGAAGTAGGGCAGTTAGGAAACAATAGATATTCTTTTTTACCCATGTTACCACTTTCCAAACCACAGAGACTTCTTGGAATTCCTAAACCCTGTGATCTCCCAGTGCAACCATCAGAGCATGTGTCACTCTGTGGAGATGCCAAGAACTTGATCTGTATTTCTTAAGCAAAGTTTAATAATATTCTAAACTCTACTTCAGTTAATGGAAGTATTAAAATGTAGTGTATTCTTACCCGAAACTGGCCAATATGTGTTTGCAAGAGGAGTTCAACAAGTCTTTTGTACGAGTACAGTTTTAATGTATTGGATGATGTAATTTATTCTGCCATGGCACATCATATGCGCATAGTGAAGACCTTAATTGTAAATAGAAAACGAATGAAAAACATTATTATTGCTTTTGACTCTTACAAAATAAAAGCACTGTGAGAAAGATAAAAATACCTGACACTGAAATTAAATTTTGGGTGATCAGACACTAGTATCTGTTCTTGAAACTACCTCCACTTCTTCTGTTTTGACTTTCCAGTAGCTACTTTGCACCAAGCAGTTTGGTTTGTTTTGGTTTGATTTCATTTCCCCCTCTATCATTTCACTCTTCAACAGCCTTTCTGACTTCAGGCCAAATATTCATCATGCAGAGATAGCAACGCATACCTTTCAGCTCTCCTCACCGCACCCTCTGCACCCATTTGACACCCTTAAGTGACTGCAAGACCCCCTGACCAAGCATGCACACACACACACACATATATTATTCTACACACACACACTGGCTGTGATATCAAAAATGCCTAAGATGATCATTTTATGCACCTGTCAGCAAATGCGGACACCCACAAGCATTCACAGCCACCCACACACACAACTACACAGGAGCTGTTTATCCCAACGGGGGTAGAGATGTAGGTCCATGTAGGCCAATGTCAGTGTTAGGAGAAGCAAAATATTTTCATTGCAAGGGTATCTGTTCGTGTCAACAATCTGATAGGGTGCTGGGTAGAGATAGGCGGTTCCCAGGAGGCCTGTGGCCTCGACAGCGACAGGGAAGGGGGAGCTGGGAGAGGTATTCAGGGTGAGGAGGGGGTTGCGTGATTGGTTGTTCCCAGATATCGGGAACATGGTGAGTGTCAACACCTCCAGGGGGACAGATAGAGTGAGGTCAGGATGTGACGGACGAGTGATAGCCACTGTGATACAGGTGATTCTACACTGAGGCATACAATTTTTCTTTCAACTCTTCTACTGTAGTTGCTGTAGAGCAATATTCAATTTAAGGTGAAATGAATGTTATTGTTAAATCACACATATATTTTTTAGTCTTCCTTTTCCACAGCGAGGCTGGGAAATTGGAGCACACAAATTCTTGTTTTATTTCACATTAAACACAGCAACATAAACAGTTCATCTGTCTCCAACAGCCCTTTGATTGACTGCAAAAAACCTGACACCTGAATGTCTCTTTTTAAGCCCGAAAGACAGGAAAAAGAGGAAGACAACTGATATTTTTATATTTAATGTGAATGCTTCTTGTCTCATCTGCAGGAAAACACTGATGTTCTCCAGGAACACAACCTGAAGTGGCATCTTTTCAAACATGGCATTTTTTTGCCAATGTTAGATTATAGTTTTAATATTTCAGTTTATATTATTCTTACTGTACATGGTGCATATCCTTTAACAAAACCTTTAATCAATGTAACTGATTTACAGCAAACTCGGGGCAGTAGAACATTTCTTGGAGCAGAGTGCGTTTATTTGGGGGCTCAATTGTGGCCCACATCTTATTTTTTCCCCAGGGACCTCCAGGGGGCTAATCTTGCAGTTTTTGTGAACCGACCCTTTAAGCTCTTCAAATAACACTAAAATTACCCATGGCTTTGATGCCTCATTTTGCCAAACGTAACCTAAGTACAACATATGGGCCTGTAGTGTCACTTCATACTGAATAACTGACCTGTGCAACATGAGTCTGGAATGTATTTACATTAAATTAGAGTGCAGTCTGTTTTTTAGATGTTGCTTTTCTGCACTTCTGATATGCTTCCTTTGTTTTTCAACCTGTCTCTAATTGTGTTTTGCTGCTTATTGCTGTTTAGTTATTTTTATTTACTATCACTATCTAGTTTTGTCCTTCACCATTGAATGTTTTTATCTTCTGCCTTAATTCTTCCGCACTCCCAGTCTCGTGAAAGACGTGACCTCCCTGCTGCCATCCTCGTCTACACAAGAATTTGTTCTTAGATGACCTGACTGCTGAAGCAAAGGACGGCGGAAACTGTACAAGTGGAAATCTGTGTGTGTGTGTTTGTATGAATGAAATCTTCTCCATCCATCTAAGAGCCATTGTGTTTTCATAACACTCTCTAAAACAGTGTGTCATAAGGAACACACTCTCCAAGCATCTGTCATGCCTAGGTACATTTCTGGTGATGATATAACAAACTCATCTCCACTCATCCATACATAAAGGCAGACACAATGCAAATTGATTGGAACTGCAAATTTATCTTTTCTATCCTATTACCTCTGAAATGTCTTTTAAACACTCCATAGTGCTGTCATAATATTGGTGTTACATCTGTCATAACATGCAGCGGCATATTATGCCTACGGCGTTTTTTTTTAAAAGCACAGATTATACTGGCAATCATTCCTTCAACATTTATGTGTCTGAAAAAACAACAAGTCTTGTTGCTTGCTAAGTCGAGCTTCAAGCATTACGATTGGAGTGGGTATTTAATAAAATAAAGCACGATAAGCTCTGTAAGGTGTCAGATAGTCCAAAAATGCCAAGTAGGGTTAGAGTTACAGAAACAACTGTAGTAAATTACAAGTTACATAATAAAAATCTTCCTCCTTTTGTTTTATTTTTTTCAGTTCAAGCAATAAATGACGATTGTAATTTATAAACAGAAGATAGATGGAATAGATTTGGTTATTGCACAAATGTCAAACTATTATTCACAAAACTGACTGACTTAGGTTAACTTACTTGAGTTAGGGTAGTACATTTTGTCCCTTGTATTTTTTAAGTATAGGCTTTTAATAATAAACTTGCTAATCTTGAGCAGCATTGATCTTTAATGTAGCACATTTAGATTAATCATCTAATAAATTCAATTCATAGAACAGACAGAGCAGACCAAGGCTTTACCCTTGGGGAACATTTGGAGAACAGTCGGTTCCTCTCTGACCTGATGACTGTGACACTCGCAGTCACACCATTGCTACACCAACTCTAACAGGACAGCTGACAGGGCTGATGATGGCCTTCGCTGAGGAATGTTTCGCCTTAACTCTGGAGCAACAACATCTTGGGAAAATATTTGTGACTTTAAAAATAGTTTTTCTGTAGATAACAAAAAGGGGAGCAAGGGCTAAAAAAGAGTTTGATAAACAAGTTGCAAGATGATTAAAAACAAACTGTGGCAGGATGTATTGATTAATGATAGAAGTGGTAAAGTTAGCCTATGTACGTAACATGACAGTTATCGGACAACGGGAAATACTAAAACCTTAAAGTAGGTCGTTAAAGCTGCTCTTATCAATATTACTATATTAACAATGATGAAAATAACCGCGTAATGTGAAAAGTTTTACTTGCAGTAACAAACCCACAGAGAGTTAGCTTTATGTGGCGTTTTAGCATCTTTCAGCTAATTGTTTTGATTGTTTCACAATCAGTTCTAATACACAACATTGGCCACATGTCCAGCACTAAACGGCAGTCACAAGCTTAGTAAATAGCTGGTGAATGCAATGGAGCACTTAGCAGCTAAAGACCCAGACATTTTCCTTAGGAGTTGGTGAAAAAGAGAAATACAGTGAATATTGTATTTGTTCGGTGACCAGAAACACTTCTCCAAATGAATGCAAATGTTGTATATAAATGGTTAGGCTGCTTGCTAACACAATCCCTACATCAACTTTCTAAGCAAATGATATGTCAGTGCTGTGTTTGCAGCTTGTCACAGTGGCCAAGCAGTTGCTGTATCTGTATTTAAAGTACAGTGGATGTTTGATCTTCACTGTGCAGAATGATGTATGTGCAGAGTTTGGATGTTTTCACATTCATCTGCTGAGAAAAGTGGAGTTTTTCTGTGCTTTCACGAAATCTGATTTTGAAGGGGCGGGCCTACTGGCATGTGATTTTGTGACATCCACAAGCAGGTTCTTGTGGAGTCAGTCCTGGTGCAGCTTGTACAGTGGTGATGTAGAAACCTGAAAAAGCCACCAGTGCACATCCACTGAGAATATTGGACTTTACAGTGAAAGTACAGAGAGCATGCTTGTGTCCAGCAGCAAAACTTTAGAAGTGAACAACATTTGCATATTCAGAGATTCTTGAATTTTTGATGAGGTAGAAGGAGTTTAGGAATTCAATGGGGAAATTATACTTTTTTTGTTAAGGAAAAAACATATCCAACACATATTACTGTTCCAATCAAATTATCATATACTGTATTGTATACCCATGTATTGATGGGATCTTTAAAGGTTTTCTTAACATTAGCCACCATAAGCTGTAAGTCATACCAGACCAAAAAAAGGCTGTAGCAAAACCCCTGAATGTATTAAATTGAGCAAAGCAGGTTGTGCTTGCCTGTAATTGGATAGTACAGCATCACTCGTACTTTTGTAGTACTTACACATGCTTGTTATAAATGTCTGTGACATTATACTTATTTAATGAACCTAAATGGCCTAAGGCAGCTGCAAAGGCAGACTGATGTATAAGCTGCACAAAAAGGTTTAGAGTAGGCCACATTTTTCCTCTGAAGGTTTTCTAAGTTTGATGAATAGGACTCCAGACAGACGTTCCGTGTCACTGAGGCTTTTGTACACCCAAACAGCAAGTCCTACTGCTCTAACGCCCAGCTTCCTTCCACAGAAATTCTTTGATAAAGTCACAGTGCTGATGTGAATGTGTGCCTGCTTGTCCATAAGCGTCATGCTTTCATGAGTGTGTGTGTGTGTGTGTGTGTGTGTACAAAAATCCACAGCACAGCAGTTAATTTAGAAAAAGGAGCAGTGAAAAAGGACGTAGCTGATGATATAGATTTGTAGGAGATATTTGTGTATTCACAGCATGTCCGTTATAACTTCTGAAATACATGTGATTGCATAGATACTTTCACGTGGCTGTAACCTTTTTCCTCCTTTTTTTTATTTTCATGACACCCTAAACTGGAATAGAGAAAGGGGGTGTATCAAGGGGAAGAAAAGAAAGGGACTGACAAAGAGGAAAAGAAAGAAAGGGTAAAGGAGAGGTTAGCTGGGAGGCAGACATAGGAAGGAGGAAGTTCATCCACCTGTGTCTGATTTACAGCAGTCGGATATAATCTCCCTGACCAGAGAGAGATACAACTCTTTTTTCAGATCGATATGTTCAAACAGGACTACATAGGATGAGGCCTGTTCTTGATATCCGACTACAGATATGAGACAAAGGAGGTAATAGCACTGCAGTATAAGAAACGTATGGCTGTACCGTTTAAAGATCAAAGAAGTGAGAATTCAGATGTTCGAGATTTGTTTTGTTTATTTAAAAGATTTAATATATTGCTGGATAATTATTTTTTAATTTACACAGCAATCAATACTGTCAACATGCCTTAGACCTTTAATTTCTAACACTGAAAATGTAAACTAGTTTAAATCTGATGTGAGCTTTCAAGAGACTTTGGATGCATCACTGCCAGGAAGTTCTACCTACCAACCAAGCCTACCTTCAATAGGGAGGTCAAAAGTCAGGTTCAGCTATAGACTAGTGCATCTGGAGTTGATTGGATTCTATTTCTTGCTCATGGACACTTCGGTAGGGCAGATTCTGGTTGATACAAAGTTGTTATTATATATTCAGATATGCAGTCTCGTTCCAGCTCTGTTTTGGTCTCCACCAACTCCTGAGAGAAATATCTAGCTCTTTAACTGCTAAATGCTCTATTATATTCACCAGCTAGCCACCAACTTTGTCTGAGGGCCATTTGGGACAAAAAAATAGCAGTGACAGGGGACACAAGAGCATCACAACATGAACCAAAATCATTTTTAAAAGTCATAACGGAGCCGTCCTTATTCTGTTCCACTCCTGCAAGAATCTGCCATCAGCTTTCTTGAACTTTGCTTAGTGACCTTGATGATTATTAGATCTTGCAATATTTCTTCATTAATCAACATTTTAACATCACTACATTTTTAAGTTTTTTTTTTCTTCTTCTGTGGGTGGCTTCATTGTTTTTTGGCAAACTCCACTAATGTGCCCATGTAGGTCTTTATCAGTTCAGCAAATTCATCCAGAAGGAAGTCCCAGTCGCAGATTACTTAATTAGCTGGTACTTTCGTAAATCAGATGCTAATTTCAAGAATTGTCAACACAAAATCACATTGCAAATTAGCATGCTGTACATAAATCACACTGTTTAATACAGCTAGTGTAAAAGCTTTAACGGAACTGGATACAAGCTGAAACTTATATTTTTGTCATTGCAAAACAAATGAAAAATCTTGCCTAACTCTAGCAGCCACGCTCCGTCTCCAGCAGCTATCTCTATGCACGGAAGAGCTAATCAGCAATTAGTGATTAGCTATGTCGTGCCACCATCGCAACCCCACCACAGTAACATTTCCTGGCTGCTGGGCCTCTGCTGACTGACACCCTCCGGTTCTTTCACTGTTACAGATCCCTCTCAAAGAACCTGATGAAGCAAATATGGCCGCTCATTACGTCGTCCGCACACTCGCAGCCTCCTCTTCCCTCGCTCTTTTCTCTAATCATGGCCGAAACAGACCTCAGCCCCCAGAACAAAGGGCGGTGTTTGTTTTTTTGCTGGCCTTTTATTTCAGGCGTGTTCCTCCGTGGGTGCGTGTGCTGCTGGCCTTTGATGTATAACACACCAGCGTTGGCCTCCGGTGCCCCACTTACTGTACTATCTGGGCCCTTGACAAAAGCGTGCACAGAGGAGGGAAGAAGGGAGGAATACAAAGGAGGTGAGAAGTGTTTTCTTTCCTTCTCAATCACTAATAAACTCTTTACAATCGAGTGGTGCAGCCAGCCTTTCATTTAGCTCGGCTCTGATTTAACTAATAACTAATCAGCTGACATGACAATGAACTTTTCAACTTTAGCACACAGGGACCTGATGTGGGCCATTCCTAACTTTAGCTCAGACTAGACTGTTTTTTTTTAACTTGTTTGATTTCATGTTGCCTCCCCTGAAACCTTCTTTTGTTTGTCTAGACATACTCTGAATCACAGAAAAATACATGATTCCTGTCAAAAAATACAAACCTAGTTATAGTAGGTGATGCTAGGACTTATCCAGAGCTTGATCCTGCTGATTGTGTGATAGAGGCAGTCCCCTGACTGACAAACAGACGGATGATGAAGAGACATAAGCTGATAAGGTGGTGCTACACGAGGAGTCTCCCCAAACACACACAACACACATACACACACTTCTCCATCGTCTGCTGGATATTACGCTTGAACTAACATGGAGAATGCTTGCATTTTGTGTGTGTGTGTCTGTGCGCGAAGCAGAGAAGGTGTGAAAAGTCTGACTTCTATTTCACCTCCCTGTGCATAGGGGTTAATTCTTCCTTTCCATCCGGCTTACTTAAGATTTAAAAAGGAGAGGGTCTGAAGTGGCAACAGATGCATAAATCTGCCTGTGTGTGTTATTGGAGGAAGAACCCTTCTCAGATTCAAATGTCCTGGTAATTGTTTAATCATTTTGAGCACGAACCCTGCTTCCTAATCTGAACATAAATGAACACACATTTCTGATATAATGATTATTATTCCTCCTCTCAGCTTGTTAAGCCCTCTGTGTTTTCTGTCTATCTGAACAGACAGGAGCTGTTTGGAATAACACATCCACAAAACCAACAAAACAGACTGTTATCAGGCTGGGATCAGTCAGTCAGACAGTCAGTAACAGCTCTCTGTGAAGCTGTTTATTTCCCTGCAGCGGTCCACAAGGGGGCAACGTTTGTAGGCCAAATGTGTGACATAATTATGAGCTGTGTCCCAGATCCATAGCACACACTAATCCTAGCAGGTTGTGAGTTCACACTCTAAAAGTGACACAATTAAGTAAAAACATGCTTACCAAAAAATTGCATGATTTTTTAGTGTAATCTTGGTGTACACTTTTGTCCGGCAGTGCACAGAGGAATTGGAGGAGCTGCTCACAGCTGATCAGAAACTAACTGAGGATGGTGACGAGACAAAAACAATACTATTAAATCTTTGGAAAAACATTTCAAGTTTAATTGGTAATCACAGTATGACTGACAGCCATCAGTGCACATATTGCATCAAGACTAACTGCAAAAACAGTACACACCATGTCTCTGTGGAACCTCAACTTTTCATGAACTATGATCAGATAATCCGATGGGTTTTATGGGTTTTATAGGTTTTTAAATTGTTTATATAGTCTAAGAATTAGAAATATTTCTCAGCCCATAAAGGAACCCTTCATCCTATGGTTTTTCTGACAATTTCAACATCCAAAAATTTGGAGACATGGTTTTCATCGAACGGCGATGTGTATAATTATTATGTAAAATGAGAAATCAAGCAATTTATTCTGTATTACTGACATCTTTGTCATCTTTTCCAGCACTAGATACTTAATAACCTGTTTAGAGTTAGTAGTGTACAGCTGTTGAAACCATTTTTACAGCTGCATTAAAGCTCATTAACTTGTCATTTTTAGCTAATCATCTTATCTGTGTTTCTTATTACCTAGTATTTTTTTGCTTATTTTTATTTTTATTTTTTTAACTCGGCTATATTGTAAATCTATTTCTGAGTTAAACTAAAGGTTGAAAGTTTCAGGGGACACGGGAGCAGTTTAGTATGAAATTGATAGTTAAGTTTGTACCGTACCTGACACTGTAAAGACTCTCTCTGAGGAAACACAAAAGAAGAAGAAGAAGAAGAAGAAGAAGATAATGATGATGAGGAGGAAAAGGAAATGGTCAAGAGGAGGAATTCTGGAGCCGTGTCTTCTTCTCTACCTCCATCTCCCCTCGCTGTCTGGTAGCCAGTCCTGGTAATACCATACATGCCCTGCAAAGGCTCATAATTGCCAAGTGCTATTAGACGGCCAAACGGGATTATATCTTCAAAAGAAACATTAGCTGCCTTTAGGAAGGAGTGTGAGGGATTGGGGCTTGCTGCTCCCCCTAATCTGGCAGGAGACCCCCACAGTCACACTCCTCCACCTGGCTCCCATTACCCCTCCGCAAATCCCTAATCCCTCCGTTTGTTTTCCCGGATAGAGACCAAGAAGAATGGAGGAGAGGGAAGGCGGAGGAGGAAAAGGAAGGCAGGAGTTGGGGTCATGGGTGATGGTGATAATAGTGATTTGACAGTTATTTGCCAGTGCTGTGTTACAGCTGCTTAATCTTTGTGTTAATAAAACACAAATTTTGCTCCCATTTATATTTAGAGGGAAGAAATGTGTGTGCTTCTCTTTCCCTGTGTGTGTGTGTGTGTGTGAGTGTGTGTGTGTGGGTGAGTGTGTGTGTGCTGCAGGCCTCAGCCAGCGGCCTCCTCTCTTTAATAAAAGTATTGTTTGTGTTTCTCCTGATTGAGAACACATTGGGCCTGGGTCGGGCCCTGCCGGGGCTGGGGTCCGGGGTCTAGGGCAGACCGGGGGTCCTGTTCTCCGGGGGTCTCTCCTCTGGTCCTTCCTCTTCTCTCCTCAGAAGTCCCGTCTGCTCGGGGGGCCACGAGGGGCGGCGAGGTCGCCCCTGAGAAGTGTCCCGCCGCGGGATGACCCCGCGCTGCCTCTATCAGGGGGTAACCTTAGTCCTCTCCTTGCGGACCCCCTCCCCTCCCTGCAGGGATGTAATACACACACACACACAAGCCAGTCACCAAACAGCCACACAGGGTGATGAAATACACGTGCACACACAAAATTCACATACCCAGCCATTGTTCTCTTTGTACCAGACAAATACACATTCACACCCTTTTGCTCACCCAATCTCTTATAGACAACACACACACACACACACACATTACCAAAGACACCATCATGCAGGTCGAGCCCAGCTCTGCCTGTGTGGCTTCAGCTTTGTTGTCTTGACGACCCCCTGTTTTTGAGATCTCCACATCTGATAGAGTTAACATGATCAAATTCAAGCTGTTAGAGCCATGTTGCTGATCAAGAGATGCAGGGGAAAAGAGAGCGATAAAGTGAGATAAAAAAGAGGGAGAATAAAAAATGAGACACGCCTAAAATGATCAAAATGAAGCCGTGGGATGGCAAATAATGAAGCATGGGGGTGGGGGGGTTAAAATGATAAGAAATTGAAGTCAGAGATGAAGAAAGGAACCATGGCCCGCCACGCCTCCACACACAGCATGAATAACGAACACATGGACTCTTTATTAGCTCATGGAGTTAACAGGCAGCAGCGGTGCTCTGACATGAGCTCATGTGTTTGGACAGATCTGCTGAAGGTTTAAGACCAGTACCGAAGCCTTATCTGATCCAGAGATAAAGTCTCTCACTAAGAATGAGAGGAAAACACACACAGAGGCGGCCAGTGTGAATGAATGGTCAGAGGAGAGAGGGAGAGAGAGAAATGTGGTTTATGTACGTAGGAGAGAGTGAAAGAGGAAGAGAAAGAGTGAGGCTGGCTCTGGACTTAAAGAGCAAGTGTGTCCTAGGAGGCCCCTGGCCACAGGCTCTACACTGGGTGTGTATTGGTGATGATGTCAGTGTGAAAAACTAAAGTGTGGACAGATATGAGAACAAAAGTCACCGCGAACCTCTCTGTGTGTATATATTAGGTTGCCAAATTTTATGAATGAATATGACATCTGTATGAGTGTGTGGTACATGTGTATTATAAACATGGGTGCATGGAAATTAAGTTATGTTCCACTGACTGTATACTGGTCTAGTCTAATGTTCAACTGTAAAATCCTATTCTCTCATGAGTGGCATTGGATCATGTTATTACGGTGAAATAATCTCAAATTTTTCCAATATATTTTGCGTTTTAGTACCTATTATATAACTGACATTTTAACTGCTTTCACCACGTATTGTTTAATGAGACAGACGTCACTTCCTGCTTAGTTTATCTCACTTTGAATATTTCAGTTCCTCTCAACTGAATCTTCAGCTCCTTTCAGCATTTTCACTCCATTCACCGATTTCACTGATGCATCAACATCATTTAAAGCTTACACTTAAAATAACACTTTAACTCTGTGTACTGAGACTATAACTTCATTCATTATTACAACTGTTTTAATTGTTTTAACTGCAAATGTCCAGTTGTGAGCACACTTAATTAACAATCTAACTCCATTCAGTGCTTATACACTTATACACTCTTCTCTCAGCAATTCCATTTTAACTGCCAGCGCAACTTCTGTCACTAATTGTATTTTGATTCCTGCTTCTTTCCCACTTGTTTTACCAAAACTCTTTACACTGTTAGTATTTAATTTTGAAAAAACACATTCAGTTTAAAATTAAAGCCCCCATTCAGTAAAAAAACTTTTTTTTCTTTTTCCTACAGTGTGATTGAATGATGTATGTGCAGAGTTTAACAGTAGAAGGATGTTTTCACATTTATCTGGTGAAAGTGGAAAGTTTCTCTGTGCTCATTGAAAATCAGATTTTAAGGGGCGGGGCCTACAATGTGATTTGTGACATCACAACTAGTTTGTGAGTCAGCCCTGGTCCCAGTATGCAGCTTATACAAGTTTGCTGTAGAAACTTGAAGCCTACAAGAATGGACTTTACAGTGAAGTAGGAGACATCTGCATCTGTCCAGCAGAAAAACTTTAGAAATTAACAACAGTTGCATATTTATAGATTCTGGTATTTGTAATGAGGTAGAAGGATTTTAATGTGGAAGTTAAACTTTGTTGCATAACAAACATATCAGACACACATTATTGTTCCAAGCTGACAATACACGTCAGGAGGGGATCTTTGAATTCTCTGTCTATTGTCATGTGTCTTTCTGTGGCAGTTGCAGACAGCTCATCTTGAAGACCATTTCTTGAAGTGGCATGTTATAACATTCAACTGTTCTACCAAAGACATAAATACAGTGGCTCAACCACTTGCAGTACTTCTTCAGCGCCTCACATCTATTACATTTGACTTTTGCACATCTGTATGCCTGTCCATTATTGAACCATTACATCTGTAGACAGCACACATCAGTACCAGATTGGAATGGCCAGTGCTTGCCAAAGCTTTGGTGCCCAGCGTGATGTTGCTTCCTGCAGGAAGAGGGAGAGCAGAGGAAAAGCAAAACAGGACATCTTCAGATCTGTCAGGGGAGCAGCCCCACTCCTCCTTTCTGCCCTTGGGGCAAATCGCACCAAAGGAAGCGCTGTCTCCCTCCTTTTATCCCCCCGTCTCTGCCCTTGCCCTGCTCTGCTCTCCCTGGGACGTGTTCTCCCTTCTACTCTGCTTTTCCCCCCGAGACACTGAATCAAACAGCACTGGATGTCACCTTGCATGATCTCAATTTCTGACAGCCACAGGTTTAACTGTAATTCTTTATTATTGTACTTTCTTTATAATAGAAGTTAATTAATAACAAGGACCACATTTCGCACAGTAATAATTGGCACCTAGAGCCAATTATTGGCTCTAGGTGCCAATTATTAGAACACCAATACCTTGCTGTTGCATTCAAGTCAAGTCAAATCAATTTTATTTATATAGTCCAGATTAAAAAAAGGGGCTTTACAATCTGTACACCCTGTGTCTGTATAGACCCTCAATATAAGGATAAGCAGGAAAGAAACTCTTCAATGAGGAAAAAAGGAAGAAAGAGAAAAGAAGAAACCTCAGGAGAGTAATAGAGGAGGGATCCCTCTCTCGGGAAGAACAGACATGTAATAGATAACGTGTATGGAACACATCAGCAAAAAAATCACAATACATACCTAATTTGATGACATAAACACAGATATATGTAAATTGTAAAATGTAAGTACGGATCCCAGAGGACACTGAGCAGCTTCAGGTGTCACCAGATAGGTAGGACCTGGGACACAACCTATTTTCCAGGTTAATTTATTTGTACCACTATTTGGTTTGCAGTAAAGTTGAGGCATTCTTGACAGAAAAAAGTCCGGACTTAACAATGAAAAACACTCAAATAAATAACCACTAAAATAAAATTGCATTGCATTAAATAAACAATGATAGCTGCTGGAACAAAGCTATTTTTTTTTTTTACCGCTTTCTTCTACATCTTGGGGCTATAAACCTTTGCCCAGAAGGACCATGGAGACCTGGAAGGAGGACAGGCCACCCAAACACAGAGGAGACAGCACAGCATTCACACGAATAGGAGAGACAGACAAACATACAGAGGTAGACAGAGACATGATAGCATGCAAACTAGGGAGTGATGGTGACGAGAGGGGAGCGACAGCCAGGAGAAAGAGGGAGAGAGAGAGAGAGAGGCTATGTTGATTTTATGAATTTTAGTTTTTTGAATTTTCTTTGAAATCTAATTATTACTTGACGCTTTGGTCATATTCTTTTTGCTACACTCACACCACCAAGAGAGCGAGAGAGAGAAAAATAGAGAGAGAGGGATGCACACAGCTTGGTGGCTTGTTGGAAACAGAGACAAACAGCATTAATAGTTATCAAGACATGCTTATATAAATTCGTTAGAGCAAATTGGCAGCCTTTATCTCATGGTAGTTGTTGTCATGCAAACAATATGAATTTAAGTCAAGTTTATAAATCTTCTGTATTTCTTTTTTTTTTTTAGAAATATATAAATATAAAAATTAAATAAACCTTAGCAGTAAAAAGATAATATATCAATTTTGATTCCTTAGAAATACATTTTTAGTCATCCCCTTCTTCACACTTTTACGAAAGACTTTATTTGCAGATATACTTTACTTTTATTCCCTTTTCAGCTTTTCAACATTGAAATATCTCTCATAAGAACTTTTATTTCTTTTTGCAAAGAGAATATTCTTACATCTCACTCCCTGCAGGGACATTACACTGTATATTTTCTCACATACTTTACCATTAACCATACTCCACCTGTTAGCATATGTAGAACTTTGTGCACTAGGATGAACATGTAAAATATCGATAAATGAGTCAATATGATCATTTTCAAAAAGAACACCTTGTAAAAACAATCTAACTAAAACCTCAAAAATATGGGGGTTACAATATGTTGTAATACTGAGTTTAGATGGATCAATATTCCTGTTACCCACATCTGCATTTTCCAACTGTAATGAGGTGTTTATGACCAAGTAGAGCCAGGAGGGATTGTGCTGCCTTCCAGTTGGAAACAGTAACCCTAAACTCTTCTCTCATCCTCTGCTCCCGGCTAAAGCCCACTCTTAAACCATCGTCAAGGTTACCACAGCCACCGTGTGTGTGTGTGTGTGTGTGTATGTTTTGAAAATGTGAGTGATTTTGTCTCTTCGTGCGTGTGTGTTCCATTGCCTGGTTTTCCTGTTTGTTATTGCGGTCATGACAGAGGCAGGAGAGCTGGAATTGGGGAGGTTTGTGTGGTGTGCCGTGTGCAAGTGGATCCAACAGAGAATGACACTCTGTTGGCTGAGCTCAGTGTGTTTTCGTGGTGCGTGTGGTTTCGAGATCTCATCTTCAAAATATATTCACTGGATCTTTTTGAAGTCGGCAGCGGTGGCCTCGAACATCATCTCTAAGCATTTGCAGCATCATGTGCAACCAGGGCCAAATTCAAAATGAAGAGTCTCTCACTGACTCAAAGTCCCATTTGGATACTACTCAAGCTTTTTCACAGCAGTCATTTTGCGTGAAATAATAATTAGAATTATTGGTGAAACCTGTGTGTTTACCTTACTGTTTCATGTCAGAATGGCTGCTATGAAAAAGGTCCATTGTTTAGTTTGTTTGTAGTTATTTATTGCAGGGTTCACCAAGTCATTCAAGTCAAAACCATGAACTCAATATATAAAATATATTTTACTTGGTGTCTGTTATGGATATGTACGTCCATATCATACCTTCTAGGTTTGACCAACATGTGTACATGTGGCAGCATATTAAGTTGTAATGCATGGGAGCCATCTCTTACAGCGGTTTGTGTCGCACCAATCAGTAAGACTGTCATTAGCAAAGTAGCATAGCATTGACCCTGAGCTATATTTAATGAATAATAAAGAGATGGAGAGATAAAGGAGCAACACAAGAACAATATAGAACACTGATGAGAGAGAGAGAAAACAAGTAGAAAAACCGTAATGGACAGCTGGTGTTCACTGGAGACTGTCTGGCTACCCGTTGCTCTCTTTCCACGCAGCGATTAGATAACATCTCTTACCTTATTCACTGCAACCCACATACACTCTGCTCCATTGTACACGGGTAGGCTGGCATGTTAAGGGAAAGGAAGAATAACCTTGCCTGGTTCCCCTAACAACAGTGTGGTTAAAGGGAGGCTGTAGAATGTGAAAGAAAGAGAAACAGAAAGAGCGACACATGTGTATTGAGCATTTCTTCTATTTTGGCACAAGCTATGTTCAAGGATGGGCCTGAATTGGCCATTTAAAAACACAAAAGTGCAACTGTCAGAAAAGGGTTGTGGTGCTTTAAAGGATGCCCAATACTGAAAAGGTTTAGAAGTTAAGATGAAATGAAACTAGAAAAAGTGGAACAGGGCATGAAAGTGGTTACCATAATAGACGTGTCATAGAAAAGAGCCACATTGACAGGTAACACATCCACCATGTCCAATATCATTCCTCACCGGGCTAACACACAGACCACCAAAGCAGAGTACCACCCCTAGCACAGTATATGCAGTACACCCCTGCTGTTCTGCACCATTAACACACACTGTCCTCACATGCAGCTCAACTGTAAAGGTCACTCAATTCACCTCTGATTCCTCTCCATCTTTCAACTGCAGGATCCCCTACCTATATAAAGGAAGTGTGTGATGTGCACACATCCATAGATGCATTCATACAGCTAGACATGCACATGTGTGAGAGAGTACATGGTTCACAAGCCCAGTGTTTGAATGTTCTCCTCCCGTTCCTTGTCAGACCCACACTTTGATCTGTCTTCAGGGTGTCAGCTGGCAGCCATGTTTGTTTGCCCAGCGAGGTAGGCTACCTGTGTAATTACCTCTAACGAAGTGACTTGTTTTGATTTGGCTTGAAATCTAATCCCCAGCCGGGATGAAGATGTGGAAATGGGTTTGAGGTTACTTGGGGATTTTAAAGTGTGAGTCTGGCTGTGGCTGTAACTAGTTAAGCTGTTTCAGGGGTGAGAAAAGGTTTGGCTGGTGAGTTCTGAGGAAGTTTATTTTGTGAGGAGGAGAATTTTTTGGCTTAGTGTTTGTTCTTTTCCTTATATCCACCCAGAGCTTCGATAATCACCAGCTCACCTTCTTCTCTTTACTCTCCCCTTGTCTCTCGCTTTACCTCTCACGTAAATATATGCACAAACACACACACAAAAAATCTACTTGTTGACTCAAAAGCTTTCCGTCAGCTCGAACACACATACTTCTGCTCCTATGAATCATTTAAGGCCTGGCAGCAGTTCAAGAAAACCTCAAAGAGAAGAGTGTTGGCAGGAGGCTGCAGCACTTCACCTCTCCATAAAGGTTAGCAAGAACACAATGTGGCTCTCCTCTGCTCTGTACTCCTCATCGCCGTCCTTACTCTGACTTATCCTATGCAATCGTTCTGTGGTCTTTTTCTTCTGCCTGCTTCCTTCTTTTGCTCGTCTATTACTTCCCATCCTCCTTTCATTTCTTTTTCTGTTATTGCACTTGCAGAATTATAATTGTGCACCTTTTATTTCTGCATACACTCACATGATAGTATATTTCTATTTTTCACTTAATACAAAAAAGGACTCATGCAATTACATTCAGTATCTGACTGATAAATGTCTGCCCAAAGTTAAATATGCAAATTAAAGTCTTTCGTTTTTTTCGGGAGAGTTATCTGTGATATGGTATATGAGAATAATACAGAAACGGTCTCTGAATTGTGAACTGAACTGAATTGAGGCCATCTTTACTTTTTGATGGACTAAGTGCATGTCACAGGATTTACTGTGGAAGGCCATAGAGCTTCCCATAGGCTTCCTGCAGCCGATAAGAAACGTAAACACAACGGGTCACCAGAAAAAACACGTCACCCTCCGCACTGGAGCTAATGAAGGACGATGGTAGGGGGAGAGATGTGGGGGGGTTTACTCTCACACAATGATCTGACTGTTTGAAGGAGAGGGGCTGGACTGTACAAAGTAAGGAAGTGTCCTTCGTACACCACCCGCCGAGCATCCCCCTTAATAAGACATTTTTTCTTATGAGAGCACATCCATATACACACAACACCTCAAAAGTGAGACCATGTGTGCATATGCATATGTGTTTATGTCCCCCATCCGCATCCCTCCCTGAACCTTAATCCATGCGGGCGGGGATGCAAAGGAGATGGGTGGAATCTGGTGGTCAGTGTTTATTTGCTCTATCTCTCTCTTCTTTCGGAGAGGAACAAGAGCCATGTTGGAGACGCTGCATGAGGGCTGAGGGTACATCCTTCTTCTCCCTCTTCACCTCATCCCTCTATCCCCCCCCCCCCTACATCTTCCATCTCTTCCTGCACCTCATAAGGATTCCATTGAGAAGCCAATGTCTTGTTGATGTTTAATCATGCAGGCAAGTCAGATGCAAATGAACCAGAGACCAACCCAGGGAGATCAAACTGGGACAACCAGTGAGAGATGTGTGCTCCCACAGCCTGTCCATGGCAGATGCACCAGTGCTTATGGACTCAAGATGAAACAATAAAGCATTAGTTTGAACACTATATGTGCAAATGATTGCAATCAACACACATTAACTCAGACCTCATATCTTAGGTGTGTCTATCTTCATCTTTACATATCTTTACTTATCTATACATACAGGTGAGGGAAAAATACAGTAAAAGACCAATTCAGGCAGCTTGACACTTTAAATGATAAATATATTGAGTTTGGTGACCATAATAACTCCATTTAGATGTTAAGTTCATCTCAGTTTATTTTTTGCAATACGTTCACTTCAATATATTAACTTCTCCCACTGAGAAGATCACATTCAGCTACTAATGTTTCTGTCAGATAAATAATATTAATCAACTATAGCTATATCAGGGGATGTGTGTTATTACAAAGCACAATACAAGTATCCTCCTGATACAAAACAATAGTTTTGTAACAAGACTTCAAACAGCAGCGGTTCCCTGTAAAAAATAAAATAAGTGACTAAAAAAATGTCATAAATTGTTATAATAAAAAACAGAAAAGCAGTTTTAAAACGCAATGATCTTTAATAAAAAAAATTGTGGCTAATTCTCACAATAAAGAAGTTAAAATAATGCAACTAATACTACCACTACTACTGCTACTAATAATAATAATAATAATAACACGATTATTATTAATTAATTACATGTATTTTCTACTATAACAGTGGTTATTGTTATGATTACGATTACATCATTATATAGTATAAGAGAGCATTGCATTTATTGTTGACAATAATAATAATAATAATAATAGACCATTAAAATACTAATTGTAAGTTTCTGACCAGTTATTATACCAGTGAAGGCTGACTGAAGACCCTCCAGTCCGGGTGGTTGTTCTCCGGTCCCGACCTGACCCGACGGATCCGTCCGCCGCATTCCACCCGCACGCGCTATCATAAACATCCTAGTCCCAGACCTGCAAGGACAGGAAGTGCGCGAGGACAGGAACTGCACTCTTTCAAATTACATTACGGCCCGTGGCAATGATGGCTCTTCAGTTTACCACGCGCACACCGTGTCAAATAAAAGACACGGTGTGCGCGAGACAAATGTCACAGCTAAACGGGTTCTTTTATGATTTCTATCGTCATTTATTTCGTCACCCAGTTCACAGTCCTGCCGCCGCTCTTCGGGCTGTTTGGGTTGATAGAGCTGCTACCTGTGATTATGGCAACAGATAGGCTAGATAAGTCTTATCACTAAAACATATAACCTGGTGTTTCATATAGGCCCGTGACACATGAACCTACATGTTACATGGATGCAAATTCATTTTCCGGATGTTTCAATGGTTGTGGAAGTGTGTGTCTGAGTGTGTGGGGCGGCATGCTGGATCTTTTTATTGGAGCGTTTATTCCAGAGGTGTTGAAAGACTTTTAGAGGATGTATATTTATCTAAGAAGAAAACACGGTCTCTTCTCTCTCTGTGATAGCCTTCTCACTCACTGGAGAGCATGCCGCTGTCTCACGCAGCCCAAAATAGCATAGCAACACTTTATATACGAGTAACAATGCGTTTTGACAGGATACACAGGGTGTCCAAATTACAATTAAATTAAATATTTAATTATTATTATTATTATTATTATTATATTGTTATTGTTATTATTATTATTTTTAACGTAATTTCATGTCGTTTAATGTCGAGTTTTTCCTATAGGCTTCATGACTGCATTTTAACAATGGTCTGAGAGGCCCAGGCCTATAAGGCTCAACATTTTCCCAATGTTTTGTTTTTTGGTTTTTTTTTTTATGTCAGAAGATGTCAGTGGAAAACTGATCATTTGATCATAGTGGAAAAAAATCATAAATTGTCAGAATTTTGAGAAACCATGTGTTCAAAGTAAACTTTAGGTGCAGAGCAAATTTCCACCTGCGTCCATATTCCACAGAGCAAATGGTGGTAACCTATATTAGCATATACTGTGGCCATAAATTAGGCCTACCTTTTTAGTGTTATTAATTGTGTTTGTTTGTTTGTTTATATATTTATTTATCGTCTACTAAAGTCCCTGTCTATGAAAACAGGCTATACTATCAAGTTAACATTCCTCGGCGCCTCACTGCAGCCTCCGAGCAGTTCGAGTTTCAGGGTCCTTGTTTTGTTTACGGATTGTGGACACGCTAGTTTTCAGCGTTGTTGTGACGTGACGCGCGTGACCGGGGAAGGTTACAGGTAATGGAGGGTGGGGGGCTTTAACCTGAGGAGACCATGTCAGGTGTCATGTAAGCAGCCTGCTACAGAGAGAATAATATTTATAGCGGAGCTAGCTACAGCAGCAGCGGTGCTCCGTCGTCCTTCAGGTGAAATAAATGTTAATCAGTCGAGTTTGTGAGGACAGCGTTATCATGAAACATCGTCTAGTGACGTTATTAACGTTATATATCGAGTGTTTAG
The DNA here is from genome assembly GCF_004916995.1 of Morone saxatilis. Lineage (NCBI taxonomy): Eukaryota > Metazoa > Chordata > Actinopteri > Moronidae > Morone > Morone saxatilis. The sequence continues at coordinate 4,656,474 of NW_023340257.1, read as the reverse complement.
ACTACTACACAATAGCCTGTCTGATATATTATATTTATAAGCAGGGTTTTAGAGTAAACTGCACGCACAGGGATATTTCCCAATGCTATTTTTTACTCTGGGGGAAATTTATCTTTTTTAGCATTTAGCATTTTAGCCTAATAGTTGGCTGGCCTGTAATAGTGTTTCTAGGGGGATCTACGGGGACCACCATGGGGCCTTTGAAGGGGCTAGTGGTCCTCTGCAAAATGAGAAATAGCATAATTTCACTGTCTTATAATTAAAAGGAAATTATTAGCAGCTCATCTATTGAATGATACGCATTTATACTGTAGCCTATGGTATTGGGAACAAGTTGACTTTCCTTTTTTTATCTTCACATTTTTATATTTATTTAAAAGATTTTGGTAGTTCATTGCAAATGCTGAAACACATTTAAAGAAAATGTTAGGCTACTCTGTAGAAGGTCTTCCTTCGAGGTTTGTTGGGTGATTCCTTCTTCTATTTTCGTTTGAGCGCAGAACCAGGGAAGACGAGAAGACCACAGACTTTCTCTGGAACAATACAAGAAGACTAAACAACTCCCGAAATCATGAGGTAAAGCTAAACACACAGGACAACAGGACAAAGGGGCTCTCTTTTGTGGTTTCTGCTTCATTTTGACCAACTTAAAAACCACCACCATATTTGAGTGGATTTGGGTTTTTCGTATATAAATGAACAGTAAATACCTTTCTCTAAATGTTCTTTTCTTTTTTTTTTAACTAAAAGAAAAGACAAACTCGAGGCCAGTCCAACCATTTTCCACACTGCTGACCTTTCAAAAATAAACATGCAACAGACTAACCATTAATAAGTATGATCATAGCCTATATTTTTGGTTAAAAAGTATTTATTTTTTTACCATTTTATCGATCTGTAAATTGATAACTGGATCGATCTCCTCTTGTGTTATCTGATAGCTGTATTAATTAACTGATTGAATGATAATGTTTTAACTAAGCCAAACACTTGCAAAGCAGAGGCATAATAGCGGTGTGGAGATTATCGGGAAATGCTCTCCGTCTTAAACATGTGAAAAAGACATTGAAACAAGAAATAACATCGCGCTGTAACGCTTGAAACTGTGAGTCTGTGGTAATTGCACGTTGAGAGATGGTTGGCTCTCACCGCGGTTCAGCTGCTGCGGCCAGGCTGCAGACTGGGTGCAGGGTGATGACACACATGCCAATGCTGTTCCACCTGCACAGACTCCCAGAGCACGGAAATACACTCCCAGAGAAAGCCGAGGGGACCCTCATGGGTGGCCAGAGAAATGTATACCTCTTCGTGCACTTCGCTTTCAGTGTGAGCTAATTAAGCAGCTCTATCTATCCAGGTTTTCTTCGAGCCGTGGACACGCAGCCGTTTGCGAATGTGCATGTCTTTGGTCTGAGAGCAGCCTCCATTTGGCGGAGCTTGGTTAAATATATTTGGCCATATGGTGTCACTAAAGTTGAATTAGAAAACAAATACGTAGAGATAAATAGAATTTTCTTGAAACAAGTGTAGATCCATGTACACACACATTTATTTCATTGGTTACTTTCTGACGCACAAAAGCAAAGCAAAAGTGAAAAATCTTGAATTGCCTTTTATGCAGTTGAATTCAGAGAAATGGGATATGGCTTTAATACATTTCTGAGATCTTATGAGAATTAGACATCCATGCACATATTACAGTTTGAATGCGAATGTATGTTTAATGTCTGTAATAAAAACGAATTTCAACATGTGAAGAAGAGCTGATTATTTTTCATTCACTACCACCGGAGGCGGAACTCAAATACGCACTAATCACGACGCACTACGTCGCTCCACGGAGAGCATTGGAGCAAAAATCAGTGGGCCTGAAAAAAAAAAAAAAAAGAGGAAAGGGCTGGGCTTACTGACTCGCAAAACACAACTTGGGTTGCGCCTCCATCAGAAACCAGTTTAGAAAAATCCCCGTTGAAGAGAGAGGAAGGTCTGGTGCATGCTACGGAGCACAAAATAAAGATTTATCTGTGCGCAGTTTGGAAGACAACGTCCTATTTGCGGGGCATCTTGAGGTTCTGCAACGCATCATTTTGCGCATCGAAGTTGCAAGCGCCATTAAAAGGTTTGCTTTTCGGCATTTGGACTGGACTTGTTTTGTTTTGGTGTGCGCAATGATGGCCACTTACCAAAACCCGGAGGATGACGCGATGGCCCTAATGATCCACGACACCAACACGACCAAGGAGAAAGAGCGACCCAAAGAGGAGCCGGTCCAGGATAAAGTCCCGGAGAAGCCGGATCCGTCCCAGAAACCACCGTACTCCTATGTCGCTCTCATTGCCATGGCCATCCGGGAGAGCTCGGAGAAGCGTCTCACTCTGTCCGGCATTTACCAGTATATTATCAGCAAATTTCCCTTCTACGAGAAAAATAAAAAAGGTTGGCAGAACAGTATCAGACACAACCTGAGTCTCAACGAATGCTTCATTAAAGTTCCACGGGAGGGCGGCGGGGAGAGAAAAGGGAATTACTGGACACTCGACCCGGCCTGTGAGGACATGTTTGAGAAGGGGAACTACAGGAGACGCCGCAGGATGAAGCGGCCGTTCAGACCTCCACCGACTCACTTCCAGCCGGGGAAGTCCTTATTCGGAGGAGACGGCTATGGCTACCTGTCCCCACCCAAGTACCTGCAATCTAGCTTCATGAACAACTCTTGGTCGCTAGGCCAGCCGCCCACTCCAATGTCCTACACGTCCTGTCAGATGGCCAGCGGCAACGTGAGTCCAGTGAACGTGAAGGGGTTGTCAGCCCCTTCATCTTATAACCCTTACTCCCGGGTGCAGAGCATGGCGCTCCCCAGCATGGTGAACTCTTACAACGGCATGAGTCACCATCACCATCCAGCGCATCCCCACCATGCCCAGCAGCTGAGCCCGGCCACCGCGGCACCACCTCCGGTCTCCTCCAGTAACGGAGCGGGCCTTCAGTTCGCGTGCTCCCGCCAGCCCGCGGAGCTCTCGATGATGCACTGCTCTTACTGGGAACACGAGACCAAACACTCGGCGTTACACACGAGGATTGATATTTAAAGTTTACCAAATGGTCTGTGTAAAATGAGGACTCTGAGAGTGAGAGTTAATTCCTGTGATTTCAAAACAGAACCAAGAGTATTTTTGAAGAGACCATTCTGACGAGCTGTTCGGGTCCATATGCCGATGGGGAGGTATGCGCGAGGTGATGTGGAGAAAGTTTTACAAAATGGAATCGGGAGGTAAAGAAGTCATCAGGACACATCAGGTAGCACAACCTCTGGGAGCCATTTCGTGCGCCTGTATTACACTCGGACTGATGGCCATAACTTGGTATTGTAATCATAATTGTGCCTATGAAAAGCTTCTCCTTTTCACGGGGATAGACATTGCTGACGTTGCTTCAGCTGTTTGTTATTGGTATGCGTAATGATTTCTCTCAACTTTACGCACGGATCATTGCCAGATGAAACGTGAAAATAAGATTCCCTAATTAAGTCAGAGCTTTAATATGTAATTGATCAGTGAGCGAGGCCTGCACGGTGAAACCTCACCTCTTATCATGAACTTTGTTGGGTTAAAAGGTGAAAGTGTGGGTAGAGATCCTTCAGACAGCCAAAAATACAATTCAGGGTTTTTCATTTTTCTTGATCCCATATGTGTGTATGATATAATGTCCAGTATGACGCCAGCCAGTGCCAGGTTTTGTTAATCTTTCTGATTATTATTTTTTATAAACGTGATTAGCTATATTGTCTCATTCATGTTGGGGCCATGTTTCATTTTAATTAGCACTTTTCCCTCTTTTCTAGGTTTGTGAATTTCTTAATAAACTTGTATTTCTTAAAGTATTGCAGTGGTCATGAAGTAATCTGTTGTATGCTTTAGGCTGTGATAACCACTGTTGGCACTAGAAAAACAGCGATCAACAATAAACAACTCTGTGATGGTAACGCATAAAAGTACAATATTGTTAACATACAGTACTTTTTACAGTTTATACCAAGGACGCAATAATCTTAGAGAAACCATTGTGCAGGGTTATGAGGTTTGCCTCTGCACTTATTCCACTGTTTAACGCGTGAAATGTCTGATATTCAGGCACAATGTTTCTTAGAATTTGAATAGGCCTCAGTCGTTCACTATTTATCGTAATTTATGCACATATTAAAGGACAATATATCCTACTAGTGTGACCAAAAATAAATAAATAGAGAACTTCTCATATGTGTCTAATAATAATAATAATAATAATAATCATTTACAGTGTCATTGATAATTTGTGTCCCGCGGCGAATGATGTCTGAGCTGTTGTGTGTAATATCTTTAAGCTGTTACTGCACAACTGCTCTACAAACAGCATGCAGAAGCCTTTGCATCATTCATATCTAAGTATTTTGTGTTTCCCTAAGGCTAATAGGCTTTCCTCTAGACTATGTAATATTAAATAATAATAATAATTTGCATTAAATATAATTCACAAATTATCCCGTGTCAGTAAAAAAAAATGCATGCAAGGAGGCTATGACCGTCCTCGGGTATTGTATACATTTTCTTTCTGACGGCTCAATTCCAAGCACGGCAAATAAACCGAAAACACCCGCACACACACACACACACACACGATGAAATGCAAGGATGTCCACCTTCAGTTGTATATGTCCTTTGCGTTGGATGTGTGAGCAATAACTTTTTTCCTACTCTAACAACAGCAAATCCACAGAAACAACAGGAATAATAATATGAACAGCAACAATAATAATAACCTTCAATATCATGGTGAATGTGTTTAACTCTAGATGTTACCTATGAGGGCTGCCAATGAGAAAAACAATAATGTTAATGCAGTTCACTGATCGACTAAATAATACAGAACCATTTAGGAAATAAGGTCAACAAAGACAGGAAGTGTAATAAAAAAATCGGCAACGCAAAGTCGTGTTACAGGCGGTCATAATGAGGCTGCAAAATGTGAGCTCACACTCCCATGCTGTCCTATCCGAGTCATTTGCTAAAAGCTTGGTGTTTGCTGACAGAAAATAAAATTCAGACAGACAGCTCCTCCTTCTTTGCTGTGTTTTAGTATGAGACACGTTCCCGTGAGCCCCAGAGGAGCCCGTCCGAGGGCCAACTAACCTCTTGATAAAACAGACATGTTGAGGAGTGAAACGCCTCAATACACCGACTGATCTCCACCGCGTCCCTCCTACAATCACTATTATATCATCACAACGCATCCATTTATTGTCATCTGGTTTTGACTGTTACATTCCAGGCGTGTATCACTAACACGTTGTTTTGACAGAACACCACAGTTATCCTGCACACTGAACTATTATTTTAAAAGCTTGCCAATTACGGAATATTACTCCGTAAACATGTAATAGCTCATTGTAAATTAGATTGTGGGATCAACCTTCAAAGATCCGCTATTTGGCGCCGGAGTTCACGCTGAAGCCCAAAACAGTCCAGGGCCTCCCGCCTGGAGGTGTATCCACACAGTCACCTTAATGCACCCTCTGTGTTTCACAGCGACTGTCAAACACAGGCTCCTCATCCCAAAAATAAAACTAAATAAAAAAGTGAAAGAAAAGAAAACACACCCTAGCATATCAATGACCCAATGAATTAATAAATGACGATATAACATTTGTAGATGATATTAATGCCGTTTGTATTTTCAGAATCACATTAACTCTTGTAATAGTTTTACTGCAGCTATTAGTACGTTGTGGGTTAAATAATTAGTGAAGGGCTGCTTGGACATTAAACACAATTTCAAAGGTTTCTGGAGTTGCGATATTATAAACTGGATTTTTATATTAGATTTTAAATTTAGAGATTTTTACGTTTAACTTTTTAACGCATTTAGATGGGGGCATTATAAATGCAACGAGCAAAAAAAGACTAACAAAAAATAAAAGACATAATTTATAATTTGTAAATAATATATATGGAATTTATCATCGGGCTAAATGTTTTTGGTGTGTAATTTAGCTGACCCGCTTTTATGTGCAAAGAAAAACACATTTTTTAAGTTCTTTTAAAAAACGTCACAACGTTCAAAAGGTTGTTTCATCAAAAATAAAATATTCATTATTCATCTTTAAACGGCTAATTCCATTTTTTTTTTCAACATAAAATGAGCCCAGCCTTTTTTCCACGGGGTTTTCACTGTTGCTGAAGTCCATATCAAACTGTACATTTTGGTACCTTTAAGTCAGACATGCAACAGGCGCGTGGGCCTTTGCTGACTGGTTTTCAATGCATTTTTATTTATTTTAAAAGTTAGATAAGAGATGCATTACAGGAACTCAGTGAGACAACCTTTCAGCCAATCACCTGTAGACTGCATCAAGCTATAATCACACTGATACTAAAATGTATTATTATATTTATTATGGTCTAAATAGTCGACCTAAGCGCCTTCTTCCATGGATGAACCACCGTGGTCCCAGTCGGAGTGGCACTGACACTTGTCCATCCTCCTGTGTGCAGTGGGAGCGTCGATGCGAGGCTGAAATGTAGCTGTGTACATTCTCTGCTTCCTCACATTAATGTTTTGTAAACAATAAGGAGATAAGGGCGCATTTGAAAGGCAAGTGTATTCTAAACACTCTCCCAAAAATAATAAATACACGTGTTTTACAAGAAATTATGTTTCGGCGAGTGTAACTAACCTTTACATAAACTATACAGGCAGAGATGGATTTAATGGAAATAAAGTTCTTATTGATTTCAAAGTAGGTGTTTCAATACATCAGTTTACACAGAATACATCAATATAACAGGGTTTATTTGTTTATTTGTTTGTGTGTTTGTGTGTTTTAGACAAAGAGAAAAGACTCACTTAAAGACTCTGAGTTTAGTGAAGTAGTCTCAGGAATATATGCTTTTCCTTATTACCATTGGCCTACCTGATACCACAGTTGGGACTACATTTAGTACATGGTTCATAGCGGTAGATTTAGCAGTTTAATTGTTTTATCTTTAGTCCTGTGTTTATCGAAAAAAGTAGGCTGTGAGTACACCAGTTGTTAGTCCCATGTTACAGTCTCCTATACCTCTGCAACACAAGTATTAAAGTAACACCAAATACACACACATATAGCGTTTACATTTTTTTTTTTGTTGTCAAGTTTGGATCCTTACACCTCCTCTGTGAAGGCGATCAACTGTATGAATGTGGACTCGGGCGCGGCAGGTGTGCATTTGCGCAGAAAGGTTGACAGTTCAGCCGGGCGGCCGGGAACAATGGGCCTGCATACAGGATGTCTCAGGGGCTGAGAGAGATAAGGCCAGCCGAGGTTCATGGCTCCAACACAGGCCTCCTTTCAAATATAGTCTTCATTTACACTGATTGTAAGTCAGCGGCTGCTGCAGCCTGGAGGCGACTGTTGTTGTTTCGTTTATCAAATATATTCTACCTTGAGTGGTAATAATATTTACTGCTGACAACATTAATCATATGAGTAGTATGCTAAATAAGTTCTTATATATAATTAAAATAATTAATTTCACATCTGCCAGGCAGTTTCCCGACTGCATTACAGATCATTTGCAGAAATAGCAGTTGTTGGCATACATGCCTGCGTGATTAGGTTGGGGCGTAGCCTACATTTATAGAGTTTATCGTGGTTGTGAGTTATACCTTAAACAAAAATCGAACCATATATGGAAATGATAGGCTTATTTTCCATACTTTAACGTAATAACCTCATAATAAGTGTAGCATTAGAGGTCGTGCAACAATAACCGCAGGACCAACAATAGCTGCAGCTTTTATCACACTTAGCCTATATGCATTGCTGTACACCTACTAAAGGCCATGTGTGAGCTGTATAGGTGAGAAATACATGTTTCTGTTAATTCGCCATGATTTCTGCTCGAGGTGAAAAGGTTTAGCGCAATGTGAGGTTCTGCTTTCACGCGTCTTTTCCGCCGAGCGCGCACTGAATAACCGTGATTGTATCCTTTGTTGTGCTCTCAGAGATGACAGATTATAATCAACAAGACGAATGAGGTCAACTCATTGTAGAAGCAACACATTTGACCCTCGCTTCTTCCCCGTCACACACACACCCACACACACACACCCACACACACATACACAGCAGCGTACCTGGACTCGTTCCGGGTATGACAGCTTACATGCTCGACGGGGCACCGGCGATGCGACCCGGCCGGTCAAGTCACACGCAGGTTGCAGGTTTCCCAATGCCTGCACACAATTGAATTCCTGGCATTCTCGCTAATGTTTGAGATTGAAGAGCAACAGTTTCCACTTAGAAGCGGCGCACATCACCCCAAACCCATTGAAAAGCAGAGTGGGGGTCACCACTGTTTGGTATACATCTGCTCCAAACAGGAAAATATGCAAAGATTTGATTTGCAGAAAATCCGGCAATTGTTCCCATCACCATGAGTTTTTTTTTTTTTCTCTCTTGTTGGAGCAGAAATACTCCACGTTTCACTCTGTCTAACTCCTATTTCTATGACATGCTCAATATAGAGCTGTTTGTTTTCAGAACGCCTCCTCTGGTGAATCTCCAATGTAATCAACTTGTCACAGTGATCTACGTGATGTTTTCACTGACTGCTGATTTCTATCTTAATGACAACCTCGCGAGACAATAGATTACATGTAATAATTCTTTAATAAGCCAAAATAATTACAATAGAGTGTGTTGATTAGACTGCCACTGTTTATAAATAGGAACCTTGCATTTGTTAACTGGACCTCTGGTC
>NW_023340257.1:4639452-4647677 GCF_004916995.1 Morone saxatilis | reverse complement strand
GTCTAGAAATACAGTGTCTATAAATACACATCAGTGTCATCTATTCAAGGAAAAGATACACTGCCATCTATTCACAGAGAAAAATCATCACGCACTGACCTGTGTTTACCCTCCAGCCCACAGGGCCACTCAAATGTCACATACTAAATAGTCTGTGCAAATGAGGGGGGTCACACCTTCAGAGGAGAAGTACTGGATGCTAATAAAGAGGGTTTACATTAGGTTACATACAATTATTGCACTTTGGAGACTGTATAAAATGCAAATATTCATTTTCTTACACTCTTGTTAATGATAAATTCTCTGGACCAGGAAAATAAACTTCATCCAGGATCTCCCTTCACCAGTCTTTTTATAATGGGATATCACCTTCAAGCAGAAACTGCTTATGTGCCAGCAGACCTGTCTGAACAGACAAAGAAAAGAACAGCATTTACCAGCTTTTGGCTGATGTTAATTTGTGCTGTGGATGTGGCGGAACTGGTCAGCTTATACTGTAAAGGGAAATGCGATAAAATGTTTCCGTCCTCTTGATTATGAGCTGCAAATTGCTTTGTCGGGATTTAAATGGCAGGTCTTTTCCCATCGTGCACTGATGGAGGCTATTTTTAAACCTCTTTCCTTTCGCCCCCTAAAAACTTCCGCAGGGTTGGCAACAAGAAGCTATTAGGATAACTTTTCTCCTGTTAACATTCCAATTAATCAAAGATGAAACCAAATTCCCACAGGGATCATTAAGGGCCAGCACCTGTTCTTCTGATACTGTATAATAAACCAGTACAACTTCTTGGTCAGACCTTGGCTGACCTCTGGGGACGGTGTGAGACACATAATCGCTGCAAGACAGTTATACATCAGCCCACTATCAGTAATAGAAATATAACCTCATGTGGATATGAATGCCAAACACTGGGCTTATTTCACAACCAAAACAATTCCAAAATGCCTTCTTACTTATCAGGATTTCCTTCAATTTCAAAACAGTGCACTGAAGCCCTAGGGTACAAATTACAGGAGAGGTAATAACTTGATGACGCATTCTTCAAATAAATAGTTATTGTAATAGCTCTCAATTGAATCTGTATTTCACTGTCATATTGTTTTTTTTATTGGCATATAAATGATTTGTGAAGTAAGGCTCTCTCTATTGGCTATAACATACACATGCAAAACAGGAAGTTGGCCTCAGGCCTGACCCTTGCCCCGCCTCTATGTACATGCCAAACCCAGTCCCAGGTCAGATGTCAGACTTTGCAATCCAATTTCAGCCATATTTCTTTCAAGCAATTACATACCTCTTGGCAAGGCCTCACAATTAAACAAATGATGATATTTTGATATCCATAATTATACGCATTCACATAAGGTACCCTTTGAAGTTAAATATGCTTTTTATTACATGCTTATCATCTGTGATGAGATTATGCACAGTGTGGGTTTGGACTGAGTTAGGGTACATTTAATCAAATAAGAGGAGCAGTAATGGAAGCATGCTGGACCCAGGACTACACTACACAGGCTGCTCCCTTTGAGCCCAGCTTATGTTTAGCAAATTTCAGACAATGAGAACGTTATGAGGAGGACTGTGAGGGAGAGCCTTTAACCCCTGCCCACCAGGTCAAACACATGGCACATGGCACAATTTTTGTGCCGCTGATGAGGTGCACCACACAAACTTGTGGCCCAGGAGATGGTTTAAATGTAGGTATCTCTGGCTAAACTAGTTACAGTTGTTGTTATGGTTCTGATCATGGTGTGATCTGGTGATCCTTCTCAGGGACAGCTGTACACAAGGCAGTGTGACCAGGCAAGTATCCACGTGCGGTTATGACACTGAATACCATCATTCAACCTTCATTGAAAACAGTCACACTGGGAACATAATTTTTTACAGAAGCCGCCCAAATGTGCTCATTCTGAAAGAGTAATCTTTGGCTCTCCTTTGAAACTGACGCACTTTATAAGTTTAAGTGTGTTGTGTGGGTCGTTGCTGCCCCCTTGTGGTAGGAGAAAGACCATCATTTTATAATGTGACTCAGCTCTTCCTGTTGCTTGAATCAGCCGAAATAATGTTATCCTAACGACCAGCAATTCATACAGATGTATGTATGACATGGCATCTTGTGTTAAAAGGTAAGTGAGTGTCTTAAGAACAACTGAACTGCATTTCCAACATCCATACAGTGAAAACCTTATATTACCTCTAGTTTGTGATAATACTCTACACAGTTACATCATAAAAAACCCCAGTGGATTAATATAGGCAAGACCTGAACTAGTTTTCACAAGGAATTCATCTCTAACAATTAAAAGCTGAAGAAGCAAGAAGCAAGAGCGCCATCTGTAAATCTTGTTAAAAGAAAAAGGCCATTTTCAAATAAGATTCTTTGACATGTCAGTAGAAAAAGAACACCTCTACTTTCCAATATGACAAAATATGTGCTGTGAAAAAGGCCTACTGTTAATGTTGGTTTCAATACTTTGAGATGAGGATCATTTCAGTGAGGTTGTAGAACCAAACTAAAACTTAAAAACAATTGTCCTTTCCCCCTGAAGTCTGGTCAAAGCGATGATGAGAGGCGAGTCCTTACACAGGAACGTTGCTGTATTGTGCTGCCCTTGAGCAAGACCCTCAACAGTCAGCTGCTCCAGTGGAGCTGCTCTGTGGCCAACTGTGGTGGTACTGGGAGACATCTAGCTGTGAATGTGTGTGAGCTGGGTATTAAGGAGCAGCTGCCAAACCACTGAGACACTGGACTTTAACATACGTCTTGACTAATGGTCCTGTGTGTGTGCATTTGTCAAACTCCTAACATTTGCAATGACAACCAATAGAATCAATAACCCATGTGGTCACCAGAGGGCACCAAAGCTCAGCTTACTGTCAGACTGTACGCTTTTGTAAGGTTGTACATATTTCGTAAAGATAAAATTGGAGCATCAACAATAAGGATATGTTGTTGCTTTATTTGGTGGTTAAAGGCTAAGCCAAAGATTAATGACAGCTACAGAGACGTATTGGCTCATGTAGGTTATAACCCGACTCAATGTGCTGCTGGACAAATACGTTCACTCGGCTTTCTTGAAGAGGAGGTTGGAAAATATTGTGTTTCCGGGTGAAATCACTGCTCAGAAGTTTTATGCCGGTGGTATGCGGTTACTGGTAGAAAGCCGGCTGCCCTCCATACCTCAAACGGAGAACTGCACCAATCAGCTTCAGATAGACAGAATAAAACCAGAAGACAGGAGAAGTGACCTTCACAATAAAAGTCTCGATTTCATTCAAGAGTTTTCTCTGTTTTCAAAACAGAAATAAATGCAGACTGTGTTATTTTGTTGTAAATGTCCATTAATATGCAACCATATGTTATGTTGCTATTGTTTCATAATGTAATACTGATTGAAACCCTGGACCAAATATATTTGGCTAATGTTGTTTTCTTTAATATTCTACAGTCACACAGTGAAGAACAGAGTCACAGACTGATGCTGTAATCTGGAAACAAACCCTGAAGCTGCTTCACTAAATAAAGTAGCCCTCTCTCTAACCTCTGGGTACATTTACTGAGACGTTTTCTGATTCCCAGCTGTGAACCCTACATTACATTACTTTACACTAAAACTCATCCGGTTGGTAGTCGGTCAGGCATTGCTGGATGTGTATCATAGAGCTCACAGGCCTGATAAGGAGGCAACAGTTCCCTGTCGAGACGAGGTTACACTGTCCTGAGGATAATCAATACAGACAGTATTTATTTCTCACACATTAGATGTATTTGCACGCTGTTAGAGTCAGACAAACAAATCTGTATGGCAAGATTTTGAATTTGAATGCTGAAATGAACAGTGACAAAGCAGAAGTGGAAAGGCCCAATACTATAATATATTGTGTTGATTTGTAGGATGTTTCTGCGTTGTACTTTCTAGATGACTGTTTAAGTGTCGGCCTGCTCAGTGGTGTGTGTTTGTACGTGTAGGGTGTATCTGTAGCTGAAATACAACCACCCACGACGGCTTTCTAGTGTTATCTCGCTATGACTTTTTATTCACGTTTAAACTAAAGCAGTAGCCTGCAAACAATATCTGCCCAACTGGACTCTCCAGTTCAGAGTCAATGGACCAACCTCCAAAAATGCAATCTAATGATAGTATCATTTAATCTTCATGCTCGAGTTGCCATACAGTTTATATAACGGACTTCGCCCTGCAAACTCTTAAGAATAAAACTATGTGGTTGTCCGTTTAAACTCGAGGCTGCTGGCGGTCATCCGTGCGGGGTTTTTATTTTGAACACGCTGAGCGGATGGTCCTGTTCCTCCGTTACACTCTCACACTTGACAGTGGCGGCGGAGGGAGAGCTGGCGGAGGAAAAGGCAGCAGCGGCGGTGGTTCACCTTCTCAAACAAACAGGAAGCAAGACAGCGCTCCTGTCCACCTGCGACATCTGTGTCCTGCGTAAGGAGACAGCCTGCGTGGACTGCGTGCCGCGTATGTAACGCAGACTTTTTTTTCTTGAACCGACTCCATCGTGAAGACAGCGTTTTTAACTTTGAGCGGGTTGTTGGTCCGGTACATTCTTCAGCGACCTCACGCCAAAGAGTGACTAAAGGTAAGTCGCAACTTGTTCTTTCTGTGTGATTGGTTTGAGCCCCGTACTTTTCGCTTGCCGAGTGAGGACCTCACGCCAAACTCCGTTCATCAATGTGCCAACTGACTGTCGCATTGCTTAGGCTATCCGTACACAATCATAGCACTCGCGTTTTAATTCGACATTAAACCAGCAAGCTAGTTAATCGACCTTTTGGATCAAATGAGTTGGGTGTAATTGTTTGATCGTTTATTGCCATAAAGCAACGTTCACTATAATGGATTGTAATGGGCGGCGCCAGCGAACACAGTTTTTAAGTTGTAATTGTATCAATATCAAGAGTTATTCCCGGGTTTAAGAATATGCCGAATATCCCAGGAGACCTTGTGGATTTGTCAAGGGTTCGACATTTGTTTGGAGAGTTGTTGACTTGGGTCGCTAACCGAGACAACAACAAACTTATTACATTTTTGAACCGAGTTTGTTCAGTGCTCCCTGAGCACATAACAGAATGTAGCATTCCGGAGTGATTACACCTCTACAGAGGTGAATCTCATAAGTGCTTGTAGGGCCTCTTGTAACAGTATTGTTGTGTTTTTGGGTAGGACAGTGTGTGTTAACTTTCCAGATTTTGACATCAATGACAGAGGCACTTTTAGCCATTTTAGGCAGCTTCGTCACTCCATATAGTTTTTATTAAATACAACAGTGAAGTTAGTTATTTCGTATTATGAATCCTCTAAGTTGTAGATCTTGTCTAAGAAGAAAAGACTGCTGTCTAGCATTAGGTGCATTGTCTTTTTGTGATCATTTAGTTTCCAAGTATTATTTTTCTCATTATGATAGAGATCCTCTTGATGTTCTTCAGTGACCCCTGGGCCCTGGTCCCAGTTTCAGGAAACACTTATCTATAAACCCAAAAGTAGATCACGCCTGTTACTCTAAGCTGCGTCACTGATGACAAGTTTTATTGAAAGAGGATATGAAACTTTGGAGACTAATTCATTTAGTCAGCTTTTCTGCCATATCTGTATCGAGCTTTTGGTCTTATTTCAATCTCATACAGAAGTCAGCAGAGACATATCTTCTAGGTTCGGTTATGCCTGTGATACTCCTGATGTAGTGGAACTCAAGATGATTCATATAAACCTTCATTCATTAACAGTTGCCAACCAGCCATGTCAACTTTAAATGTTGTAGATGAGCTTGGAATGGGCAACAATACACATCAGGCGTCTGTTAAGTACATCACAGATAATTGTTGACTGACAGCTATGGTACTTCTTTAGAACTGTTAGAATTTGGATTCAGGTTTCGGCCCGTTTTGAAACCCAGCCAATCTCTTTCTCACTAAACAAAATGGGTGAGTGCCAACTGTATTGCATGTTTATACCTGAATACGTGGAAACTGTAACTGTCTGCTTTTGTGTGTGTGTGTTTGCATGTTTGTGCTCAGCAAGCGACACATCCTCAGGCTCTGTTTTCCTTAAAGCCCCAATGCTCTTCATCCATGATACACCAACAAAAATGAATTTGTGAATCAGTTTAGTTTGGGCTTAATCTGAGCCAGCCGGTCTGTGGTGATAATGTGAGGCAACACGAGAAGGAACATGTGTACTTAAAGTTTGTATCCAGCACCTAGTCAGAGGGTGAGCATTACGGTGGTATATGATGTGAGAGATTTTTCAAGCAGTAGATATTTTACTATACCCTTTCTCCAGAAGCTATTATCCATTTGATATCTCTGGCTGTATTAGGACATCAACGGCAATAATTCAAATCAATGAGCTGTACTTCTTTATGGCAATATTGGGTATTATATTTACAGGAATTCATCCTCCAAATGAACCAAAACGATCCTTCTGGTTATTTGGTTTCATTTTTAATTTCCAGAAAATGTACTTTATCACAATATAACGAGATATATCTTGATACATCTTTACATTATACAGTATCATGACAAAGGACTTTATTCAAATCACCCGTCCCTAACCTAGCTTAAGGCTCATGTGTTCCACTGGAGCGTTTGGAATAAGCGTATTTTATGTCATGTGAGACTCAATCTCACATGACACATGAGTGTGTTAGACATTCAGTTGTCTAACACACTCACACACAGACATACATACATAACTTTAAAGATTATTTGACAGTTCAGTAGTCTTAATGTCCAGAGGTACTGCCTTTATTACAGTGATACAGGCATTTAAAGGCATCTTAACAGCATTCACACACATTTCCACCTGTGCCATCACACACCGTTTATTACTTAAACGTGGATCGATGCTTGCAAAGAGAGGATTTTAGAGCCACACAGCAAAGAAGAGAAGGAGGAGAAGAAATTCCCAAGACATTTAGCCAATATTTGCTGTTTTTTAGTTTAGTATCGCCACAGCATTACCGCTCTCTGAAGCACTGTTGTTGCCCAGTTGGTGCGTTCAAGTATGTCATTTTGATCAGGCAGTGGTCTGGGCTGCCCTGCATGGTCTGCTGTCAGGCCTCCTCTGAGGTAAAGTTAGAGAACACTGATAAGACTAACTGACGTCACTCCACAGACATCAGCCAACAATGCAGCTATTTACTGCAAGCCAGATTTAGTCCCAAAGCAGGCCTCTCCCGAGAAACTGGGCACAAATGAAAGCAGAATTCTAAATAAGTGCGTCGCAAAAACGTTTTGCAGCTTTGGTGACGTCCATGTCCTTTATTATTGGCCTCACAAAGTTGAACAGTACTGTAAAGTGAGGTCCATTTCTGTCTGATTGTATTGTGGTTTAAGATTGATACCTGAGCGATACAGGGCTTTGGTGCTGAATTATCAGAGAGAAAGATTCACAGAAGATGGACTGCAACTGGATACAAACGTATGATTCTGGTCTTAATGACTAACAATGTGAGTTAAAGCTTAGAACAAGGAAGTCGGCGTGTGTGGTGTCAGTAATCGGAACAATAATACAGTTTATTGCTGTAGCATGTAGCACAACATCAGGGTGTAATGGTAACACTAAAACATGCAGTGTAGTCTGCAGGTTTTTGGACAGTGATATGTTTTTCATTGTTTTGGCTCTACTCCACCATGTTGGATTTCAAATGAAACAATGAGAATGAGGTGAAAATGCTGACTTTCAACTGTGAGGGTGTTCACATGCATATTGGGTGAACAGTGTGGGAAAGTTTTAAGTCAACACTTTGAATGTTTCAGTGATTGCCTCATTTCAAATCCAGTGCGCTGGACACACTGTCTTAACAGTTACAGACTGCACTGATATACAACTAAATGTACTGAAATGATAGTAAGACAGTGGGGTCAGGGTTTAAATCCATATCAGACCAGTTCTGTGTGTATTAATCCAGTGGTCCTTGACCAGCTGATTTGTGCATGACCGATATGTTCCCTACCTTTGAGTTCCTGTCTCACTGATTGCTAGCTGTGTTTAAATGCTGCTAAATGTTGCCAGAGCTCTAAAAGGGAGCAATTTTTATACTGCATAGAGACTGAGAAACATTTTTGTTTTCCATTGTATTTGTTAGAACACATTTATATGAAACGCCTACATATTTTTTCAAGAGACCTACTTTTGCAACCTAAATTGTAAACTCTATTGTCACTGTCTGTGAAACACCTGTGTGTGTGTGTGTG
>NW_023340257.1:4638674-4639396 GCF_004916995.1 Morone saxatilis | reverse complement strand
TTGCAACTGCTGTCACTTACTGTTTGTACTATCCCCCATATAATCTTTTTCTCCCTCTCCATCCCCCGTGTTTCTCTCCCCCTTTCGCTCTCTGGCTTTCATTCACACTTCCTGCTGTTACACTTTTAATGTAATCACCCTTCATTACAGTGAAAGGCTTGCGTAACATCCTTTCAAAGAGTAGTATGAAAGGGAGTCCGTAGACTTGTTGGTTTTTGTTTGTCTTTTTTCCATTTGTATGTGAGTGTGTGCAAGCTGGCTTACACAATTCGCCTGCTAGCTTGCATGTTCACAAAATTTCATCTACTGTCAGTACTGACCAAGGACAAGGAACATTCAGTATTCACTAAAACCAAGTGCAACTGTACCAACTGTACCATGCTGTGCTTATTATATAACTATACCTAGAAATGGAAATTGCCATAGCAAGAAATGTGACTGACTGTGAGATAAGAGCGGATTTCTGGTATTCTCCACTTTGCTGCTCAGCAGGCCGGGACCTGCCAAGGAATGCAAGGAAGACAGCAGGAGAGGGCTAGAGGGAGATGTAATGAACAGAGAGAGAAATGCCAGAGAAGGTACAGTGAAATATACGAGAGACAAATCTTAAATTACACGTGTCTGAAGTACAGGAGTCTACACAGTAACATAATAAACTAACGGCTCCCTTTAATTCTCAGTGATTCATTTACACGCAGAGCACAAACACAGTATTAGACGCA
>NW_023340257.1:4628641-4638661 GCF_004916995.1 Morone saxatilis | reverse complement strand
AGAAGTATAAATCAGGCTTAAGATGCTCTTGGTGCAGATGTAGTTAGAGACACATTCTGCCACATTTACTCTGAAGTGCAAAGGCCAGGAGCCAACTCTGGGCTTGAAAGCATCCTACTGCTACAAACAAACACACTCGCTTTTCTAATCGTACTGCAACTGGAGTGTGTTACTGGTTATCAAACAGTCTCAACTTAATACTGATGGCCTACATGAGCAAACCATCAGTGAGAAGATTGACTATTTCTTTGTTGTGATTCTCAGCGCCTGCTAATGGGTCAGATTCAGCTTGAAATCAATGAAAAGTCGCCAGAATCAACACAAAGTTCTCTTTTAGAGGTTATAAGTCAGACCAGTTGTGAATTCAATTTGAAACATAATAGCATCTTTAATCACTTATGTGCAGACTGCCTCAACATGCCACGGGTTGCCATGTGTGACACAGACATAGTGCTGCATGGAAGGATGTGGGGCTGGTGTGACATCTTTGACATGAACGTTTGCAAAGAACGAGAATCGCATTCATCCACTTTTCTCAGAAAATCAAACTATAAATAGGAATGATGAGAAAACGGTTATGTAGATTTGGTGTCTTCTTGCATTAAAAAGGTTGTTGTTCAGCTGTCAGCTCCTATTTCTTGCTCATTATCTTCTCCGACATGTCCATTCCTTGACTTGGTGTATAGTGGAGTAAGTCAGACAGTGAACATGAGTCAGCAATCCATGCAGTCAGTGAGACAATCAGTGCTGATGATATTTAGATTATCAACATTACAGCTGATCAAATATCAGAGAAGCATGTTATACAAGGTACAATGTTGAAAATAGCACACTCTTCCAGGAAGGAGAAAAAACAAGTCATTTGATTGCATGTACTCTAGTTAATTATACACAAAGACAACCACTGACAGTGGTAAAACAGTTATTGGCTGTGCCTTGAATGAGGTGTGCACTTCCCTAACATCTCTGAAAACACAAGGGATTTTCTAGAGGACATCTGATCTAGGATTTGGAGCTTTGGAGCACATTCCTCGTCATGGAGACATGTAGGCTATAACTTCAA
Source organism: Morone saxatilis (assembly GCF_004916995.1). Lineage (NCBI taxonomy): Eukaryota > Metazoa > Chordata > Actinopteri > Moronidae > Morone > Morone saxatilis. Next base: position 4,637,598 of record NW_023340257.1, on the reverse strand, counting down.
GTTGATTTACTGGACACATCTGTGTCATATGTGGCCTACTTAGGACCACCATGTCAACACAATTTAAAGGACTGGTTACTATAATTAAAACACAGTAAATACATATAATTAGGCTTCATTTTATACTCAGAATCCACAGGCTCTATATTCTCATGGTCTATATTTTCTTTTTGAACATTTTATTTATCCATTTATCTATTTATATAAAAATATAAAAGCAACATGGATAAGACAAACAAAGGGGGCTAGACAGTTGTATAAGCATAAAGGCCATATGACATTGATGACTGCTCGTAGCACTATGTTGTTCCTAGATGGTCTATATTTTCCATTGAGAAATATGAAAGGAGCACTGATATTAAGTATCTGTTATCACATTTTATATTCCTGTCTATGGCAGGGACACAGATTATAATATAGATTTATTTATTTTCTTTACATCTAAGACTAGATATTGACTGGGATTTTGGTCATGATAATAAAGCTTAAATGTTGTTTGTCTTGACCTATTGATTACATTTTATTTAGAAGGGGAACATTTAAACTTAATGATGTCAGCTACTTCATATTTAAACCCATTCTGAATGCAAGACATCTGATAATGTCAGCTGTCAGAGTTCCCTGAATGTTTAAAGATTTGGGGGGTATGGTAAGGATATGAAGGTAGGATTCATATATTTAAAGGTATATGTGAGGCTATGGAGGTGTATATTATAGTGTGTGCAAAGATAGATAACCTTTGTTGCAGTTAAGCATCAGCGAGCCGTGTGACAGTTCTCTGTTAAAAGCCACTGACTGGTTTGTGGTCAAACTTTAGTTGCAGCTACAGTGGAGACTAAATGCACACAAATAAGCAAAGGCCAACAATTGTTTTTAGTTGAGTTTTTAGGAAACCAGAGTATGATTATGATGTCTCCATAATGCAAAAAATATGTATGTATATATGTATGTGAGCCAAGATGGAACATGATGAAAAGAAGGAGCCTTCTGGCTAATTATTAAACTCTTTGCATAAGGAAAAAGTTTTAATGATTTGTTCATCATTCAGATTAATATATCAAACTTTGTGATGAACAAATGAAAGAACCAGGGATCTGTAGTACGAAACCTATGGTTGCGGTGGTCGTTCGCCGTCGCCTTGCAAGTACAATAGCTTGATGCAGTAACCGCGCTGACCCTAGCTGCTTAGATCACGTCGGGTTATGCCGCCACCCTTGGGGGGGCTCCAGCCTCCTCTCTGTAACCGGAGGAGGCAAAACCTCAGTTTCACATCTCTATGGCAACGCTTCCTCCCAGCACAGGTCTCTTGTCTGCAACTGCTGATGACACATACACACTCTGTCCCACACACAGACTGTTGAGAGCACGCGTCGAGCCTTGTGATATCTTAATATGCATATAGCCCTATGGTTAAATGTGCACGTTATATAAATACTGAGGTGCGCTCACATGCTGCCATCCTACCAACATTCCTCCACCCACATAACCACATTTAACTTAAAAACACTGGTTAGATTTTTATGCCTATAAACATGTGATAATGCACAAGATAAGTGGTGTGGGGTACAGTATAGTGAGGAATAATAATTTTGTTTCCCTGCAATAAGATTGTCACATGACAAACGGGAGTAGATGTGTCCTCATATTAAGCTTTATAGCTTCAGTATGCACCATCCTCTCCTTATTTCTAGTTAGTGTAGAATACCTTTTGAGAAAGGGATGATCACATTTGCCTTCTGCTGGGTACCAAACCATACTTTTATGGCACAGAGCAAATTGTGTCGATGCTACCGAATATTGAAAAATGTCTATCATTTGGTACCAAATTTCAATACCAAAGGAGTAAAACTCATCAGTGTCAGTGTGGTGCCAGTTAGCACCAGCATGCTGTCTAAAATGACACCCAGATTTTCCACCAGCTGCTTATCTGCACGGACAGTTAGGTGAACTGTACTGGCTGTTAGCAAGTCAGTGCAGCTAACCTGTATCTGCTCGTCGGTAAGTCAGTTCACCTCATCGTCCGCTGGGGTGGAAACTGTGGCGTGTCCTCTGCTCGCCACCGCAGGGGTAGACGGGAAAGAAACACACTGAAGTTGACTGTGGATTGTTGTCACACTGACACCATTTACCAGTACCATAAACGTCACCCACACAGTCATTTCCTTTTAGACTACATATTGCTGCCATACTATTTGTTATTTATGTTCCTATTGGCAGTTATGTATAGTTTTTATATAGTCAAATACTGCACAGATATTTAGTTCCTTCATTTTAGTCCAGCTATCCAGGTTGAGTAAAGTATTTTTGTTAAAATTGGTATTAAAAAAAAGAATCTTTCAGAAACCGGTATTGAAGTCAAAGTATCGTTATCGGTACAAGTATTGAAAATTTTACCCAGCCCTACATTTGTCTTGAGCTGCGTTAAGTAACTTTCAAAGGCGTATTGTGCAACTTCACGCTGTCCTCATGATGTAATTATTACGTCCAAAAGCCTGGAAAGTGTTAAGAGCTTATCTTCCCCTCTCAACCCCTATTTCCCTTCCTCCTGTTAAACTATATGACCTTTGACTTATTTCAGCCAACTACATCATTGTGGTTCTGCCTGTGTTGCAATTATGGTGTGACACCCTTTTTTTGCCTTGTGACTTTATGTGTGTGTGTGCTTGTTTGTCTTCTGAGTGAGCAGTGGCACTACACCCCAGGCGGAGGTGGACCTTTGCTCAGCCAGGCAGCCGGAAGGTAACTGATTTACAGCGTCCTAGGGGAACACACACACAGACACACTCACACTCCACCCACCTAAGGGCAGCTTCACAATAGCACCTATAAATAGAGAGTGAAGCAAGCAGCTAAATAAAGTGAGACAGGGGGAAGAAGTGGGTAAAGGCCATGGGTACACAGCCACCACACAGAGATGCATTGATTGAAATACTTTATATAAAATATTTCAAACTTTGCTTTGATGGCAGTCAATTCTGTGTGTGTGTGTGTGTGTGTGTGTGTGTGTTTCTCTGTGATGGAGCGTTATAAACATCCCACTGTGCTAATGAGTGGGCGTGTATTGTTTTTAGAAATGGACAGACAGTGCTCTTTTGTTTACGGTGAGGCCGTGATGACGCATGGTCAAATGTAATGGCCCTTCAGACCACACTTGGTTCAGGGAGTGTGTGAAATGTGTGTACTGGTGCATTCCTCTTGCATTCCTTCTGCATGTTTTAAGCTCATTACCTAAATTGTCTTTACTCTCCAGAGACTTAAAACTTACTGGAGATCCATCCCAGTGAGTGCATTTTTTGACATCTTGCGGTTTTTTTTTGTAGGCTTGGCTAAAGCAGCTGTGAACTTGTTGCATCTTATGTGTCCATGCTATATTTGCTTATGTTAATGCCCTGGGGGAGAAGTCATTGGTTCCTGAAGAAGACAATGGCGCAGTTTCAGGAGAGCCTTTCAGGAGGTTTGTTTTATTATGCAACCCCTCAGGGCCAGAAAAAACCCCAACTGTTTATAGTAGGAGCTATCACCTGCCTGTTACTGCCTGAAGGTTGTAAGAAAATTCTATTTATGAGAATGGCAAGGAGTGAAAGCATGATCAGTTCAGTGAGAGCATATTGGCAGAGGTGTTTGTATGCAAGTGCCCCAAGGTGAGGGGCAGTGAAAGACTCAGTCATTCAGCATTTGCATTTTTGCATTCCTCACATTCTTGTACCAGAGGATGGGTGGAGGAGAGGAAGGGTGTGTGTGTGTGTGGGGGGTGAGAAAGTCATATCAAAGTTAGATTCTCACTGTGGTGTTTGTACAATGATAAAAGTGACAACAATTTGTGGGGAGGCTCTGAGAAAAACCTTGTTTTCTTTTTGTTCGCGGGTATATGTGTGTGTTTGGTCAGTTAATCCTCCTGGACTGAGTAGAGTGTATGTATAGACGTAATTCCTCTTGCGTAAGAAACACTAGATACACTAGAACAACACTTGAAGCTAACGTCACTATCCAGTACTCTGTGCATTATGCTGGAAATTGTTTTGCCTGTGCTCTAATCCCTGAAAAATAAACTGAAGTTTGTGAATGACTTCAGTAGCGTAAACAGACTTGTTGCAGTGGTCGTCTCTGACTGCCTATACAATACTCGGAAAAGGTAATTGAATGGAAATGTGTTACTTATAACAAAGCTACCACTGAGCACTATGATACAATTTAATTGCGCTGTAACATTTTCTTGCAAATAAAGTACAGGCCATAAATGATTATTGATAACTCTAAATACTCTACAACACACACACTTTCTTGAATTTAAGTGACCAAGGGCTAACAACCATAGAGTTCTGCATTTGTCAAACTATTGCCTTTCTGCTTTACACAGTAGATCGACACTTTCATAGTTTTCCAAAGTGTAGATTTTAAATTGTAGTGTTAAAAATAGGTTTGTGTAGGAATCTTTGTCGTAGTTTATCTTAGAGTTAGCTTTTACCATTGTTATGGAAAGATAATCTCATATAGCAAACATGTTGAACATGTTAAACTGGTTATGAATTAGATGTACTTCTATAAAGGTCAGTAGATAAAAATACAACCTCAATAAATATGCAAGTCAGTAGTGACACTTTAATTTCAGTTAGCATCTTATGAGCTATTTGCTCTTGTTGGGAAGAAAAGTTTACCGTAAGTAATAGCAGCAATAAACCCCAAACTTCATGCTGGATCACTAAAGAAATCCATTTAGAGATGTTTGTCATTTTTACATTCTATTATTGAACATCATCAGACATAAAACAAACTCATTGACTTTACAGGGAAGCTGTTTCCAGAGAACAGCGGCAGAGCTAACTTTGGGGTTTGGCCTGCAGCAAAAACATCATCACTGAACCACGCCATAGTGAACCCTCTGTCTGTCTTGCTCTCTCAATTTCTCCTAAAGTCACTGTAACACACACCCACAGTTTCTGTGGAACATGTGATGCTCTGAGCTGAATCCAGTCAGAGAGTTAAACATTGACTGTCTCTGGCCTGAGATTTTATCATTGCGTTAAACAGCACACTTCCTGGAACTGGACTTCTCACATGTGGCTTTACTGTAGTTGTGTGTGGACACAAAATCATTTTTATAGCCCGTTTTCTGGGGGAAACCCAGAGTCTCGCCTCTTTCTATTAATTTGTCCTCAACTCCCGTTGTAAGGGTATAAATATCACGGTGTCTGTACATAAAACATCTCCGACTCAAACACACTCACCACAGTTGTTTTTGTGAACCTCTCTCTGTGTCACACCCTGGTAAACAAGATAGAGCATCTTAACCACTGGGGAAAAACAGGAAGTTTACTGACCTCAATCAGAGTGTGTGCATTGCATATCATCAGCGTGTATGGTTTCCCTGTGTGTTTTTGCCCACAGTATATTTGTTTACCGTATCGCTCAGTTCACATCTTGGTCTCCATAGTTGCAACTCTTTGAAATGTAGGCAGATCGTAGTGATGGAGAGGCCTATGGACTGCCTAAGGCACTGTGTCTGCACATAGAGAGGTCATGTCCTTCACTTCCTCATCTTGATGTTTTGAGCCAAAACACCACTTGAGTTTTGGGACTTTAGGGTTACTAGGTTTTTGAGAAGCTTGACATACCCATACCAATATTTGTATGAGGTGACACATAAGATCCGAATGAAATGACTCAACAGCAACTGATGTTGCCATTGTACAAGTTTAATTGCAGTGGCGCATTGAGCAGGGCTGTATGCTGACTTTTTGAAGAAAAAGTTTGCTCCTTTTATTGCTTGAGAATTAGAAATGTTGTAGTACAAACAGTAATTATTTAATAATTCAAATATCTTTAAGAATTCTGGTATTACGGTTTGCTGACAATCTGGCGATTTATATTCTTGATATAAAATTAAAAAAATGTTTTATCTATAAAATGTCAAATAGTTAAAAATACCCACAAGGGCAACTTGTCCATATTCCTTGTTTTATCCATAAACTGTATAATAAATAGTGGACGTAGCATCCGGGCCTGAAAAGTGAGGCCCAAAAACAATCGGTATTTGATTAGCACTGCCTAGTTTGATACTTTCCTCTTAGTTCTAAGATCTAAGTTTGGTTTAAGACACTTCCACGTTGTCTTCACTTCACAGACCTGGAAGCTCTGTCCATTATATATCTGTCAATGATCATAAACCTGAATTCTTTGTACTAGCCAGCAGGGGGTCGCAAAAAGAAGTCCGCTTGTAAACGACCCTACATTTTACTTGATTTATTAGTTCTTGCAGTGAAGTTATGCAAGTCACAGCATCAAATGATGGACCATTTAGAGTAAAACAGATATAAAGCAGGGTATGGCTTTAGGGCTACATTGGGATTGACAAGTAACTACCACGGCCACCGTCTCGTGGATCTCGTCCATCACTCTCTCCAAAAAAAGGAAACTGGCGACGGCCATAATGCCAAACTTGAAGCTTCAAAATGGTAGTCCACAAGCCAATGTGTGGTGTCAGGCTAGGTTCACCATTAGTTATATCTCACCATCAGTCCAAAGATACAGTCGTCTATCACATACAACAACAGAAATGAGCAAATCTTCTTATTTGCGATGCTGAAACCAAAGATTGCGTAGCATTTATTTTTAAAAAAGCCAATTAATAGATTTATCTATATAATATCCAATTAATCTTCTGTTAATGAAGCAATATATTGATTGACCAAGCCCTTTAGATCTAACTGTGACTGTTATACTGAGGTGAAAAACATAGCATAGGAAGGTTAGAGATTAAACGTGTTTCATTAACCTTGAGTTAATTTTGTCTGTACAAGCAATATCAAGTGAAATATTAAAACGAGGAAAGCATAAAACATTGACAGAAAAAGGGTAATAAGCTGTACTGATAGATTTTGCTCTGGTTAAACACAAAGTTAATACATTAACATTAAATTCTGCCAGATGTTTACAATAGTTGACTTTCAGATTTCTTAGAAGAGGACTTCCACTTGACCGCAGCATTAGTTGCGGGGAATTCCTTTTGCCACTTCTGATTGTATCTGTAAGACTTTCATTTGGAGTGCTAAAAGGATTCAACACTTAGTCGCTGTGACTCAGACTTTCTTGTAGGTTTGATTGATTTATTTATTTTTCACCATGAGGCCTTTTGCCCCCACTCACAAAAAAGGACATTTCTTTACTTGCTTTTTCAGCCACTTCAGGCTACAGTGAACATGTCTGTATCAGTGACTGTTGCAAGCAAGTATGTTAGAACTGATAAACATGAGTGGAAACGGTGAATCATACACTGTTGTTTTTAGACAACGTTCTCATTCATTTATGTTGCTCATATACGTCTGCTTGTTTCAGAATTGGCAGTTCACGTTTTCAGACTTTCCAGAATTAAAAAATGCCTGCCAGATGAATATTGTTGTGCAGGCAATATCCCTTCTCAGTGATTTCTAAAATTTTCTCCTGTAATTTGAGTGAAAGGGAAATTATTAGGTATCATAGAAACGAGAGGCAAAGGGAGTAGATGGTAAGAAAAGAATGAAAGTGAATGAAAGGTCAGTAAGGGCATTTTGCTTTGAGTGCTCTGTTCTTTCTGTTGTCTTATCTCGATTGACGGGGCAGCCGGGGCCTCTTTGTGTGTGTGTGACGTCTTCAGTGCATAGTCTGTCACATACAGACCAAAACCTGCTTTGTACTGTTTCCATTCTGTGTTAAATCAGCCACTTCCAACCCTTTCCTCTTTATTTACTGGTTCTTTAACTTTCTCACCTTCTTACTATATGAAAAGACACACACACACACACACACACAGAAATAGCTCCCAGACATCTCCCGCATTTTGTGGTTGCCCCCTCCCCTAACAGTCAGTTTGTTCTGTCCCCTTGTCCATCAGATGCAGTGTCCCAGCCGCTATCCAGACACCCCCAGCGAGGAGCAGAGGCACAGGAAATAAGAGACTTCAGAAAACAGCAGGTAAAACGTCTGTGTTTGTGTGTGTGAGAGAGAAAGACATGCCTGTATCCTTGTAATCTCTGGCCCACTTAACCTGTGATCGCGCTGTGTGTTTGTGTGTGTTGTGTTGTGGTGTGTTTGTGTTGTGTGTGGTGTGTGTGTGTGTGTGTGTTTGTGTTTGTGTGTGGTGTGTGTGTGTGTGTGTGTGTTGTTGTGTGTGTGTGTGTGTGTGTGCAAGTGGAGAGGAGAATGGAGCGCTGCGACTTGACTGCGAATCTGGAGATAGGCCCGTCCTACAGGCGGGAATGTGGTGGAAGTCAGCCAGCAATGCTTTACTTTCATGTCAGAGATCAGTGTACCACACCTGAGTAACACGCTCACTGATCCACCTTTGATGTATATATAGCCCCGTTTAGCTGTTGGAACAGTACAAAAAAAAATAGGTCCTGTGTTGGTTGTTGTTGCGTTGTTTTAATGAATTTTGTTGTCTTGCACCAACTGGCTACGCATTGATATAAAAATGACCAGCATATTTTGGTCCTTAATTTCTCTTTGTAGCTTTCTTGGCTCAGTTGACATTGTAATGTTTCCATCTGTTGAGTTTTACTTGCTGCAGGTGCATCCCATTTCCTGTCACCATGCTATTTGGTACCTTGTGCCATATTTAGCCAGACTTTGGGACTCTCTTATTAACAGTGTTGTCCTTAAGCAGAAATAATGTGCGGATAATACTGTATAGTATTGAATGGGTGTGTGTGTGTGTGATAGTGTATATGTTGTGTATAATAATGTATGTATGTATGTATGTATGTATGTATGTATTAATGTATGTTGTATGTATGGTATACTACTTATATATATCATATTAATACGTATAAATATCAATAAAATATAATATACGAATACAACTGATCATCCATAACAGTTCTGCCATCCCCATACGCAAAGAAACAGCAAGCACTGTGTTGCGACCATTTCTACAGAACCAGCCATTAAACTGTTTCAGCATCTTAAGCTACAAGTAGCATCGT
>NW_023340257.1:4614488-4628541 GCF_004916995.1 Morone saxatilis | reverse complement strand
AGCCGGTCTGATGTGCCACACCGACGCTCACTTAGTGCAACTTGCTGGGAGACGTTCATCAGTGCCTGAGCTCCTACTGCCAGCTGCTGGTGGAAGAGGGTACTGCACCAGCAAGCGTGTGCAAGCTGTGGTTGATGATTGATTGATTTTATGTGCCCAACCCTTATGGGCTTATAAGACACCAAAAAATACAGTTGCAGTGATCAAACATTTGATTCTATTACAAAATTACAAATGATTTTGTTTGTTTTGATTATTATACGTCTCGTTCTTAAAATATTCTGCCTTCTCTCCTAAGCTTAGCACAAAAGGTTTGCTACGAGAAAGGCTCCCTTATTGAAGCACAACTCAAGTTTTTCATAATCATCAAGCTCTAGACTTTTCAAAAATGGCCCAGACGCCTTTGTTTATGTCTTCATAACATAAAAACACAATAATCTTGATTCCCAGGCTCCTTATTCTTATATAGCCTCTTTGATGCAGAAGACATCAACTTCATTTACCTACCTAAGGCTCATTTCAGTGCTAGAGATGCTGACTGACGGTACTTGTTCATCATATACATTTAAGTTGTTTGTTTGCAACAGGCCTGTTTTCTTACTGAAAAATGATGTTGACTGCCTCTTTTATGGTCTAAACCACTGGTTCCCAAACTATGGTATGTGTAGCACTGGTGATACATGAGCTACACGCAGGAATCTCTGAAATATTTTTTAAAAATGAAATGTTTATCAAGAAACATATATTACTATCGAAATACTACACAATTTGAAATACAAGTACTTAATTTATGAGATTTCTAAAATGTAATTTAAAATAAGTTTAGCATTTTCTGTAATATTTTGTTTCAATATCGGCTTGCTACAAAGTCACGTTCATACACATAGCACAATCATATATCCATGATTATTAATGAGCTAAAATGTGATGGTAAGATAGTCGATGGAGGTAAAATGAATGGTTCAAAAACTCTGAAATCATGGTTCCAAACAGGAACTACTGGGAATATAAGTGTGGACCAGGAATACTCCTTTTACACCAAATGAGCTCTGGTTGTTCAACCGGCTCTGCTCAGTCAGCAATAAATAATCTTCTTTATTAGGACTAAACCAGCCTCCTGCATGAAGCGTCCGTAGCTGAATAGGGTCGGCCTGCGCTGTAAATTTTAACATCGTCATAATGGTGGTACATGGAGAACGCAATATTTGCTAATATGGTAAGTTGTTTGAGAAACACTGTTCTAAACAAAGTCATCTAAATCCAATGATGCATCCATCTGATCACCCTATTCAATAATACCTTCAGAGGCCTATTACACAATCAAACAGCCCAGTTGAACTGTATGATAAAAAGGTAGGAGGAGTTTGAGTTTGGCTTAATTTTCAATTGAGTAGATAGGCAGGATAGAGAGAGACAGAGAGAAAGGCAGAGGGCCCGAAGACAAAAGGATGAACTAAGTGGAACAAACCTGCCAAATTTTTCTGTGTACCCCGTCTTGCCCTGCTGTATGACGTGGATGAAGTCGTGTGTGAGGATGAATGGTACACGCTCCCTCTTGATGCCAAACTTGGACTTGAAGTTGCCCAGGATGTGGCCAAAGTCTATGTGGAAGAGCTGATGGACAAGAAGGCCAATCAGTGAGCACCGTGGAACCAGGAAGAAACCAAACGCAGTGAGTAGATAATGTATACAGATTAAACAAACAAAAGTGTGTCCAACCTGTCCCGTGCTGCGGACCATGATGTTGTCGCTGTGGCGGTCTCCGATGCCCAGGACGTAGGTGGCTACACAGTAGCCTGCACATGACAGAGTGAACTCCTCGATAGCCCGCTCAAGAGCATCACTGTCAATAAAAAATATACACAGGACACATTCTGAATAAGCCTTAGTGGTCACTGCCACCTGTAACACATCCTGCAGTCCAGAGCTGCTCAGTTAATGAAGGGTTGGTTTACTCAGCAGGCAGCGTCTTACCCAGTGTTTCTCTCTTTGAGCCAGTTGAGCAAAGCATCCTTGTTGAAGGCGGCAGCTGCTGCCACGTTGCTGCTGGTCAGCTGGATGTTTGCAATCGTGTCTGCTGATGAGACTACCTCAATCAGCCCTGCCCGGTCACCTGTTGCTAGGCAACCATACGGTACGATTCTGCATGGTATGAAGATAAAGAAAAGAAAGAAAGAAAGAAAGAAAGAAAGAAATTATTGATGACATCAATTGGAACATTGTGCACATATCCACCCTGGGGCATCTGGTGGGTAGATCTAAAAGATTCCCAAAAGGAACCCCTACTGATACATGCAGAACACATAATCATTTAATCACGTCTTTTTCACATTCATACTTATTGCCACAATTTCTACTACAAACATACAAATATATATATTTCACAGTAATTAAGCCTGGAAAATACCAATTACAACCACTAGCTTTTGGGTTTTTTTCTTACACATTTCTGATTGTGTTTATACTTGAAATACTACGGCAAAAAATATCAAATGTAGTAGTGATAGTCATATTTTTTTCTACATACATATGAACACTGTCCTCAAAAACATGACCAAACAAGATCCAAAAATCTGTGCCACATGAATCAGAAATCTGATTTGGGTCATCCGACTGGCAGTGTAAATGTAGCTTTGTGTGTGTTGCTGTAGATCTAGCTCCAGTGTTGCGTATTTATGAGATTAAGATATTAGGCAGTGGTTTATTTGAAAATCTCAATCGTATAGCACTCCCCTGGGTGCAATTCACCCTGTGTGACGGTGTACAATCTCATACTGTTTACACTGAGTTGAGACAGGACAGATGGGAACATACGGTGAAGAACATATGGTGATTACGTGATGGCACGTAGACCAGCGAGCTGATGGTTCATTTTCTTCTTAACTCACTTTAACTTTTTCTTTCTTTCCACAAGATGGCAGCAGGCCTTCATTTTGCAGGATGCAGAATTACGTGACCTGACAAATCTTCCTAAGAATACTGACATAGTCCCCCGAAGGTATTACATATCAAACAGCTGAGACCCAGTGCTCAAAGCAGACTAAATTCATAGATTTAATTTGCAGTTTGACAGAGTTTAATGGAGACCAAATGCCTTCAAGGCATTTCTTATGCAACTTGATGGGTGTTGAGTTTAAATAAATGAGAAAAACTACTTCAGACGGCCAACAATTAAGGATACGTGCAGTAAAATACATCAGCAAGAAATCACAGAACAAAGTCGCATCCACCACATCATAGTGGTTTCATTACACTGTCCCTCCCTTCATCCACAATGTCCCATCACTGTGTTTGAACTCTGAACCCGTGTCCCTGTAATCTGAAGCACCGTCCTCAAGCTCAACTGTCAAAACAACCCCCCTCCACTGCTCAGCTCCAGATGTGTCAGTGTATGAGGAAGGGAGAAAAGGGGTTTGTAAAAGTGCAAAAGTGTGGATTTGATTAGGATGTAATGCAGATATTGTATGTGTGAGTATGTGAGTGTGTCTCTGTGTGTGTGTGTGTGTGGGTGTGAGTGAGTGACTTTCTGTGTGTGTGTGGGGATGTCTATGGTGTAAAAGGGTTGGAGGTCAAATTAGCATGGGGTAACTTAGTGTCTCCCCTCCTCTGCTGCACTCCACCAGAGCTTCCACTTCTCCACAGAGAGCAGGAACAAACAAGTTCGACAAAGTCACACACACACACAGACAAAAAAGACTCACCTGAGGTCCAGATTTGCCTCCTTCCATAGCAGATCCATTAACCTCAAAATCTGGAGGGTCAACATGTCTTGCCTCAGGTCTAGAAAAAGTAAGTAAGTTTTCTTAATTTTAAAATAAAATATTGTGCTTTTAAAAGCAAAAGCATCATCATGACCTTGCAGTATCTCTACCCCCCCCTTGATTCCGCCTACCATCGCCGTTCTTGAAGATGATTCCCAGGGTGTCTCCCCCCATCAGCTTGTTGTTGTAAACAATCCAGAGTGGCTTCATCTTTGAGTCCATGTACCGACACTTCTCCACGCTGATAGAGAGAGAGAGGAAATGAGCTGAGAAAGTTCAACTTGATCTAAAACTTTGGACCTGTGATCAGAGTGGTGTTGTCTTACTTGATGCCAGACAGCAGGACATTGGGGTTTAGAGGGGAGTGCAGGTCTGACAGAGTCTCTGAGTAGCCGCTTTGCCTTAGACAAGTCATCATGGCCTCCTTTGTCAACATTGCCTCCTTGGCCTTACGAGCGTTCTTGATGGTTCCCAGTTTAATTAGCTCGTTCACCGACTTTAGCTTACTCAGGGCTTCAACCTGGTACAGTAACAACACAGAACAATATGTCAGAATTTGTTTAACTGAAACCAGCCAACAATCCCTATGGATGAGACAAGTGAACTCATTCTCCATAAACAGACTATTGTCAGCATTGTAATCCCAAGCCAGTGTGTGTGCTCTTCCAGACAGGAATGTGGCCAGATATATGACGGTATGATATATGTGCGGATGAGGAAGTAGAAGGAAGCGTCCACAGGAGTGACTGTCAGAATCAACACTATAGAGGGCAAAGGTCATAGGGCAGGAGGGTGACACAGCTGTCAGTGTGATGGGCTAAAAATATCCTAAATCTAGTCCTGCTAGGATCAACAATAGAGTATGGACTGGTAGGGTAAAAGTCTGAGGCATAGTTATGGAATTGAGGAATGGGACATAATACAGAGCAAAAAAATTAAATGGAAACAACGTGTTTGTATGAGTCAAGTAATAAAATGTATTGTGTGTGTGTCTCCTACCTGTTTCTTTAGGACCTCAATATGAGGGATGCTGCCTCTACAGTAGGCTTCCAGGATGAGGGCAAACTGGACTGAAACAGCTGGCATGTGGATCTCTGACCTGTAGAAGGCAGCACAACAGCCACAATCAGAAAAAACTCAAATCCTTTCACAAACATTTAATCTATGTCTATTTCTTTCTAATCTGCAACACACATGCACACAGACATGTGTGTCTGTACACACCGTAGGTGCCAGAAGAGGAAGTGTCCTATCTTGCGGTTTCTCTGGGCACGCTCCAGCAGGAAGTGGGTGAGGGCACAATCATAGTAGGGCTCATAACGCAACACCTGCACCAACTGTAACAAGTACTGCGACAGCTCCTCATTACTGGTGAGGGGAGATAGGAGAAAGGAAGAGGGAGAGTAGCGTAAAAAAAGAGGTTGTCTGATTTCCTTTCTTTTATCTTTAAACTTTTAGTTGGATTTGAAATGAGTACGTGCCTTCAGGAAAAAGACATCACACAACACTATCATCTGACAATAACTCATGCATTTAGTCATTTATAATCAAACAGCAAGGAGCACAGAGAATGTAACAGTGTGCTGGATTACATATGGTATATATGTAGGAGCTTCAATATGAGACAAAGAAATAAAAAGAAGGCCACTGTGTTGTATAAAAATGTATGTGTGGGTGGATGCATATGTTAACCTCATATCACGCAGACATCTCACAGCATATTCCCTGACATACTGGTCAGGGTAGTTGAAGTCCAGAAGCTCCAGAGCATCTCTGGGACTCAGTTTGGGCCAGATCTGAAGCAGTGCCTGGAGCTGAGAGACACACACAAATACTCAGACACTGTTTAATCAGAGTTACATACATACAGTATACTGTTCAATACATTACAATACAATACAATGTTTAATATGTTTTATTCCAAGGCAGATTCAGTCAAATCTGATAGTGGGGGTAGTTTTCTGTCAATTTAAATTTGATGTATAACCATCATGTTAATATTGGCCAAAAGTGCAGCCCCAACCAATACAAAAAATAATAATCTTAACAGCTAAAACTGGTATATATTGAGATAATATATTATATATAACATATATGTATATAATAAGTACTCTAGTAATAGTATTTAAAAGTTTAAAAAAATATTTTCAGTCCTGAATTAAACAGGATTTTGTTTTTGTCTTTTAAAGCAAAAAGTAAATTATAAGTGTATACTGAAAATAACTGCATAAACAGCAGGTACGCTGGCTAACCTGGGCCATGTCCTCATGTTTGCTCCACTTGACGGAGAGTAGCAGCTTGGGCAGCGACTGAGGGAAATTCTCTCTACAGTCGTGGCGTAGCGTCCAGATTAAATCCTTCTCGTTTTCACACAGCTGAGAGAGCGCATCACGCTCCATGATCTCCTTCAGCTCTATGTGGAACTTCTTACCCCCACGACTCTGAGAGAAATGATGAGGAGGGAAGAATGGTCGGTTGGGTTGGGGAGTTCGAGAAGGAGAAGATTAAGAAGATGTAGAGGACAGAGAGGGTAAGGGGGTGAAGGAGTGTTAATGAAGGAAAATTGGAAGTGGAGCCAGGATGTGAAAGGACATGAGAGGATGATGATGACTATCAGCAGTGACTGTAAAGACCCACAAGATGGCAGGCGTGTATCAAAGTATATGCAATTTCTCATCAAACTGCCTTCTCATCACAATTCACAAATCAAGGACTAACACTGAATTGTCTCTGTTTAAAACAAGTTGTATGCTGCCTGATTCATAAAAGGGACACGCATGCTTTAAACAGCCAATAATGCCAGCTGAGTAATGCTATGCTAAAATAAAATGGATGACAGGTCTAACTTTGATTATATTGGCAGATTAACCACTTGGATCTGTAAACAGATTCACAAATTGACATACAGTAAAAAAATAAACAATACATATTAGGTGCTGATCCATAGATTCACACACAGCCCTCACATTAAAGGGGGGCCTTCAGGCATGCCCTCTACATAACACAGTGTTATGTAACTGGCTACAACACGCCCAGGAGTGGGGTTTTAGTTGAGGGGCGGTGAGACAGGAAAACATACAAGTAATCTGATTAGAGTCTCTAGTTTTGAAGGGGACTGAAATATTTTTGCTGCTACACCCTGCCAAAGTGATAACAATGTGTTTCCAAGGAAACTAGCAGTGCGTGCGTGTCTGTTAAAAGTGTGTGTGAGAGGGAGAGATAGAGAGAAAATGAGGCAGCATGCCTATTTGTTACAAGGCAATCTGACACAAACATCTGAAATTATTTGTGTGCCCTTACATGTATTCTGAATGCATACAAATATTTAGGCCTGTTAACACAATCACCTTCCACTGTACATCCACTCACCATGGGTGCACAGTCATTTGCTCTGGCGATCTCTGCAGCTTTTTCCAGTATCTGCAAAAAAGTGAGCAAGTAAGCACCGTATGAGTGAACACACACACTGACACAGCGCATTAGGCAGGCTGAGCACGTCCTGATCCTCTCATGCTAACAGCCACCACTTCATCATAATCACTGGGTACCATTATAAGGAGCACTAAGCCAATGGGATGACAAATTCAACTGCAGTCGAGTCCTTAAAAAAAGGCCACAGAGGTCTCATCCAGTCATCTAAGTTCAGACATAGGGTGAGTATGGTACACGGAGTACGATGACAGACAGCTGTCTGACCTTGTCGAAGGGAGGGAAGATGATGGGGTGTGACGAGTACTCTGGGAAGTGGATGTGCAGTGCTGTAGCGTTCTCAGTGTACGGGTTGGTCTGAATGGTTCCTATGGGGTTCAGCATCTCTTCAAGTTCATCTGGGTAAGACACATGAAATGACATGCATTTACTGCATCACTGGAGAAGGCTGGTTTAACTGCATTAGTAGATATGAAGTAAGCACGAGTGTGTGTATGTGTTTTTACCAGGAAAGGAAGACCAGCAGTGCAGGATGATGTCTCCTGTCTTCAGCTGGCCTTTATAGTCAAACACCATGGTGTTGACCCAGGCTATGGGGTAGTGCTGAATCACAGAGAGAGAGTAAAAAGTAGTGAAAGTTAAGGACAATCTTAGGATGGTGTAGCAGATGTGTGGAAAGACAGCGTAGGTCCATGTACAAGGATGTTTCATACCACTTTCCCTGCTTTGCGGATGGTCTGGTACTTGTTTATGTGAGCATTTTTGGTAGACTTCTGCTTCTTGACCTTATCCATAACGGCATAGATAGCAAAGCAGAGGCGGGTCATGCGGGGAAGGTCAGAGACAGAGATGTCAAACTCCAGCGTGCTGTCTTTCCACGTGTGGTCTGAGCGTCCACTGCTCTCACTGCTCACAGCCGGCTTGCACAGCAGCTCTGTGCCGTGGAACAGCCCCGCCCTCACCTGGACCTGGGTGGAATGGAGGGAGGAGTTGGCATGAAGAGGGGAAGTGAGGAGATAGTATCTTATATTTAATTTTGTTAATTTTGCTATTTGTTTTTAAGCTAGCCTGCTTCAGCTTTTCCAGCCAGAAACATTTCATAAGAAATAAGTTTGTAATATAAGGCATAATTAAAGGTTAAAGGTCCAGTGTGTAACATTTAGGAGGATCTATTGGCAGAAATGGAATTACATATTCATAGGTACGTGTTTCAGTAGTGTATAATCTTTCCTGAAAATGAACTGTTGCCTTGTCTCTCTGTCTTTCACCCCTCAGAACATCGGGAACGTTTTTATCTACAGACGGCTGTGCGAGCAGGTCGCCATGTTGAACTGCTATGTTTCTACAGTAGCCCAGAAGAGACAAACCAAACTACACCGCTAGACGCCACTAAATTCTACACACTGGTCCTTTAAGCCTGATGGGCTTCTATATTTTTCATATTTCCAACAAATGTCATGACAATAACAAAGCCAACAGTGCATTAGCCCGTCTCTCTGTGTCTGTGGCTCCAAACACATTAATTCCAACTGAAGAAGTAAATCGGGTCACACATATAAAGTTTTAATTTTAAAACTGTAGTTTTTAGAAACCATTAGTGAAACAGGAGTAAATAGTGCCTTTGTTGGCGACTATTAATCCACATTTGGTGCTCTGTGTGTGTGTTTTTTTCAGGGCAAGTGACGGAACATGTCACAGCCAGTGCAACAGTGTGGCTCCAGTCTGATGTGTTTTTAATAGTTTTTGGACAACAATGGAGCTCTATGGCACAGAGGAATGAGATATATCAGGCTTTGGCAACACAGACAATATTTGTTAGTAAGATAGATTCATTAATGAGTTTGGTGTTTTCATGGCACTTATCCTTTGACTTTAACTTTGTTCGTGCTCAGCCTTGTGAAAACAAAAGGAGTTCATGCAGATTAACAAGCTATTCAGAAGTATTTACTGTGGCTTCATATTCAAGCCGAAACTATTATTAAAAACCTTTCATGACATCTTTGCATTACCCAACTGACTGACGTCAGTGTGTTATTACTGTAAAAGTAAAACAGTGTGGGAGATGTGGCACAACTGTGTGTGTGTGTGTGTGTGTGTGTGTGTGTGCAGTGACATATTAACAGGAACATACATTAATGTTTTATGGATGTGGACAAAACAAGCGTTACCTTGGCAGTCTCCTCCGCATTCACCTTGCTGCCGTTCACCAGGACTATCTTAAACGGGCTAGACACACCCCACACACATGTCTGTACTTGCTGCAGAGGGAAAGTGAGAGGAGAAAGAGAGACTTGCAATGAGTGAGCAGTATTAGCATAATGTACAGTAAAAATAACTATCCCCCCTACTCAGCTTCTTCACACCCAACAGTTCCCTCCATACACACAAACACACATATACACGTTAAAAAACACAAACAATGTGGGAGGTCAGGCAGGTCATTCTGATAGCCAAGTGGATTTGCAAGGGTCAGCAGTCAGCAGGAAAAACAGCATCACATGACACCTAGAGTCTATGAACATGACTAACTAGCACACTTCCTGCTGTTTGCGGCCTCTGTCTTTGTGTGTCGATGTGTGTGCGTGTTGATGTCTTTAAATGTTTGTGCGAGTGTGATGGTGTGTGTAATTTGCTTCTTGTCAGATAAGAGACTATATTTGTGTCTGCCTCTACTGTTAAAGACAGAAACAGGACCTCCATGTACTGTAGGATCACAGAAACGCCCAGTCCCTCTGCTGTCCTCGCTGGCTTTGTTTTGACCAATTATCAGTCATATTTCCTACCACACAGACAGCAGAGCATCCAATAACAGGTTCCTTTCCTGAAAATTAATCTCACTTCCTGTCTCAGAACAACACTGCTACAGTAAACTTACAGTCTTGCAAGAAATCTGCTTCTGTCTTGGCCAACCTCCCTCCATTGCATTACAGTAACATAACAGTGTATAACAATACAAGAGCATTTCTAAATACACGATCAGATTCAATACAAACAGCAAAATAATCAACAAATCACAAAATATACTTTAAAAACAACAGGCTTTGTGGCCCTGGTCTCCACAAGCAGTTCATATTGTGGTCTGGGAATCACAGCAGCAGATGCTCTTTCATCTTTGTGTCTAAACATAGATCCTGGAACAAAATCATCAGAGGATATCAGAAACAGAGGGCAATAGAAAGTTGGAGATGTAATGCAGAGCAAGGCCCATCCTGGCTTTAAATGTGATCACTCTAATGTTCTGATGAATTACATTACTAATAAATGTTTCCAGTTAATGGCTCGGCAAGAGAATTCTGAGGGAGTACGTATATTCATCAGAAGTGGTGGAGCGTTACAGTCAGGTGGTTTCTTAGTATGATGTGGGGGAAAAAAGTGTAGTCTGAAATATTTCTGTGTTAATGAAAACAAGATTAAGCAAGAAGGGTTGCAGAAAAGAAAGTCTCCACCTTTCCTGTCTGTCTCTCTGAGTCATATAAAGGCAAAAATGCCTAAAAACTGAACCTAGAATCACTGAATCAATCTTTCTTAGTCTTCTAGGACAGTAAATTGAATATCTTTTAGTTTTAGAGTATTGGTCAAACAAAAACAGTCACTTTAAAGGTCCAGCGTATAACATTTAGGAGGATCTATTGGCAGAAATGGAATATATATGAGGGTTTTCATTAGTGTAAATACCTAAATATAGGAATCCTTGTGTTTTTGTTACCTTAGAATAAGCTGTTTATATCGACAGACGCCACAGGTCTTCATCTGTGGAGTCCACAATGTTGAACTGCCATGTTTCTACAGTAACCCAAGGGGACAAACTAAATACTGGCTAGATAAGGGCGTTAAATTTTCTTGTGTGTTTCGCTGCCACCTGTTTTTGTAGTTTCTCCTTTGTGCTTGATAGAGGAGGGTGAAGCGACAGAGTTGCGATCTGCAACTACACAGCTAGATGCCGCTTAATTCTACACACTGGACCTTTAACTGGGTACCTTGGACTTGAAATTGTGATGAAAAAGATTAGTCGATAATGAAATAATTATTAGTTTCAGCCCACTTTCAATTATTCTGGGCTTCATGGGGGGTTCTTTATAGACTACCATCTCATCTATAAGCTGCATTAATAAAATTATTCAACATTGGACATTTTCATCTTTGCAGGCCTGAATTCATCATAATACACAATGACAGTAAGCAACATGGGAACAGTAAGTAGAAGTGATGTTGTGATGAGGTTCTGCTGTTATGACTATTTGTCATAAATATAATGTGGTAATATTTTACAAGATGATTTACCCGTTATATTTACAGACTTTCCACACCACATAACAGTGGGAAGCAAGAGTCAGCATGGCGTCAGGCAATTAAAACCCCAGGAGACTCGGTAACAAAGGCCAATTAAATTCAACCTGACATTTAAAATGGTGGATGCACACATCGAGGAGTGGTGTCACTGTGCACCTGGCATCAACAGCAGAGAGGAGCTAGCGATGTTTCCTGACAACGTGGCAGATGCTGGCAGGGGCAGTGCAGGCTTGCTCCGACACACTCAGAACACTGGCTCATAAAAGACAGACGGCAGCTGCTGAGAACATGTTTACTTGGTAAACCTCCACACCTGCCTCGTTCAGTGCAGGTGAATCAATCAAACTGTGGCGCTTCTACTATCGTGGTGAAGCAAGAACACTATTCAGTAACTCTGGCGGATATTAAGTGGTTGTTATCTAGATTACATTAGAACATTTTCATATGTGTATCACACCCTCAGTTTTAGTGCTGGGGATGCCAAATAATCACTGCACACAGAAGTTACACAGTTTAGTGACTGGCAATGAATTCAACCACATTAATGATGAATAGATTTCCAACAAATGAAAATGACAAACTTCACTTTAGCCACTGAAGACAAAAACAATCAGTTACCTTAGTAAGTTCCTCTGAAAACAATATCAGATGTTGGATAGATAAAAGCACCACAACACAGAAGTGAGAAGTACATTCATTCACACACACACACATTACTGGACTAACCGTGGGAGCCCTTCTCTTGGGAGGTAGTGGTAAAGGTGGGTTGGAGGACTTGCGGCCAACCACAGCTCCAATGGCAGAGATTTCCTTGTCAAACATGGCCTTGATGGCGCTGGTGTGGACCAGGGTGAGGTGTGGAGACTCCTTGGCTTGCATGCATGTGCGGATGTACTGCAAGCAAGACAGGACAGGAAATTTGTTTAGCTATGTGCATATTTAAGCCTTCCCTAACATAAAAGAGTGCACACAGACGGGAACCCATCCAATTTCAAATACCTTGGTGTTATAATTGATTTAAATCTTATGTAAAAACAAAAAACAACAGCTACACACTAAGCTTGCTGAACTTGCGATACATACACATATACTGAGGCTGCAAAACCCTGCCTTAATGCTCCGATTCTTCCACACAACAACAGTGTTTGTCTAATTGGGCTCATAACCCACTTGAATCCAGTAGCAAACACACGTTTAGGGTGTTTGAGTTTGGAATATCTCAAATTTCATGATACCTTTCTCATAATAAAGACCTCCAGAACTTAAGGCATTTTCATTTCACAGAAGCGTAACCAGTACCCCGTGCAGGCCATGGGACAAGACTTGATTAACGTATCTCTGTGCCTACGACGGTTACTTTCCTGCATGCTAATGTATGCTTTAGCTGCTTTCAGCCATCCATCAGTACTTCCTGCAGAAAACTCCAATATTGCTGCTTGTTATGCCCAGTGACTTCTTTGTGTGATGCCCTCTTCTAAATTGTTTATAACAGCTCTTTCACTCCATCTGCAACTGAAAACTAGCCAACTAATGTTTACAATTAAGAGCAAAGAGAATGATGGGACTACTGTGTATGCTTTCCTATGTTGTGGCGCTCCATTTACAATACGTTAGAAATGAAGTTTGTGTCTGTGTCCGGGGCACACATAGCCATAATGGTTGCCTGAGTCAGTAGAAAACAAGTTACCCATGAACATGCATCATGTAAAAACACAAACCACCATTCGCACTGTAACCAAAAACATTATTGTTGAGCCATCAGCTGCATGGTTCAAGCCCATTCATTTTAGTTTATACCACAACTTTCCCCAGTCACACCTCACAACATCTCTTCTTGGAATCACAGAGCAGAGTTTGGCCTTTCGCCAGTGTAACAGTACAACAATCACTAAGCATCACTTTTTTATAAGAACGGTCTCTGATATTTCTGGATGTGATATTGACACAAGGCGTGACAAATCTAAATAAGGATCAGTCACCGATAGACACCTGACAGAGTTACCGTGCAGCCACTGACCTTGTACTGAATCAGGGGGTGGTCTCCACAGAGGAACTCCAGACAGTGGCTGACTCTCAGCACGTACTGACCCCTCCATGCCTCCTCCTCGGGCCCGTGGGTGGTCAGCCACTTCCTCAGGGCCAGCTCCATCAGATCAATGGGGGTGCTGGACGATGCCACCTTCAGACTGGCTGAGTCCTGCAAGACAAGACAGGAAAACAGAGAAAGAGAGAGAGATTGATTCATGTGCCCCAAGCTCAAACTGGAAGCAGATAACTCATCACAAAACAGTTTTTTTGGTCAAATCAGGACTATAGGCTTATATAAAATAGTGAGGAGGAATGTTAAGATAGCAGTAAGATAATGAAACATGATCACCAATTTTTAGGTACAGACATACAGTACATAATTGTTCATAAATAGAGTTATGTCTAGATGAGATAAATAGAGAAAACCAAAGAGAGAATAAGAGACTGATGGACATAAACAGGGCTTAACATAACACACAGACACAAATGCTCAATTGGACATGTGTGTTCGCGGCTGAATTAACTGCTGCGACAGACTGTGCACT
>NW_023340257.1:4593276-4614388 GCF_004916995.1 Morone saxatilis | reverse complement strand
AAAGGCAAATTGTGATTGCTATACTACTGGTCAGAGCAATCTCAAAACTGCAGTTCTTGTGGGGGTTCCATTTCTGCGTGGTCAGTACCTATCAAAGACACACAGTTGCATCCCCCACAGTTATGTTGTATGGGGATGACACAAGGGTGCCCAGGGGCATAATACTGTGTTGTGTGTGTGTGTGTATGTGGGGTGTTTGTGTGTTGTTGGGGTCAAAGGCACTTCCCGTATACGGTAATCTGTTGATTAAACTTGGTGACGTGTGTCCAGGTCAATTAAAACTCTTTCACTTCTTCCTCCACTTCTCCAAGGCTAGCTTCTTTAGACCTTTGGTGGCACCTGGCACGCCAAAGCTCGACAAACACAGAAGGAATTTGGATACAAGTACAATAGATAGGTGTGTCAAAGTCGCTCAAATCCTCTCGCTGTCCATTTTTCCTGCTTCTAACACATCAACTTGAGGACATAATGTTCACTTGCTGCCTAATATATCCCACCCACTGACAGGTGCCATGATAAACAGATAATCAGTGTGATTCACTTCACCTGTCAGTGCTCATAATGTTAGGGCTGATCGGTGTATGTTTGTGTATATATAGTGCAGGAATGTGCAATACTGTATAGTACTGTGTGTGTGTGTGTGTGTGTGTGTGTGTGTGATTGGATGAATGACTGTGTAAAATTAACCATTAAAATACTGAACTGTGGCAATCCCAGCACTACTGACCCAATTTGTCTATCCGTGGTATGACAAGTGGAGTCTATCAAGTGCAGAATAGTTTGTTCCTTACAGTTTGTCTTTTTTTCTGTCATAACTCACCACATGCTCTCCTGCTCCTTTACCTTTTATGCATATGGAAGCTGAAACTGTTGATTAATTCATTAATCAATTGAAAGAAAATGTATCTGCATGAACTTTTACAATGTAAAACACTTTATAGGCCAATTGACTAATCGACGAATCAAGAAAATAGACAGATTACTCAGTGATAAAAATAATCATTGCTTGCGGTCCTAAGGCATATTGCAGTTTTATTTCCTGCTGTTCCTCACCATGATGGCATGTGTGCCAGCTGCAGAAGCTCACAGAGCAAACAGTCTTCACTTCCTCCTCCTCTCAGATGTAATGCTTTATAAATGTGGTATACAGGTGCAGCTTTGACAGCTACCAGCATAGAACCCACATTTCCTGCTGTCAATCAGTGCCAGTGGCCAATAACCACCAATAATCAGTACAGATGCCTCCCACCTGCGCTCTCTGTTTGTCCCCCCACCCTTCCTTCCTTCACTCCTACTCAAATGCGGAAAAATGGCATGATCCAATTACTCATGCTGTGTTCTGTCTCCGGTGATCTTCCCACCGATCACCACAGAGCAGAGGGTGTTTTAATGGCACTGGAAGATCATCACATAGCTTCTCATAAGAAAAATGAGGAACGTCTGTTCTGACTGTTTTTTTTCCCCCCAGAAATGACCTCTTGAGTGTTCTTTTTCTTGCTCTTAGTATTAACATCAAGCAGTGTGTTGAAATTCTTTAACTCACAATCCTAGGAAGCCCTGCCCATGGTGTGTTTGGGTGGCATTATTCTTATGGCACTGACCTTGCTACTAGAGGTATTATAGAGGTTGTGTATAATTAGACTAGCCTGTGTTTTTAGCTGGACAATAGAACATGTACTGATACTGTTAAGTAATTACAGATAGAGAGTAAAGACAGGCTGTTTACTTGCATGCTACACTATATTTTCTGTCTGCAGTAACAAGAGATCCATTTGTGTGTCTGTCTCTGTAGATAACAAAGATAATACACTATATTTAGCATTGATTCTCGTGGATGACATTGGCCTGTGTGTTTGCTTTATTATTAGTTAAACAGAAACTCCCGCTGTGGCAGGGCAGTGTGTGTAGAGTTGAGCAGCCCAGACAGATAGATGGATGTATAAAGTGGAGAGGCAGACATCAGCGTGTCATTTACCGCAGCTAAGTGTTCCCAGCAACCCAGTCACCTCTATAGCAAGATGACAGCCGGAGCCAAGAAATGTCTCCCATTTCCAGGCTTGTGTGTGTGTGTGTGTGTGTGTCATTCAGTGCCAATGTGTGGCCCTTTGTTTATGAGGGAGATAAATGGTGGTTTGGCAAGATGCTGGAGACCAATACTGAAAAATCAGCAGTGTGTGTGGGAGCCATCCCCGCTACATTCACGGGAGCTCAGTGTTATTTTTGTCCATTTCTCTCTAGTCTTTCCACCGCTTCACGATATCATCAGCAGCCGCAGACCTGTGGAGGCTGTTTGTGACGAGCTGGAATTTTCTTTAAGTCTATTTTCAAACTTCCCACTTTTCAAGAGTCTCGCTGCAGTGAGTTGTGCTTCTAGCAGTGACCTTAAACGACCTCTCAATCAGCCCTGTTGTTCCTTGCTGAACTTGTTTTTCACATGGCTCTATCGGACTCCTCTGTTGTGGTTTTAAATAATGTCGCTGTCTCTGCGCAGATTAGAGTAGAGAAAACTGACAACAGCACATTCTACGGATCACAAATAGAGCTGAAATTTTTAGACCAGGGGCTTTCAAACTGTGCGGGGCACCTCCCCGGGGGCGTCAGAGACTTGCAAGGGGGGCACAGAGAGGGAGAGAGACATGAGACAAATGCATGCCGGTGACCTAAAAACACCAGCCTGATGATTTGTCCCGTTTATCAGCACAGTCAGCAGTTGGAGCTGGGCACACTTGTCAAGGATGAAATTAAAGTATTTTAAAACCCTTAGCACCCGATTGCCCCAAGTCAAATCTGAACACACAAACAATACTCATCTTTGCGTCACAAATTTTCACTGACGAAAACTTTTAAAGTCATGATGATGGGAATTGTTTTGTGGTCTGTACCAAACAAACACGTTTGACACGTAGAAAGTCATGATCTGTAGGCCAGGACATCTCTTCAGAACTACAGTACTCATTTTACCTTCATGAACTTCAATTTGCCAATTGCCAAAAAAACGTTAATCAGCAACTATTTAGAGAATAGTTTCTTTGCTTAACTCATTTTATTTATTTAGCTTCTCAAATGTGAATGTTTCTATAAACAGCTGAATATCTTTGGGTTTGGGACAAAACAACCAATCTGGAGACGTCACCTGGGGCTCTCGGAACTTGCGATGGACATTTTTTACTATTTTTGATGTTTTATTTTAAATTATTTATTTAGAAAATAATAAGCATATTAATCAATAATTTGGGCTGGGCCAAAGAAAGCATGAACATTGACATTTATCAAGAAAATAATCTGTAGCTGCACAGCCATAATCATACATATTTATTTATAGTCATTAAGTAGATCTAATAATAAGAAAGGTTAATGTTGTCTTCAGTGGAAAAAATATTGACCTCAAGTTAAAAAAAAAACATGTCCACATGTTCACTCCCTAATGATAGCTGTTCATTGTTTCCTCTTTGTCAGAGTTTCCAAGGAAGGCTTCTTCTGTCCTTTTTTTAAAAAGCTGTTGTGTCAAATGGAACAAAGGCTAATCCTTATGTCATCCTCATAGAGCAGCTGTTAGTACACCATCCCGCTCAACATCAAAACAACCATAGTGGCCACCTCCAGTCAGCCTGCAATATTGCCTGTGATCATTGGATGCTGGTGCTGCAGGAGGCTGGAGCTCTCAGTGATCCAGTTATGCAAATAATCCTTGTATAGAGGAGAGATGAGGAAGTAGCTTGAAGTAAAGCATTCAAAATAGTTAGTCATTTTTTGATGATATCAAGTTTATTTAGAGTAGGATTTATTTTTGTAAAAATATTCTAAGCACTTGCCTTGATTGTGGAGAGCAAGCGAGGCAAAGAGGACATTAGCAGTATGCGTCACCATATGCATGTGCATTTAATTTCTTCATTTGCTGTTTCTCCGAATCAAATTGGCAAGGCAACCTTTGCATGTGTGGGTTTGCTCTCCCTGTAAGGCTCCCTTGTGTCTGTAGTGCGAGTTTACCGG
Organism: Morone saxatilis; assembly: GCF_004916995.1. Taxonomy (NCBI): domain Eukaryota; kingdom Metazoa; phylum Chordata; class Actinopteri; family Moronidae; genus Morone; species Morone saxatilis. The sequence goes on along the minus strand of NW_023340257.1, from coordinate 4,610,398 downwards.
AGCTTACTTTGAATAATGACCTGTGGTTGTGATATGAGTTTGCATAGCTTTTAGCTTTTCAGTAAAGCTACGGTAAACATCAGCTATGTTTGTGTGCTTTGCTTGCACATCAGAAAAGCTGGGGTATATTTACTGTAGTATTGACTTTAATTGGGAGTGCTTAGAGTTTAAAAAAGCACCTTATTTACATGTGCTTAGACATCGACCCGTGTGTGTGTGTGTGGGTGGGTGTTTGGAAGCTACTGAAGGTGTGAGTAAGCCGTCTGGAGCTGCAGATCCCACACTGCGAAATACATTAAATCATGTGAGTGTAGTTGTTTATTGTAGGGGGGCACTGTGTGACCAGCGCCATGTGACCCTGTTGCCCCCTCCAGCCTGTTTTTACTGGAACTCAGTGTGTGTGTATCTTGAGCCCAAGCTGGTAGGGCTTTTTTTTTGTGTGTGTGTGTGTGTGTGTGTCTGTCTGAGAGGGTTGGTTGTGAGGGTTGATGGGGGCAAGGGCATTACAAGGGCAGTGTTTGTGCAGGGCACGGGACTGTCCTCGCTGACTCGCACGTACACATACAAACATGCACACACACTTGCCAAAAACAGAGGCTTATTGTGGACACCCAGCCCAGTCGGGTCCACGCACTACAGTCTCACATTGTATCAGCCGTTGCCTCTCCATCTCTTCCTTTCTCTTATCTTTCTCTCTCGTTATCCATCGCAAATTACTTTCTCTGTTTTGTTTTTTTTCCTCTCTGTCACCTCCCTCCACACTGTATTCAACTTTTATTCTTGTCTCTGACGTCACACATTCATACCTGTACGATCAGCTCATCAGGCTCTCATTTGCTTCCCTTGTTCCCTTCTTAAGGGCTGTCATCCTCTTTTTACCTTTCATCCGCCCCTTCCTCATGACAGACTCCTCCTCCAATCATCTTCAATCGTCCTCCCGACCCCTCTTCCGTTCTCATCTCTGAGGGAGGTGTGACAAGTCTGACAGTTGAGTCATGGAGAGATCGGCACTGGTGCTGCTTACATTGATGTCTGTGTGTAGCCTGTGTGCTTGTCCTCACTTGTCTTGTGTCTGTGAAGTGAATCAGGCTCTGTGGAGAACATCACACTTGCACATCTGATTTGCTCCCTCACCGCTCTCTCACATACACACTGACAGAGATGGAAGCTAATAAGATGAACTCATAATCCATCTTTATTATGCAGACTATCTACATAACAATTAAAATTCACATATCAACTTAGTCTTGAATTATCAACAATGCAATCACAACTTCTCAAGGCTAATCACTGTACTTGTGTCTTGCACTTTGCAATATTTTACTGCCCTGTAATTTTCTCAAGATGCAAGCTAATTGATATTCTTGAGGTATGTTACCATGGTCACTAATGCAGCAGTTATTATCTCATATAGCCATTCACTCCTCTTTTGCTCCCTCGATTGCTATCCCTCTCCTTACAGTACCTTACTTTGTATTCCTTGCCGCTGTCCCAATGTGGTCTCTTGAACATTATACCCTTTCTTTACTACAGATATTTTCACCACTCTCTGGCAGTTCCATTAATTTATTGCCTGCTGACATTGACGGCTCACATATTATTATATTTATATGTACATTTTTGTGTTATGAAGGCAGATGAGTACACATACAGTACTTAAAGTCTGTTCACTTGCTTATTAAATGTCAAATATTAATTCAAGCTATAATAACTGTTTATGAAGTCAGACTTCACAACGTTGTCATTTGATGTTAAAAATAAATATTTGTGTAAAATGGTTAGACCTCCCTCTTCACATTGTTTTGATTTGTATAGAGAATTGTGTGACCCTGAAAGTAAAAAGTAACTAATAATTAATAGTGTCATATATATATATATATATATAAGTGTATTATCCTCTTCATTTACAGATTTTTTGATGCTGTTTGCTGCTTTGTGAATTGTGTATCGCAGATTTGCCTGTACTGTGACGATGATTGTGACACCATCATTTTCTTGGTCAAGCATCATGGTAGGTCTGGGTCTTGTAGTTCTGATCAGCACATTGAAGCACATGAAGAGATATTTTTCTATTGAGGTAATGTTTCTTTTAGTGCTTCTTGTTGTAGTAGTGTAGTAGTAATGTTGTAAGTAATGTTGTAAATAAATCAATGAGTTTTGTTGCTTTATGGCAATACTGGATTTACAGGGTTTTTGGATCAATATGATGATTTGCTTTATCACAATTTATATTATTACAGTTAAATATACATATACACATTTTTGTTGCAACTGAGAGTACGCTTCATGATTGAAGATTTCATCCATATGAGTCAGCCCTAGTGGGAATGACTGCTCTAATTGCCACACCCAGTTGCACTCATGGATAACACAGTTCAGTGTGGACAGTGTATTCCAGGCAGGTTCAAACTAATGCAGCCTTTTAAGTGAAACTCAGGAGATCATGTTTTCATCATGGGAAGTTTAGTACGTAATATTCTTGGTGTTCAAGTGGTTTAACTTGTGAGAGCACTGTTGCTAGGCAGCTGATTTAAAAAAAACCTTTTTTAAAGTGACGATTGATTGTGTCTTCTGCATTTCGGCGTGCTGTTGATGTTTGATGCATGTTCTGTTCACACCCCAGAGTGAACAGACTGCAGGTGTGAGTGTTCTCCAATTGCACATGGGCTATTTGTATCATTCTAATTATGCATATCCTCTGTGCTGTGTTAAAACAAGGCAGTAGAGCAGTTGTATAAATGAGCTAAATCAAACATCCACACAGGAAAAAAGTGATGTGACTGTGTCTTTAGTCTCCCTATCACAATTCATTCATGCAAATCGCACACACAGCTAAAACTTGCATACACGCACGGACGGTCCTCTAAAAGCAGCAGCTACCTACAGCTGCAGAGCTCAGTCTATATTGCCATTAGTGAGTATTGTTGGAGGGACTGTGGTGTGCATGAAAAGGCATCTGTTCCCATTGCTCTCCCTCTCCTGACTCCCCACTATCTGTCCCGCTGTATCAACTGAGTGACCTGCTCCTCCCGATGCAGATTCAGAAATAGATGGCGAGGAGTGCACATTAGACCCCCTAATGTCATTCAAACTTGATATAGTCACAATGCAGACTAGCACTGTCACAACCTATCTGGCAGAGTGACTCATCATGGGGTCACAGATAGAGGTACTTTGATGTGTTCGTGCACAGTTGTCACATGAGATTGATGATGATGATGTGCGACCTTCTTCTCTTACCTGTGATGTAACACTAGGCAATGGGTTGGATATGGTTAGTGTCACAGTAGATTAATGGGCATGTAACAAATGTCACTTTCATCACAGGTGAATTGCAACCATCTTCATCGTAATGCAGTAGGAACTTTGGACTTGCTCAGCACAAAAGGCCTCAGTGACATCGCCATATTGCATTATTCAAGCTGTTCGTGCACATGAAGTCATGATTGTAAAGTCACAGTGATGCTGGATGAAACTGAGTACATCTCATCCCTGTTTAGTCACCAGAGAGAGCCTATGTATTCGCCTATACTCTATAGACGTTAGCAGCAGCTAGTTACAGTGGCAATGTACACATCAACTGTGCTAAGACTGTTTGTGTGTCTGTGTGTATTTCCTTTTTACTGTTACTGCTCTTGTCCTGCTGCCTCTAAAATTCACTTTGCTTTCAGTCTGAACACAGCTTTTGATTTGAGATGGAAGCTGTCCTCATTCTGCCCAAATGACCAAAATCTGTTGAAATAATCCTTTAGACAGAGGCATGGTGGTGATGTGCGTGCTATGGATGGTTATCCATACAAGAAGCCATGCAAAGAGATTTTATATTCTTTCACTCCTCTTAATTGAGATCATGTTAATTTGGCTAGAAAACAGTAAACAACATTTAAAATAGCTCTTCAGGAATAAGACTAGCAGCTCAGCTTGTGATTCAGCATTCATCATCTTTTTATGAATGACTGTCGGGGACTTTTGCTATGGTTGTTGCTTGTCACTCATTTCCTGTCTTGTGTCATTGCTTCCTGCCTGAGAGGTGGGCATGTGCCACTGTGTCACTGGAGGTGGTTAGCACGATGCAGCGCTGTTAGCTCTCCGGATGTGAACGGTTCACACATACACAAACCTTACAAACACAAAAATACACTCGCCCACACACTCTCACTCATTCACTTTATTCACGTTTCCTCTCAGATACAGTATATGCGGAGACGGTTTGTCGGCAGTAGCTGTGAGCATATTTTTACAGGGGATTTGGTTTCATGACACTTCCTCATTTCTAGTTCCTGTAGGAAATGGCATAAAGATGATGAGTTGATTGGTAACAGATGAAACCGATCCCTGTGGAGGAACTGAGCCACTGAAGCATGAAATAATTGTAGGATGCAGCAAAGATTAAGAAGAAAAAAAAGAAGCAGATACAGTTGAGAGGTTAAACGTAATGCAAACACACTGCAGTCACTTGTACAAACAAATATTCATACATGCACCCTCACAAACATGTCTAGCTTGAGTGTGTGTTCACTGTCTACAGCCACCACCTACGTCCACTCCTAAATACAGTAAGAGCTAGTATTGCTCGACTGGTGACTCACACACACACACACACACACACACACCAGCTGACCGCTTATCCACACACCACCCAGACAAACACATACTGTTGAGCTTAACAGCTTTTCTGTTAACCTACACACACACACGCACACAGAGGCCAACACACACTAATATTCAGTCCGATTTGAATACAGTCAGTATGTTGTACACAAAGCTACAAAGACTGCTCATTCATCTCCAGGACTCTGACAGGTTACTTTTCTCTGCGGGAGTCACCTGAGGTGTTTTTAGTAATCAGAAACAAAGAGAAAAGGTATTCCCCGAATACCCCACGCGCTGTTGCTGGGATAAATATTTGTGTCCGTAGGCAAGAAAATGTTTTTAAGCACAAGAACCGAGAACAAACTGTGTGAGTACAGTACAGTAGCATCCAGCTCTGTTTTGTTACGCCTTCATTTATGGTGGGTATCATTCTGTGCCACTGTGGTTAGTGGCTGAAAGCGAAACAAGATATGTGGTGGCGGCTGTGACGTGCCAGTGAGTCTGAGATAAACTTTGTCCGTTGACTAATCATTTCAGCACGGATAAATATGAGCACTTCTTGACTTCTGTGGTCTTGTTTGGTTCTGTGAGACACTTTGAAAGTGTCCATTAAATAACATATTTACACAGAAATCCTGATGGAGCCATAGGAACCTTTTTTTTTAATTTTATTTATTTATTTATTTTTTTTGCATATTACCATCCCACTTTACTTCACAATCATAACACAACAACAGCCAAACACACAACCACACACACACAATCACTGTGCTTGCCCAGATGTGGAAATGCTGACTCAGTCTCAGTGCTGTCTCCATACTCATTTGCAGGAGTACAGTGTTTGTAGTGGGGAGGTGAAGAGGTCTTAGATCCTCTTTGTGAAATTTATTTTTAGCACAGTGTGGAAGAAAATGTGTCACAGGACCCTTAATCACCAGGCTTGACCTTTTTATATACACACACACACAACACAGCACCACAACACACACACACACCATTTATGTTAGCCCTTCTCTCATCAGTCACACCCACAGACGCGTGGACACACACTCCATTGTGGACAGCCTCACAGGCCTCTTACTGTCAGACAGAGAGAGCTTTAGAAAGAGAGTGCTGAGTAACACTAGTGTTTAAATAACCATAAATGCATCTGGGCATTAAAGCCTTGACAACATGTCACTGTCACTGGTTCAGAGGAACTACTCCCGTTACAAGCAATGATTTGCTTCTTCTGTATTATGAGGTATGGCTTGGTTGCAGTCAAGTGTATGCTGGGGGTTTTGTTGTTACGTCTTCTCGTCTACCTGTGGAAGTCAGTAGCATTTTCACAAAACCCAAACCAGTTTGTCTTTCAGGCATACTTCCCTCTGATCTAACAACTCGCCTTTAAATTGGTGACACACCCCTCTACAGATATTTGATCAGACATGAAGTTTCAAAGATGTTAACAGACGACCGTTCTCTCTTTTATCCCAGCTGTGTGCTGAGTTTGTGGAAGGAAAACAAGAAAGGGCACATTTGGAACAATAATGAATGTCCTGCATAAATTTAGACACCAAATTGCAGTTATTGCATCGAATTTCAGCTGTTTTTTTTTGTAGCTGTTACATAAATACAAGCTCCGCCTTGGTTTGCACAGAAAACAAGCAAATGGGAGCTGGATCATATTCCTGCACCTTCAAACACAAGTAATCATCAAAGTGTGCCTGGGAGCTTTGGACTGAAGGCTCCATAGTGAAACATCGTTTTGCTAATGTTTGCTAACCGAACGGATACCCTTCAGGCTCTTCTGTTTGTTGTCACATGAAACTCTCTCTTTCTCCCTGATCTTGCAAACCCACTTGTTCTCCTCTGATCCAGCCACTGAAACCTGACCTCGCAGCAGACCTCTGGTTGTCTGCCAACACATCCTCAATAACCCCGCTCACCTGTGTATATACAGTGTGTTTGCATGTGCGAGAGAGACAGAGGGAGGCCGAGTGTGTCGGCATCACAGTTGGATGAGACAGTATTCAAGCTGTCTGGTGTGAAAACGTCATTCTAGAAGCCCATAATTAATGAAACAAGTGTTTATGTGCATAGACGTGCATGCACATGTACTTGCTCATCCATCCCTGAGCACCCAGTGTTGTCAGCGCATCAGACAGACATGCTGGGTGTCATGTTACTTTTCATGTGTGTAACTGTGCACCTTTTGTGACGTTACAGGCCCGCCATTGTCTGCCCTCTAACTGTTATTTTGAGTGGTCTCTTGTATTGTTGCGTATTTTTCTTATTGTCGTCTGGTATTGTGTTTGTGTCAGTGAGTAAAACATTGTCTTGCGTACGTAGGAGTTATTTCCTACGTGAACATTCCTATGTAGTATAATACGTGTGGTTGTGTCTGTTGTGTTTAACTGATTTTGTCTGCGTCACCCCTTATCACATGCAGTAACTGCAAAGTCCCTTAAGAGATGTTCAGACAGCAGTCTACAGTTTGAACAGCACACAGAGACACACACACAAGATTGTTTCCATTTGCATGGCTGATAATGTTAAGTGGCTGAGATCGTGGCTCCAAATGCACAGCAGATACTGCACCATCCTCAGGCACGTGGCACAACAACGGCTCATCTGCTGTTAGCTCGAGCACTTAACTTAGAGGGGGAAAGACCATTAGAGGCAATCAGGGCTGTCACTTTTAATGGGTGGACCGAGACGAAATGGAGATGGACCTGTGGCCTAGTGGAAGAGTTAATGTACTAGGCCACTTGAGGACTAGGTAATGAGAAAAAGGCAGGTGGAAGTGGTGTGACGGTACAGCTGTGGTTGAGGCCTAAGCCCAAATGGAAACCAGGCTGTGGGCTTTTTTTACACCAGCAGCTGGGAAGCCACTTACTGCAGCTCAATGGAACTTGCTGCAGTTAACATGCATGTGTTTATGGGTCCACATGTGTGCATTTGTTTGTTTAGTTTACTTTGTTGTTTTTGTGTACTTGAGTTGCATGTTTACACAGTTAGATTGCATGCACTGAATCCTGAGATATGAGTCTTCTGCACGTCTCACTGGCAGACAGAAATAGCCTTCCTCAGCCAGTGCTTTCGCACATGTAGAGAGAACCTGTGGCAGGCTAACCCCCTCCTGCCTTACTTGATAATTATCTTTGCAGCAGTCGCTCTATGTTTTTCTGTGTGTGTGTGTGTGTGTGTGTGCACTGTGCATGTGTATTAGCGTGCACTTTTATACATGCTTTATCCATCTGTAAGTGTGAGTGTTTTCTTTGTGTGTTTGTGTGTGTGTGTGTGTGTGTGTTCTCTGCCGGAGGGACTAGATTGTCAGATGTGGGGAGGGCAGGCTGACCTTTTGTTCTGTTTGCTTAGTGGGCATTCCTCTGAGCACTGGCCCTCACCCAACTTAAAGCCAGCGTCCACAGACTGCACTCAGCACAGTGCTGCCCCCACAGGGACACACTGACACTGAATCATTTGCATCTGTCAACTTGTTGTTAATGAAAAGAAGAATTGCAAGAGTGCCTGTGCAGTTATATTGATAGTTTAAACCAGGTTCAGATGAGCCTAAACAACTGAGTTAGCTTTGAGGAATGGACTAATGGCTTTCTGGAATCCCAGCCTGAGCTGCAAGTTTTTCAGGAAAGTGTTAGTCATTACAACATGAGAATGTAACATGTTTACATGAAGCGTGTTTGTCTTTAGGTTGGTTGCATTGTATGTTAAAAGAAATTAAATAGTTTTCAACTTGCAGCAGTCATTTCCTCCTCTGTTGTTACATTTTCAGGCTGATTTGATCTTATCAACACCCTTCAATCACCAGAGTGACCTATTGAGAACAAATATATCTGAATAAATGGGAAATAAAGCTTGTTTTTAATGTCTCCTCTTTATAATACAATACACCATGGATTTCAGTCTAAATTGTGTTATTTGTTTCTCTCCTCTGTCCCTCCAGGTCCTTATGGTTGAGGTGGTGTGTGGTGCCCCTTGCCATGCCTCCTGCCATGACAGACCTCCTGGACATATGGGCGGCCCACTCGCCCCTGGCCGGCCATGCTCTGGACCAGATCACTGTGGATTTTCTGCTGCCCACTGGTATCTACATCCAGATGGAAGTACCACGCGAGGCCACCATTCAGCACATCAAACTGGTGAGCGCCGCTGGGTGGGTGGGGGCACAGGTTTGGGCTAAAAAAAAAAAGTTTTTCTTTATAAGTTTTACTTAATGCCACATGTTGCTGCCGAGGGCGAGGTTATTTCAGTTGTGTTTTTTTTTACGACATAACAGATAATGAATTGATTCTAATAAAATTAACTTTCAGCACACTAAAAGGAGATTAGTAATGTGCTTGTTGTGTGTCCTGACATTCTGTTATTGTCCCTACAGGCCTCTTGGCCTATTGTCCTAATAGGGAAAAACACAGTCTACAATCCCACACATGTATACTTACACACACACACACACACACACACACACAGCTGGTCAGTTAGACATTATCTAATGCCTGTTTTGGCTGGTGCGGCTGGCTGGGTGTTTTTTGTTTGCGACTAGCTGTTGCTTTCAGAATGCAAATAGCTCATGACATCATGCGTGACTGCAGCTAACTTTGTGAAGTGGAGGTTAGAAGTCACAGCCTCAATGGCTCTTTTAGAAGTTGTTAAGGAAATCACTTACATTATGGCACGAAGTATGTGTTAGCGTGAAGGTGTTGGAAATGATCATTTATGTTGAATCACAGGGTCCCCTGTAATGTGATGAGTGACCACAAAAAATGTCAACACGCGTACAATGCAAGGCTGTTAAACTGAAAGGTGTTTGTCAGAGGAACACATGTATTCCATTACATCATCTCAAACAACCTCAAAAATGACTTCCGAGTTGAATCAAGAGTGTGTATTCAGGCCTTGGATGGCATTACAATGCACAGCATTTATATTTTTTGGGTTATAGTCCAAAGCCTTCTCACAGCCAATATAAAACCATTCTGTTATATTTGGATCGATGTGGAAAACATATCCTGCATTGCACACACAACCTGTTTTCCCCAGACATGCTTGACAAAGCCTGAGGAGATTGTTCTGAATAGCAAGTAAACAAGTCGGTCTGAGTGTGTACATAACATCTGCTTACCATTTTCTGGAAATCACTTCTGGCTTCATAATGTGACCAAAGATACAGACTGCTTTCACTTTGTCTGATATTCACAGATATTTTCTCTTAGCAGTAATGTTTGCTTTTCATGGAACTATATGCTGAATGAGTCTTTTTAAGTTCATTGGACTAAATGTCTGTGGGTGTGCATGCATAAAAGATGTCTGTTGGCACGCACACATGAGGGATCTTCATTCCCAGAAGCAGCAGAAAGCTCTGACAGATTATACGTCACTGAAGCAAGAAAGAGAGGGAGACTCCTCAGGGACTTTTCTAGTAAATGAATGAGAAGGGTATAATGCAATTATTTTCGCCAAAGGGCAGAATATACCTTTGACCTTTGCAGGCCTTCCACACAGTGTTGTACCAGACTCTTTATTGGTTATTAAGAAGCCAAGATGAGTAGGCTTAGGAAAGACTGTGTTTCATTCATACTGTATTAATAAAGATCAGATCAGATTTCCCAGAAAGCAGATTGTTTGAAAATGTTTTGTGGAACTGAACTGTTTGAGTAACTTGTTGTGACGTATAAACTTGAACATGAACATGGACGTAACTATGTGACAAGTGCTCATAGCATGGCAGTCATTTTCTAAAGCATGTTTGTCAGAACATCAAATAATTAAATCCTTCACGCATTTTGCATGTGGTTTGTTGAGAGATGTGATCAACATAACATAAAATCACAAGTGGTCCTGGAGAAGAAGATATTTGTTGAGAGGACAAACTTGTCCTGTTCCACTATGCTACATCATAGCTCTATAACCTCAGACAAACACACACAACCTGACACCCAACCCTGTGATCATGCTGTGGGGGTGCAGGGACGTGAATCATGGTAGGATTGGCTGGATGACATATTATTCACATCCTGATTGGCTCACCCAAAAGCTGTGTCATGTTACCATGACTCATACTTGTTCTTGATCATGAAACATACACTTTCATCAATATATCACATCATTATGATATGTTGTGTTTATTAATTTTAAGGCCCTTGGTAAATTAGCTTTTTAATGTTCATGTTAGCGTGGTGCAACTCCCACCAAGAGCAGTTTGATGGTCCTGTATGGCTTAAGAACATCCTATAACCCTTGTTTTCTCATACCCTTTCAAAAACCATTAGATAATCTCATAAAGGCCATCAAGCCAAAAACAAAGATGCTGTTTATTCTGGTTACACAAATTCTAAGTAGAATTTATTTAATTGAGTCTAATGGAGATAATAAAAACACTCCCTGTGGTTTTGTAGTGCAAAAGCACTTCAGTGAAACTCTAATTCTTCTCTTCTCTTGCAGCTTTTATGGAAGCAGGCTCAGTCATTCCCACTGTTTCCCGCCCTGGGCGAAATGGAGAGCCACATGTTCGAGTGTGTCAACCAGGCAGCCGTTCACGAAGAACTGGAGGACGAAACTCGCAGGCTGTGCGATGTTCGCCCCTTCCTGCCGGTCCTCAAGCTGGTGACGCGCAATTGCGGCCGGGCAGAGCGCCTGCTGGACTCCAAAATCGGCGTGCTCATTAGCAAGGGTAAGAGCATCACTTTTTAAGACGTAAGTTAAAATGGCAGATTATCATGCAAGCTCTCACACACATTCCTCCCTCCCTGATTGATTCGTTTACTGTCCCTGTTTGACATTCCCAATAAAGAAAAGCACTTAGAGTTGGTAAGTGGAACAGTAAATCTTTCTCCACACACAACAAGCCTTAAGCACCTCCTCCAGTACGCTAAGTAGCTCTCCTACTCGGCACATTCACACCAGCCATCAGACCCAAAGCCCATCTGCAGCTGGCTCCTATCAGTGGCCCTGCTGTCTGATAGAGAAGCGTGAGGATTAACTGGACGTGTTCCTGACATGTCCTCCATCACCTGTCAGTTTGCGTTATCTCTGGTGAAGATGAGGCCTTTTAGAGAAGCAGACGGGATTGATCTGTACTATTATAACAGCGCAGTCCTCTGACGTGATTTAACATGTGTTGAAACTTTCAATGAAACAATATTTATTAACGTATAAGAGGAAAAAAAAACTTTCTTGCTTGACGCAAAAATCTTAAGTTAGTCTCATATATCTATATCATATATTCCAGCAATACAGTAGCTATTATAGGTGCAACAATTATTCTGCATCTATAATAACTATATGTAATTGGTACATAATTTTAGTAATTTGCTGGTTCTATCTTCTCAAATGTGATGATTTGTTACTTTTCTTTGTTATATATGACCATAAAGAAAATATCTTTGCTTTTGGACTGTTGGTGAAATAAAACAAGCAGTTTAAATGAATCTCCTCGGGCTGCGGGAAATTTTAACTTCCGTATTATCTGACATTTTAAAGACAAAAATGATTCATTCATGTAGATGAGTCAATAATAAAAATAACTGCTTATTTTTTGGAGTGTGAAACATGCATGCACATTAATAAAAACATTTTTAAAAAAATGTGTCATATAAATAGTTATACAGTGAAATGCAAATACAGAAAAGAATAAAGAACCAGCTCTTATTTTCTAACAAGTGCAGTCAAACACAAACACACACATTCAGCCCTCTTCTGGCTGAGATATCCAGGATTATGGAAGTCCTTAGGTCACAGCAGACGTCTGCCGATGAAGAGAGGCGAAGAGGGAGAGAAGGGGCTCTGAGTCTAATTGAAGGAGACTCAGACGATATTGATATTCTCCCCTCCTGGCTCCACTTTTGTCTGACACAATCTTTTAAAGGCTTTTGTCAGACTAAAGTGGTGTTTTCAAAAGGAACCCCACAGGCACGTCTGGATAGTCCCCCACACAAACACACACACACACACACCTAACCTCGTGCATTGCACAGTAACAAAGTATTACACACTCACACAGGCAACCATGTTTTCTTGTTTTTTTCCCTGCAGAAATATGGTCACACAAACCTGCCTACACACTCACACAATGCAACTAATGTGGTCTAGAGCCCTTCTTTGAATGCTGAGGGGTCATATGAATGTTAAATGGCTTTAAATGTCAACATGTTGTTTTCATTACCAAGAGAGTATTGTGCAGCACCCCTTTGATAAAAAACACAAAGACAAAAGCTCAACAGGGAGCAGAGAGATAAAGTATAATGATGAGCCAAACTACAGTTCATACATGTGGCATTTGGTACTAGTGTGAATATTAGGAGGCTCTGCTCTAATCCCATGAGAGACTGCTGTTTGTAATCATTTTTACACATTCATTACTACCTGGTGAATATGCCTGGCATCAAGTGTTGCACAGGTGTTTATGCATATTTAATGAACGTTAAAGCCTTTGCATTTAAGCATGATACCCTAATATACACAGTTTCCTAGTTAAAACGCTCTTGATCTTTACGAGCTTCATGCAAGTTCACATTCACACACACTGATTAAGGTCCATACTTGAGACATAATTATAATTTAATTAGATTGAGTTCTCATTCTTCTCAAAACATGTTATTAGAGCTATTGTTACAAAAATATTGCTAATTTAATCAGTCCACCAATTATTATTTAATCTACTTTATAGCAGTGCTGTGACATTGTCCTTTCCTTACCACCACTAGGTCTCCACGAACTCGATGGCATAAATGACCAGGAGGTGAAGGACTTTCGCAGTAAGATGTTTCGTATGAGTGAAGAAAGGATGCAAAAAGTCCAGATGATGACGTGCATGGAGTGGCTGGAGGCCTGCTTCTCCCCACAGCTGGAGCCCGCACCAGGAACGGCCATCACCGATGGGCTCAATGACCGGCCGACCGACCTGAAAGTCATCATCCACTTCGACCAGTCTCAGGTGAGAGTCTGTAGTCCAGTGCTGTAAGTGCTGAAAACCTTTTAGCAGAAGTTCAGTGAGTGGAGACCAACACTTTATTTTAATATTGCCACAGAAATCAGAATCTAAGGCTCAAGGTTACACCTATTTGAAGTTACAGTAAATTGTACAAACACAATAAACTGTTTGAAATGAATTGATATCATTAAACATCATAGGTCCCTATTAAGTTTAATATTACGGTAAGTGGCTCTTGCATGGATTACATTATGTTGGAAGGGATACTAGTAGGTACTTATCTGTATTCATTTTTGTCATTATATTTCTAATTTGAACTAGAGGAGGCCAAAGTAATTCCATTAGCCAAACCCATTACAGGCTGCCTGTACAACAACTCTGCATACATAATGAAATCAGAATAACAGTGTGACTTGCTACACCACCACAGCAGACAAAACCACCTTGTTTGAGTAGCAAAAGTAGCCATGTGACTCCACCACACTCACTGTAGCTCAGCCTCTCTTTCTGCTCACACTTGGCAGCTCCACAATAGTCACGTGACTGAGCCCAACTAGCAAGTCATGTGACAACACTAAGTGGGTCAAAACCATCAGCGAAATTATGCCATCCTCCCGGACACACGCACATTAGCATGGCAGCTCAGGGGACCGAAACACTGATTAAAATGAACCTCTCCCTCTCTTCCTCTGAACTCTCTGACTGTCTCCTTCCATCTGTCTTTGTCTCTCTCTCTCTGTGTCTTTCTCTTTTCTCCTGTTATAGAAATAATGTTATTTAATAATAAAAACAGATGGTCGGGTCCCTCCAGACCTGTGTATATCAGCTTTGATCAACATCACAGACATACACATGCACATACACAAAGACAGGCCATCTGTGCCACTGCGCTCAGGTGGACACTGGCAGGAAGTCTTATTTGGGAGGTCAGACACAATAAGCCACATTATTGACAGGAAGTGTGGTTGTGTGGTTATATGTTGTAATGTGAATCTGACAAAGGTTCTGTGTGAACCTTGCTTTTAGTGATATCTTTAGTATTAAAGGGTATTCTGCTCTACATTAGTATTCAAATCTTATCCAACTTTAACTTCTAAATACTGTTCCGCCAGTTAGAGACTATGTTGTAGAAGTACTTACAGGATAGGTTGGTGCTGTTGTTGTTCTACCGCAATGTAGCCATGGCCATTTTTTGAAGTTAATTATTAATAGATGGCATTTTTATTAAACCTCCAGGAAATTATAATTCCATCTTCAGTATCGGGTCAGTGCTGTGCTATAAATAGGATGAAGCAGTGAGCATCGGTGTGGCACATCAGACCGGCTGGGAAGGACTCACATGCATGTTGACGCATTTTTAGTGCACAGTCTGTCGCAGCAGTTCATTCATGTTCTCTGTTATAAACTTATAGTTATAAAACTGTGGATTGATGTAAAAATTCAGGCATAAGGAGACTGCAAACATGTATTGAAGTATCAGGATCAGATCTCTTGGTAATTTTTCTCTGATATTTAATGCCCTGAATGCTTCAGACACAAACTTTTTGGTTTTATGTTAAATTTACAGAATTAGAAAAATATAACACTCAATCTATTGCAACCAGTCACTTGAAACATTTAAGTGCTGATCCGGTAAAAATACCTAAAGTCTAGATAGGTGTGCTTACTCGCTACTTTAGAAAGCAGAACATCCCCTGTTGTAGTCAAGTATTTCTGGATCCAATAATATTATTACATAATATAATCTTTGTTGTTGTTGCATTTTTTACACAGGAGGTGGATCATTTAATAACAACAAGTGAAAATATAATTCAAATATATCTTAAAAGTAATGTGCAAAATTCTGACATTGGTCTTTATACTTACTTTAAGTCATTATTATTCCCAGATATACATGACTAAGCTCAAGTATAGTATTGTTGAAGTGATCAGCAGTGTAAAAAAAGGAACAAACCTCAACATGTTTCTGTTATTGAGACTGGTGACATGTGCACGTTGATATGCCATGCATAGGCTTCATGAGGCAGCAATGCCAAGGCGTATATTGTTTATCAAGCAGATATCAGTGATGGAACAAGTGGGCAAGTCATATTGTGAAAGTGGAAATACCCGTGTGTTTCAGTAATCTGTGTTTTTATGACCTACATTCTCAGCCGTACCACAGCAGGAGTAAACATGTGGAGACAAGTCCTCCTGCGTAACATCAACTGTTCCTGTAGCTGAAGTTACTACAGTTCAGAAATAATGCAAACAAACATTTATCTCTCATGTGTGGCAAAGAAGTGTAACTCCATTGTGAAACAGCCACCCCTCCTTTTTCTTTACCATTGCAGTAGCCTGTTAGGGAGTGTTTTGTAATCATTGCCCAGCAGCCTGTGAACATGAAATATCACCACTACTGGTCCAAGTATTTAAATTTTTAAAATGTCTTATGTATAATTCTCAGTATGAACACTTAAACTGCGTAGTTATCCATCAACTAAGCTTCACTGTGTGTTGGTGATACATATTTCCTGCCTGAGCTAGAAAATTATCCACCCTTTTGAAGTGTTTATCTACAAAAAGAGAAGCAGAATTGTGGTTTATTGCTACGTCAGTAAGTGTGGTACGTGTGGTTTCAAGAAAGAGTACATTGTGTCCTGGATCAGAAGGAAAACACGTATACAGTCATTTTGTGAAAGCGAAAATGACCTGGTGGAAATGTACCCTGTATACCACTGGTTCTCAAACTTTTTTTCAACACTGTACCCCCTTTTAAATATATTTTCAGACAAGTACCCCCTGACCAGCTCAAAAAGAAAAAATCCTATACAAAAACATAAAATACCTCCACTACACTCCACTACAACAACTGAGTCGTTTGTAGTGGAACTATTTAACAAGCATACACATTGTGATAATTTTGGTCTAGTAGCTTCTTGAATGTCAGTGATTAATGAGCCCTCTGAAACCACCTTGTGTGCTGACATAAAGTCAGAATGCAGTGAGTCACCGGATGGTTGGCCTAAAACCTAAAGGAAGTGTCTGTCACCTATTAACAGCATGAAGGAACGCTCATTTAGCTTAGCCATAGATCTGCAGATATGTTTAAACAGAAGTTTGAACAGAGGCCAGACCCCTCCAGCCACTATACACTAACAACAAGCTTTACCTCATACAGATGCCTCAACCAAAGACTTGTTGCCATTTTTAATCTGTTGACTTTGAAATAACAGCAATAACAATTATTAGGTGTGCTTTATAATAATCATATTCAGGGGATCATTTCAAGATGCCTTATTGTTATTTTTATGGGATACTGAAAGAGTTTGTTTTGGATGTTGTTTACTCTGAATAAAAGGAAGCATCACCAGAGAACATCACACCCATCAATATGAATTCAAATAATTGCTGTCACTGTCCTGTATATGTCAGGAATAATGAACTGTGCATGTTGGTCTTGTAGTTTCCGACAGTACTGCGAGGAAGCCTATCTAATCTTGAGGAAGAATGGGAACCTCTTCATCACATTGTTTGCCCTCATGCTGACTGCTGGACTGCCAGAGCTCACCTCAGTCAAAGACATCCAGTACTTAAAGGTATTACACACACACACACACA
>NW_023340257.1:4572912-4593254 GCF_004916995.1 Morone saxatilis | reverse complement strand
CACACACACACACACACACATATACATATATATATATATTAGTTGGTGTATTTTGTGCATCTATTCATCTTCGTCCCCTTTGGCAACTCAACAGATGTGTGGGAGAAGAAACAGAAAGTATAGCAATTGATAGAAATAAACAAGATGTAAAACTCAATTTGTAAAACCTCGTGACAATTCAAACCAAGTAAACAAAGCTGCATGTCTCTATGTGTAACTGTTGTGGTGTAGTGGAAAGATTACTCAGTAGAACATTGGACAGAGTGACTAAAATAATACTTTAAGTTAGATAGTAATCTATTTTTTTGTCAGCCAACATTTAAAAAGGGACAGTAAATCAGAGGAAAGAGAGGAATGAAGAAGTGCAACAGAGCTGGTCGGCCAAACATGTTGTAATTTCTTGGTTAGTCAGCATCTGAAACCTCTAGACCAGGGATCTCAAACTGCTGGTCCAGGGTCTATTTGCGGTCCTCCATTTCCCTCCCTCCATCCCACGACATGACATAAAAAATATAATATAATCGGGTCCACAATTATTATTTTTTTTCTAGTTGATTCATACCAATTTAAACTGCCCCTACATATACAGTTAAAATGAAAACACAATTATAGTATTTTATTTGCTGTAAAATAATGGCAAAGGTTAAAGGTGCCTGCAAATGAGTGCAAAGAGTTGATAAGAAGAGAGCAGGTTTCTAGGCTTTCATTTGTTCTTTTTGCAATAAACAAACAACAGATGAGATAAATTATAATATAGAAATGTATAGAAACTACTCTTCACATGTTTTTCTTAAGTATGATGTTAATAATTAGTAATGGAAATATTTTCCGAATATTGCACTTTCTTTCTCGTTGAAGCGGCCCCAAGCCAATTTGAGTTTAGGACCCCTGTTCTAGACCATCAGGACACCCTAACATTACCAATCCATTAGTTCATCACTAAGCAAAGTTGATATACCTGTCACTTATTCAAATATTTAACATATTCTGTGTCCATTTTATCACCTTCCTCAACACTACTCCATCACCCATCCCTTACAACTAATCCTCCTCCTTTCCTACAATCCGTCCCTCCTCAGGACTCTCTGGCTCTGGGTAAAACAGACGAGGAGGCGCTGAAGCAGTTTCGCCAGAAGTTCGACGAGGCCCTGAGAGAGAGCTGGACTACCAAAGTCAACTGGATGGCCCACAATGTGGCCAAAGACAACCGCTCCTAGAACAGCTGAGACCCCTCGAAATCCAAGGGACAGGGGCCAAGAGGACACAGTGAAGGAGTGTGAGAGTGTGTGGGAGAGGAAAGGTGTGCAGAGGAGACGGAGTGACAGCCACCCTGATTTTAAAGAAGGGAATATCCCAATCGTGAGCAGATTCACCCCCATATACTGTAGATACAGAGTAAACCTACTCTCTGAAACAGTTCGGTCAGCCTGCACCCTTACTCACTGCATCCTCCTCGCCTTGCATCACTCTGGCATGGTGCCTCCTGAAAATCCAAATACATGGTCTCGTGACATTTCTGTGGAATCATGGTGGGTAACGTCGTTGCAAGTTTTGCACAGGCACAACAGCTGATGGAGCACACAGCCAAAGGAAGGGAACTGAAGCGCCCACTCTGCCCACACTAAAGATGAACTGTTCCTACAGAGCGGGCTGACAACAAAATTCATGGCCTGGAGTGGTTGAATGAATTTCGTCCCACAGACTTGAAACTCAGCTTGTATGGACTCTGAAGGGAGACATGGTTTGACTGCACCCCTGAACTGTTTTAAGTACAGCGGAGATAACACATGGGTGTGGAAAGGGCGGATATGGAAAGGACAAAAACGTCTGACCCCCATGTCTTAAAACAATGTGCACCACGCCCACAGGAAGTGCATCTTAACTGTCTCGCTCCCGCTGCCTCAAAAGTGTGCCTCGAAACTGCGGGAAGATTGTATTTTTTATGAGTTTTCTTTTTCTGTTGCCATTTAAGAATTTATCATGAGACGTCTATGTGCCAGACTACTTTACTAGTCCAGAGAGAAAACTTCTGTTAGGGAAATAATGATGAAGAGAAGGATTGATTGGAGAAAAAGATGCCCTGAGCCTTTTGGTCCGCTGTTTGAATCTCATTTCTTTTGGACCTTTTAACACTGGAATGTTTTTAGAAAGACGTATACATGTAAATTTCAAATAGTCTTTTAACAAACTAAACACTTTATTTTTTAGTTTCTTTTATTTTGAAATGACAATGTGCATTGTTTCTTTGAAAAATGTTCAAATCAAGAGCATTATTGGACAAAATGTTATCACCCGTGAGTTATCACTAGTCAACTTGTCTTAAAGTCTAAAAGGATGTCGGCCTTTTAAAGTGCCATCCCACTCATTCTACGATAAACTCACTGAGGAATAACTGATGCTTTTAACATGTTAGGACCAAAACAAAAAGCAAATCTTTAGTAATTCCATTGTTCATACTGTGTTTTTAATTATCTGTTTCTGAATTGAATGTGAAAATATGTGCCGCTCTCTTTTTAAATGTGTTTGTTTTTATACGAGCAGGTGTGGGCGGAGTCTGGGGGCTGTGTGGGCGGGGTTTATCAGTAGGGACATTACACTGCGATGCAAAGCTACTTCCTCATTTTCGACATACGGTGCTCCTCAGCATCTGCATCTGTGTTTGATTTTCGTGCAATATCCGAGTATATGAACCATATCCTATTAAATAAAACCTTAGGCCCAGGCCTAAGCCTATAATGGTTTTTCTCTGTTGGTTTATGTGTGATGCAGCTGTATTTCGCACCACTTAGCCTTCAAAAGTCTCAGACACTGGATATTGTCAAATGTACAGGCTTTTATTGTTTTGCTGGTTTTTGTTTTCATAGGAGTTTTATTAAAGTTATTTTCCACCGCGCTGCACCTCCGCCTGTAGTCTGTTTCGTTGTGTGACGGCACCCACTCAGGGCAGCACCATGGATGTGTTCTCTGTTTTCAGAGCTTTTTGATTCCATATCAGAAATATACACAAACCTATTTTTGTGCAAAGGGAATAAGAAAAGAAAGTAGCATCATTGCCAAGTAGGAGTAATAAAAGTACTCAATGTAGAGAGTGTTGGCTTATTATTAGTTCTGTTGCATTATTGTAGCATTTTATTGTTGCAGTTGGTAGAGATGGAACTCATTTCAAACTATACACTGTAAAGCTGTTTGATCAATGAACAATGAATCTTATTTTATAAGCTCCTCATCAAGTTTGTATGTAGAATCTTAATTTGTAAAGTAACTAGCATCTATAGCTGTAAAGAAATTATTGTGTAATAAGTACACTATTTAGGTCTTAAATGTAGAGTGAAGTAGAATTATAAAGCAACATGAAATGCAACGTAAATTCCTTAAATCTGTACTTGAAAACAGTAGTTGAGTGAATGTTCTCAGTTACAGCTAATTACTGAAAATGAATTATCTGGGACACTTTTATTTGAAACTCAAAGTTTGACATTTAAATTTAAGTGCAGCAGAAATTGGATGTGTTATAGCAGGAAAAACAAGGGTGTAAGTAATAACATTAACAATGTTCTTTTCAAGTGCCTCAGAAAGTTGTGATCATGAGGCAACATTCACAATGCCAGGACCCTGAAGCTGAAGCAGCTATATTGAATTCAGCCATCATTTATTGTCAAAATGTCTCCCATGAAGAAGGAAAAGAAGAGTCGGGGCTTCACCTTTCACCTTTACTGTCATTTCTATGTTCACAACATTCACATACACGGAAAGGAAATATGCATTTGATCCACATGGTCTGAGGTTACTTCCTGCCTGTACAGTGTGCACTGATTTAAAAGTACAATAGTTTGTGGGAAGTGAGGTCTGTGTGTCAGCATTGCCTCTGGTAACCTCCTATCTCTACACTAGAATTCAAGGATATTAAGGGGATGTTCGCATATGCCACCCACCTCATCATAAAGCTCCTTTGTGTGCCAGCAGTTTATCGTCTGAAGTGCACAAAAGGGCTTTTTTCTATTGCAGTTTATGTGACTCAGGAACTGTATTTCTTTTCACTCTGTGGAGAATGTTAAAGTCTCTCTCTTCAGCAGTCATCATTTATTTGTTCTCTATTACTTAAAGCCACAATGCTCAGTGTGAATCATCTGCTGTATGTGTGTGTGGTGTTGTTCACTGGGGTTACATAATTCAGTAACCTGGTAGAGGGGCTGTTCATGGGGAGTGCAGATGCAGTGGTAGATGTAAACAAAGGATATACAATATCAAATGAAAAATAATGAAATAAAAGGCTTATTCAAGGGCAGTGCAGAAAAACAACAGTAAACATAGTTACATGGACGTGTGTGAGAATATGCTCAACATCTGAATCTGCCTCAGAAAATCTCTTATGTCATCCCGGGTTTCTATAGATGACATAAACTGGTGATTTCCTTACCTTGTGCTCCCTCCACAGACATCTTTTCTCCCCCTGACATCACTGAATGAAACAGGTGGCTGATGGTTCCTGACTTACATTCATGAATATAAATGACAGCTGCATCCAACACACAGGTGTTCGAGGACAGAGCAGTTAACTAGCTGTGCTCTGTTTCAGTGATGCATCTGTGGCACTACTTTCCACTCCCTTAGCCTTAGCTTACACATATTTGATGATGGCCTACTTTCATACAATACATGCTGGGTTTTATATGGTTGCCTTTTTATATGAGCAGTCAGAATCACACCTACGCAGTTGCACCTAAAGCCAAATGGTGCTGACACTATTATACCTACTGTATACCAAGGCCAGGAAATAGACATTACAGAGAATTTCGGAAATGTATTTATTATGTTAATAAATCCATCCTGTGTTCGGTAAATGGAGCATTAATATAACACAGTTCAGCCCATTAATATAACTGATCCCCATTGCCCACTACATGTATCTCACATCATTACTAGTTTTTCAAAACTTCTCTGTTTTATTTCAACGGTAAAATGCTACTTTCATTGGGAGATTGCATTTCCCGTATAAAGGCTACTTTTCCTTGGATCCTTAAGTACATTTTTCTAGTAATATTTCTGTACTTTTACCTCTACAGGATTTTGAATGAAGGGCTATTTACTCTGATGTTTTATTGGTACTTTTAAGTAAAGGATCTGAAGGCTTCTCCCACCACTGCACAAATATGACACTTTTTGACAATTAACAAGCAAATCTTTTGCTATTTCACGGAAATTGTGTTTGCAGCCTTGAAGAAAAACTTTCATGTATACCATGAAAAATGTTTTCAACTGATTAACAAATACATATATTAATTTGTTAATTAGGTAATGATTTTTTAATACTGACTTATATTTTAGCCCTTTTGTATATATGTAAAATATATTATCCAGTGACTTCCATTCAACTTCCATGGGGCTTCTTCAGTATGCTGAGCTCCATGATGCAGAACAGCTTCATCCGTACATGGTAACATATATGATAACACACTTTAAATGTAGGTGATATGTGGTTAGATAATCATGATACTCATGACTGTCAGTCAAAGCTCCTGGGATTTACAGATAAAGCCACCAACATCATGACTCACTGTTGTTTAGGGAATTCCACCCACCTGTAGGATCTCCCATTCCCCTGTCATCACAGGAAAAATGAAGTGTGTGTGTGTGTATGTGTGTGTGGCTAAAAGAGAGGCTGGTGATATATGGATATGTGAATCCATCTCATTTTACTGTCAGAGTCCGATCCCCATCCACCCACACTTACTTACATCCATAGCAAGTTTGCACCTCTTCCTTTAAGCATTGTTGGGAAAACAGTATTGCCTCATACAGTAGCCTATGAGGCTGTCAGTGTGGTATCACACAAGCCAACTTAAGTAGGATGGATGTGAGAGACTTGGTTCTCACATGTTCTGGTGAGTGGACGCTGAGCACCATGAGGCAGACTGTAGGATGTGTTGTTAGGGTGCCACCTCACCTCCGTGGGGAGGGAGGGAAGGAGGGTGTGATTTCCACTTGAAACTGGCTCTTACGATAATCAGAGAGCCAGAGTCCAGATTTCTGGACTGAGTTATTCTATGGAGGCTCTTGGCTTGAGAAGAGAAAATATGGCGTTGTGGCTCCCATGCCAGCATGTGAAAATAATATTATAATGTGTGTTCTCGAGTCTCAGTCCCATTCATCTCATCAGTCTGATGAAAAAAGGTCTCAGTCTGGAATAAGAAGAGGAGGATTAACCCTTTCTCCATGAACAATACCCTCACCCTTCTACCAAAGAGGGAAAGAATAGTGCCTTGCTTGTAGTTTCCCCCTCCAAAATGCTTATATATGAGAAGCTATAGCCTTCTTTATTGTAAGCTACAAGTGTACATTAAGAAATCTCTGGTAAGTAATCGTCCACAGCGTGACAGACATTTTATTTATTCGCTTCCTCGAAGAAAGGCAGCACCACTGCAGTGCAATAACACGTTTGTAGAGTGTATTTAAATTGCTATGTATGCAACAACGTGCATTATGGGACACCTCACCTAACTCACTAGAGTTGTAACATTTCATTTACGATAGCTTACACACATTGTTTGTGTCACGTAGAACAGAACCGAGGCAAACTAAACGTATTTTTTCCGGATGTTTCATGTGGTCCGTCGTTTCCTGGTTGTTTCCTGCTCAGACTTTTGCATTTATGTAATTTCAACACTGGATACGGTGTTTTCACTGCGGTGGAGCCGTAACTACCCAGTCTCACGCCGCACGATACACACAACATGGGATTCCACGTGCGGCGGTTGAGTTGTTTATATAAAACGACGGACAGCGCTCTGGACCAATGATCTCGCACTACTGCAATTCCGTCACATTCTCCATGGAAACCCGTCATTTTCAGCCAATGGAGAAGCGCTGGGGGAGGGGTCTGAATTGAGGTCGCGGGCAGAGCTCGCTGATTGGCTGCCGGAGCAGAGCCGGAGAGAGCCGGGGAGGACCCGCTGACTACTGTGTCAACCCGTCTGAATCCGTCTCCCATTGAGGAATGCTGGATGTTTCACTGAATGTTTTACTCACTGCTCCGCTTTGTTTTCACTCGACACCGAGGACGACCGGAGAGGCGGTTTTTATCACGGCAGCACAGGTTGGTTTTCCTTCATTTGTACTTTTTAGTTGTAAGAATGAATAACCAAGCTAAAAAAATAATAAGTTGCATAACTGAAACGAATGCGCGCATGCGCGGAAATTCTGATCGCTCTACTTATTGTACTTTTATAAGCTCAAATGCCGGGTTCAAGCATTTCTGTTCATTTGTAGAGAAAGAAAAATGTCGGATATTGTCAAATTGGCCGTCTTTGGGGAAGCGGCTGCTGTTTTGTGTCGGTTTTTGAGCGATATCGTCACTTTTACATAACTGTGTCAGTGTACCGTGCAGTGGATTGCAGGTCAACGTGTGTGTGGATTTTGTATAGCAGGTCAATGGGAGTTAGATGGGGGAAGGGATGCTTGTTCCAATTACAGAAATATGTTTTATTGCATTTTCTCAGATTCAGCATAATATATGCTGTAAGCTTTTCTATGTATGAAACACAATAGGCGTTGTCATATAATCACTGACGTTTGAAATGACCTGTTTTCAGTTTCTGTTGGTTGGACTAGCTGGACTGCATAGCCTCATTTTAATGTGTATTACCTGAGAAATTGTTCTATTTCAATATATCAGGCAGAGTGATGTCAAATGTAAGTGGGTGGGTGTTATTTAAAAATGAATGGATTAGTATTTCCATGCTAGCTACGGTTTATTTCTATCTTACTACTGTACAAGGTCCCCTTAGAGGCTTATTGTTCACACATACACACACACAGAAACAGTTTGTCCCTGCCCCCGTACCTGTAAATGTTAGGTCGACATAATAATCACAAAACATTGCTGCTGAGTTCAATATGATCTGCATATGGATCATTTATCAGATGACCCACAGGTAGTCCCTGAACGGATTTTTACTCCAAATTATGGCAAATGTGTCTCCTTCATATGAGCACACAGGTGGCAGCTGGGAGTTTTCCTTTAATATAAAGGGGTGATTAACTCTTGGCAGCATTGATAAAGCTGCAAAGAAGATATTTTGTGTCACAGCACTACTGCAAAAGCTTAGGTGTCATTCTATTAGATAGTATTATTGTTATTGCAGTTTCACTGATATGTCATTACTCAATCTCTGAATAATATGTATTATATATATATATAAATATTCTGAATCTCAGAATATAGGATGAATGTGGCAGCTTGTGTTCATTGTGTAGTATAGTGGCAGATACTGTGATGTAACTCACTGTGATTGTGTCATTTTAATGAAATACTGGAGTAGGCCTGAGGATGAAAATACTAATTAGCCCTAATTATACCTTTTGCAGTTATCCCATTCTCTTACAATAACTCTTGCCTAATGTTTGATTAACGGCATTATGTAAAGCATTAGCAAGAGTGTATATCCTATCCTTAACTATGCTCATGTAACTTCTCAAATTTCATTCAAGAATGCACTTCAGAAGTACTGTGGTTGGATGCAAGTGTAAGCAAGCATGTGGTTTTATGAAACAAGGCTACCACGGCTTTGTGCTGCACTATAGCCAAATCCATGTGACTGGAGCAGCGTTGTATAATGCCTGAGATCTGTGCTAGTGTGTTGGGTGTATCAGTGCCCTGGCTGAAACAGGGCTGAGCTGGAAGCAGAGGGAGTTCTGTTTCATTATGTCATTCCTCTGCTTTGTGTTGAGAGTTTGTTCACGCGTAGCTCGGACAGTTTTGAAGATTTTGTGAAACGTTATTCAGCAGTTGTATAACGCTGCCGGCTGGTCTGATAAGTATTGTTCATTGAGTAAGGGGTCTCTGGTCGGCGTATATTCTTTCAAATATACAGAAAAGTGTTCAGATTTGCTTATTGGGATGTTTGATTTGTTTTACTGCTCAAGTTTTGAAGTGCAACGTGTTAAATAGTTTAATGAAAGTACAGGATTGTTATGTGAAAAATGATGGCAAACTTCTTTATGCTGCAGACCTTGATGTATTTAATGTTGCCTTAAAACTAGGGCTGCACAATGAATCGAAATATTATCGAAATCACAGTATGGCTAAGTGCAATATACAGATTGCAATCACTGGAATGTTTTGATAAAGATAAAATGTGTGACAAAACAGCATTATAATGAAGCACTGTAGTGCTGCAGAGGTGCCCTGGTCTACAAACCTCTCTTCTCCAGATTTAAGAAAACATGTTTGTTAGGTACACATCCCCAACAATTTCACATCACCATGATTCTGATTCATTTAATATGTGATTCAAACATGATTATTCCCACATAATATAATATAATATCTTTCAAAAGAAATCGCAAGATGATGTTTTTACCGTCTCGTACAGCCCTACTTAATGCATACAGTTAACAGTGTTAGCAGTTTACTTATTGTTCATAGCATGTAGTACTGTGTCATAAGCTTAAACAATCCATTCTTGGAAGTTTGATCTTTTTCTCTTTGCTAAATGAAATAATGAGCCTGTGATTCTGTTGACATGATTAAAACCTGCAGTCAACCCTAACTCCCCCCTGATTAGCTGACACCATTCTAACCTGTTGTCACTCCTTGCTCTCTTGCGATTGGTCATTTGCTGCAACCAATAGAAAGTCCCCTCAGCGGCTTGACTACTGCCTCAGTTAAACTCGGGAGTGGGTCATTTCCTGGTGGCAGAGAATGTGTGGGTGGTTGGAAAGTCTGCTAAGTCTGTGGAGATGTTTAAAACATGAAAACCTAAACTCCGACAAGTTATGCAAAAGTGCCTTATGTAAAGAGTGAAGAATAGACATGCTGCTGAATTTGCACTCTTACATAAATAGCTGCAACCTGATCTTGGATGGCAGCAAAACAATGAAATATTTTGGATTTGGCTTCAGTACCTGTTGCCAGTATTTCCTATTATGGCTTTAACAGTCCCAAATAGCTCCTGCTGCTCTGCTCTGTGGGGTGTAGGAGGAGTGAGCTGATGTAACCTGTTGCTTTTGTATTTTCACCACATTAGGGTGAGATTTTTACACCCCTGGATGCTTGTCAATAGTCCTATTTGTGGTTTGCTATTAACAATTGAAATCCAACCTGTATTTACAATGTGGATTCTCATGTTACGATAACAGAGTTTGCAAGTTTAAGGTGGCTTGTGTAACTAGTGAGGTTAGTATTCAAGGGAAGCGTTTTTTATATGTTGTCGATTCAGGGGCCCAGCACTGTGTTACATAATGCAATATTTATTTGATTTAGACTTAAGTGAACATTACAATGCACCAACATATCTGTTTATGTGGGATCTGTATCCTGGGCATTAAGAAAAGTGCGGTTATTTGTGAGCAGGAGCCATTTCCTCCCCAAAGATTTGTTGTCGACTTTTCCTCTTGCCTGTTTATTAGATAATTTGGGAAGGGCCAGGTCGACACATCATGAATGAAAAATGATTTCAAAGCATTTTGTCTTTGCACCATCCAAATGAGTCCTGATGGTTTGTTTGAGGTGAAAGGTTTTGTTTGTGCTGTGTGTTCAGAGCTGGGCTTTCATCTGTACAGACTCACCTTTCATGTGAAAAAGCTCTTTTGAAAAATTGAACTGGATCACACTGGTCTGGGGCTTAAGTCCGCACGGAAAGGGCAAACGGCGGCCTATTTAATGTGCAGACCATTTGAAGGATGGATGGCAGCAGCCTTGGTGTGTGTGTGTGTGTGTGTGTGTGTGTACAAGATCACTGTATCTGTGTGGCTGTGCCCTTTTGTTTCTCACTGACTTTTGAAAATGCTGAGATCCAAGGCTACATTGGCTGATCAGATCTAAGTGTACTGCTGTATTTGTGATGGATCGTTGCGTCTAATCCCCATTGATTGCTTCTTATTTTAGTACTGTGTGTACTATAGATCTATAGGAGTGCACTGTATTGTAAAGGGTTTGTCTGACTGAGTAATTTCACCTGTGGTTTCTTTTTCTCCTTTAGACTGCATCCCCACTCCTGAGGCATCAACTCCATTTGCGTGCCACTGCCAAGCTCTTAATGGCATTGCCATGTGGAAGGTAACTTAAACTCCCATCTTTTGCCCTTTGGTCCGTCCCATGTCTGAGGACAGTGATCCAAAGCACTACCTGTACTCAACCCTGGACGGGCGTGAACGTAACTGTGAAAGGGTCGGCTTCCAGGTGGACGAAGAGGTGTCCTCTCCCTGTGCCTCTATTAACCAACTTCATCGCATGGCTAGCAGCTACGATGAGGGTTGTGGCGGGCGGGATGGGGTCGAACTGGATGCCGAGTTAGGATTGGCCTCCGAGGGGAGCGACAGCAGCCACGAGCATCCGACCTCGCCGGGCTCCCCACACGATGACAGGAAGCGGCCACGGCCACCCTTACACGAAGATGTAGAGATGGGCGGCAGCGGAAGTGGGAGCGGGACAGAATCCCATGGAAACGAGTCGCACGGCAATGAATCCCATGGCAATGAATCTGTGGGCAGCTCAAATGGCAATGGCAAGGATTCCGCTCTCATGGAGTCTTCGGGGAGCAACAAGAGGTGAGGGCACATCAAACGCACTGAATCATTCTAAATCAAGTTTTTGAGTGGACCATCTAGGTCACGGAAGTAAGGTTCATTAAATGTAATAGAAGGGCCATTTTCCCCTGCATGAGTCATTGTTGCTCTGAGTCATCATTGTAGTCTAGCAGCGACTGTCTCAGACTGAGGACAGCTGTGGGTATTCTATTTCAAATTATGAGACAGACAGTGTAGAAGACAATGACTGTTGGCACAGTTCCATTTAGAAATGACTTGTTTAGTAATAACTTGTTATTGCCTTCAAAAGAAGAAATTGTACGACGCAGGCTCTTTAATTAAGCAGGTTAATTGTCTACAAATTTCCGATTCTGTGGTGTCATAAGATTAATCATGTGGTGTGGCATACTCAAATAACACTTGCTAGCTCCTCAGAGATAATAATGACATTTTATTTTAAAATGCTAAATAGCTGTGGCACAGTCTTTGTTGATAGTCCATATGCAATTAAGAGATGCCAGGCTTTCAATAACATGCTGCACTACATCTGTCTATCGTCTTCATCTCTTGTCTGAAAAAAGCAGTGCATCTACTGTAGTCCGGCTGTTACATAACGAAGCTCTAGTGTTTCCTCCACCTCCATTTACATCCAAGAGGTGGAGGAAACACTTTCCAACATGCAGTCCAGTACAGCACAACACCACCAACTACTTCAGGCTCAAAAGTGAGTCTATATGTCAAGGATACATTCAGGGGCTTTTGTATGGGATTGTATCAGATTGTTGATGTACTTCCATATGTATTTGTGCTTTATGCGTGAACTGCTAGACTAACATTGCCAGAGTCGATTTTTGGTGGTTTAATACTCCCATTAGAGCTACAGTACCATCATAACTTAAACAACAATAAAAAAACAAGATTTTATTCATGGGAAAAGTAGAAGTAGTAGAGTTTATAGCGGTGCACCACCTGGTCCTCGTTTTGAACTGTGCCACTGTTTGTTGACTTATTTGTACAGGAGATACAGATGTTGTTCAAGGTTTGGAAAATGCTTGAATTGAAAGCAAAATATCTCATCATATTTGTTTTTTGTCTCCTCGTCAGTTTAGATGATAAAGGTTTTGAGAGTCTGAAAATTTTAGGTTTAAACCTTGAAAAGTGCTTGGATTTCACTCTTAAAAAGCAGTACAAGCCCTGTCAATAACACCAAGCCCTTCACCCACTTAATTTATTTAGTCTTACGTTTTGTTTAGCCAATCTAACTGCCCTGTCATAATGCTCTGTTTAGTGGCCTTTCTGTACACCTTCAATAACATGAAATGTTGTCTGTGCTTGCAGCTCAAACTCTCACAGCCCCTCACCGCCAAGCAGCTCCAATGCCTTCAGTCTGGTGAGCTCCGAGCAGGACAACCCTTCAACCAGCGGCTGCAGGTTAGTCTACATCTTACATCTTACCTTTCAAAATTCGGTTTTAAATGGAGATGCAACGCTTACCATTTGATACACTTGTTTATTCCTCCTTAGATGTAAAATGTGTCGGCAGTAGGAGTTTTATACTTGTATGCAACAGTAGAAAGTTCTCAAACTCTGACGCATCCCGTTGCCAATCAATCCCCTCATACCACAACCCTACATACTGGTAGCCACGCCCTCCTGTGCTCCTCAGAGTGTGACAGCCCTGGTGAGACCTTGTCATTTTGATGCACGTGTATCTGTCTCATGCTCGCCCTGCAGCAGCGAACAGTCAGCCAAAGCTAAGACACAGAAGGAGCTGTTCAAGACCCTAAAGGAGCTGAAGATGCACTTGCCGTCGGAAAAGAGGAGCAAGGGCAAGTCCAGCACCGTCAACACGCTGAAATATGCGCTGCGATGTGTCAAACAGGTGAAAGGTAAGACTTGCTTCCATTGGCACTTTTTTCATGCGTGCTCATTTGTGTATTCACTTCGCTGTTTATTGTACATCAGCAATGTTGACGACTGTTACGTTGGTGAAGAAAGTGACATTTTCCTTAGATAATTAAAAATCTTGTAGAATTTGTATCGATCTGGGACATAGACTCCGAATCATATTCTCTGATTTTGAGTGTGAATATTGCATCAAAAACAATTACCAAAAAAAATCTCTTATGGTTATGAGATAAAACATGATGCTTAGAAAAGTAACTACTGCCCACAGTGTGATCACTGTGTGAAGTGATATGTGCATTGATCCATCCTCTCTTTGTTTTGCAGCCAATGAGGAATACTACCAGATGCTGATGATTAATGACAGTCAGCCACCAGGGTTTGATGTATCCTCCTACACCATCGAGGAAATCAACAGCATCACCTCCGAATACACCCTCAAAAACACTGTAAGTACCTCTGACTTTAACCCTGCAATGAGGAAAAAAGGAACAGCCAAAAAGTATATTGCAGAAGTGCAGTTACATAAGAGAGGATACAGCTTCAGTTATAGAACATACTGAAATGCAAAGATGCCTAACTCACTGGTTTGTTAATAGTTGTCTGTATCTTTTCACCGGCAGGATATATTTGCTGTAGCCGTCTCACTCATTACGGGGAAGATTGTTTACATCTCGGACCAGGCGGCGTCCATCTTGAACTGCAAGCGGGAAGTGTTTAACAATGCCAAGTTTGTGGAGTTCCTCACGCCTCAGGACGTCAGTGTGTTCTACAGCTTTACCACCCCCTACCGCCTGCCCTCATGGAGCATGTGCACCGGAGCAGGTACCAGCTGTCTCTTAGCTTAAACCTTGAATGAATATTTGAGGATTATACATTCAGATATAGACCAGTTCACACCGGGATTTACAATTGTGAATTATTTTTCCTCTACAATATGCAAATAATAGCCGAGCATCACTTTGGAGCCTAAAACCCCATCCAAATCTTTCAGTTAAAAGCCAGTATAAATATAAAATTTTACACAGCGGATTTGAACCACAGTCTCCCAGAATTAACCCACTCATCCGTCACATCTTCCTGCCAAAAGGGACTTTGTCACTTCTTCTACTGTTACCTAACTTCCCTTTTAACTTTAACTTCTCACAATAAAGCATCTCCCAGTGCATATACCTTCAGAGTAGGTGAAGCTGTAACCAACCAGTAACAAATAAATGCACATGTGGAGAAATAAATTCACACAAATCAGAATCATCTGTCTTCAAATCCACCAGACTCCTCCACCAGAAAAACTGTAATTTTACTTTGCAGAATGCAGGAGTTGCTGCTCTACCACTGCCACGATTGGGTAGTTAACACCTTAGTTTGGGTCCGAACTATGACTTTAAAACACCGAACTCCTACAATAACGCAAACAGACTAACTGATCAAGGCAGCAGTGGACAAGCAACTCTTGCGTTCTACGAGGGAAAATTACTAAGACCGATATAATGGCTTCAGTTACCCATTGCAAAGGGCTATGGAACTATTCTACTGTAAATATAACCTAGACTTAATTTTTAACTTTAATTTTGGTAAAATAGTTCTCTTCATCGTCTCATCTTAGTTGTGGAAACAAAGGTTGTTGACTAACATATTCATGCTTTTCGTTAGTGATATTAACACTAGTGGGAATGTGTCGTACATTTCCATCACCAAGAAAGGGCACGTGGAGAACCCGCTCGAAACACGACCCCAATCACCTGCACACACACACAAGCATCAATTTCCTTCACATGACCCACACCCACACACACATGCTCATACACACATAGCACATATTGCATTAACATGCTCAATCACACATTAATGAATGCACACCCACTCGCACACCCGCTACATATTTGCTGAAGACATAATGGTATTGGTGTTGGTACAGTCAGAAGCTCTAAGTTACACCTGCAAATCTCATAATGTAAACCTCTGCAGGTGCTCTGCAATAAATCCAACTTTTCTGAGACTTAAAATCTTCAATTAATGTTGACACTGTCTTAAAGTCTTAGAGGTATTGGTTTGTGTCTATTATCAATTCTGGAGCTGTTAGTGGTGTTGCTGGTGTTATTGAATTTGCATGCAAATATCAACTCAAAAACAAATGCACACCTGCATTAGATTATGTCATCTTTCAGTCTGTTTTCAAGCTGGTTGGGGTCTTGCACCCTTCTTATAATAGTATTCCATTGTCAATCCACTTTAGCCACTGTTGTCTTTCTATAGTCTCACTTAAATAGCTTGTGGTCATTTGGGGATTTGGGAGCTGCTATCAGTCCAGTGATGTAAAAACATTGAGGCTCTGCAGGGATCACTGGGTCATCAAGCTGTTTAAGTCATGGTTAAGCAGCTGTATGTGTATATTTACACACTTTTTCAGAGTATTTTAACTACAATGAATCTTCAAACTTCAGAAAGACAGACTTCTCAGGTCCCGTCAACAGTGTGTTGAATATAGATGACTAACAGATGGCTTGCTTGGAAGTAGTCAATCTGGTGATATATTCATCCCACCTTCTCTGTGTCTCTTATTCAGAGTCATCTCCCACGGAGTGCATGCAGGAGAAATCCTTCTTTTGTCGCATCAGGTGAGTGCCAGTGGCCGGCAGCTTCTCTGATCCATAGTTTCCTGCTCAAACAAGCTCTGACTCAGCACAGGGTTGGTGAGCAAGAGAGAGGGCGGCTGAGAGGAGGGAGGAAGTCAGCAGCTGTGAGCTTTTAAACTGTTTCTCCATCTAGTGACCAGATGGAGTGTTACAGCCACAGTTTAAGATTAAGGTCTTCTGCTGTGATCATGTTATAATAGCATAACATTAGTGTACATGGTTAATTAGAAACCTTTCAGAAATAAAGACATTTACAGCTGCAGTTTATGTTAAGTGCGGTGTTCGTGTGCAAGATCCTTTAACTATTCACTACAACAAAATATAATTTTATTTAAGTGTATGCAATCTTTAAAAATGAGGACTTAAACCAATTCAAAATGTTCATTAGCCTTAATTACCTTATTAATACATTATAACAATTATAAAAGGATACAGCTTTCAGGCACTGATACACATACACAGATTGTTGATTCTTTTTAAGAATAAAATAAAAGAATAAAAGAATAAAGGGCAAACTCAAATGTATTTTTGAAAGCTTCTTTAGGTAATACTCCAATACTATAAAACAGTATTTTAATGGTGTTTGTGTTTGTGTTGCAGTGGTGGTAAGGAGCGCGAAGGGGATCTCCAGTACTATCCTTTCCGTATGACTCCCTACCTGATGAAAGTCCAGGATGCCGAGCTGGCTGAGGAACAGTTCTGCTGCCTCCTGCTGGCTGAGAGGGTGCACTCTGGATACGAAGGTGAGACCTGCAACCATATTCACATGCTTTCACACAACATTTGTTGTGTTCATTACTGCATTGCCTCACTCAGTCATATAACACACACAGTCTTTTTGAGTTTAGATGAATAGTACAAACATTAAATAAAACAATTGGCTAAAAGCATGGTACTGTTCATGTTGAATGATCACCATTTGCTTGTCTTACTGGCCACTTCATTTTTTTCCCTTCCTCTCTCTCCACAGCACCCAGAATTCCTCCTGACAAGCGTATCTTCACCACGACACACACACCAAACTGTGTGTTCCAGGATGTGGATGAGAGGTCAGTGGAGCTGCAACAATGAGTCGATTAATCGATCAGTTGTAAACTGCTAAATAAATCACTTTTAACTATTTTGATAGTTGATGTGTTTTTAATTGTATTAATCACGTTGTTATTGTTGTTGTTTCTCCATCAGGGCTGTTCCTCTGTTGGGTTACCTCCCGCAGGACCTGATTGGAACCCCTGTGCTCCTCAATCTGCACCCAAGTGACCGACCCTTGATGCTGGCTGTGCATCGCAAGAGTAAGAACCCCATTCATTCACTTGATTTCATTCCAGGTTTCACACATTCATTGTTTACCAGTTAATGATGGGAAAATAGAAAACAGCTCAGTTGTGTTTCATCAGTGTGTATCAGGTTTTAATAAATGTCTACTCTTTGTTGCCCCACAGTTCTGCAGTATGCCGGTCAGCCGTTTGATCACTCCTCGATCCGTTTCTGCGCAAGAAATGGCGAGTACATCACCATCGACACCAGCTGGTCCAGCTTCGTCAACCCCTGGAGCCGCAAGGTCTCCTTTGTCATTGGCAGGCACAAAGTCCGCATGTGAGTACACCCAATGCATTGTTTTAGTTCAGGTTCATCAGCAGTGATATGTTGGGATATATTCCACTTTGAACATGCTAGATGACAGTGGTGTGTGTGTTTTTCAGGGGTCCTGTGAATGAAGATGTTTTTGCAGCACCAGCTTTCCATGGAGGGAAGATCATGGACTCAGACATCCAGGAAATCAGTGAACAGATCCACAGGCTGCTACTCCAAGTATGTAGCTACACAGACACAGTTGTATGTACACATTTTCATACAAGCATTTGTCAGTTTCTGTAGCAACCTTTTCTCTCTTCAGCCCATCCACAACGTAGGTTCCAGCGGTTATGGCAGCCACGGCAGCAACGGTTCCCATGAGCAGCTGGTGGGCATCAGCTCATCCAGCGAGAGCAACGGGAACGTCACTGCAGGGAAGACGGCGGAGGAGACGGGCAAGGCCAAGCCTCCCAGGACATTCCAGGAGATTTGTAAAGGGGTCCACATGCTGAAGAACCAGGACTCCCAGGTCTGCCTGCATTCCCCTTCCCCTTCGGCCTCACCGTCGCCATCGAAGCCTGAGCAAAGGAAGACCACTGACAGTGAGTACAGTTTGATATCACCAAAGAAGGCACCTTTCTGTGAATACATTTATTGTAAGGCTGATATTTAAGGGGATGAAACTCTTAACCGTGAGCTATACATAAACATCATCATCTGTCAAACATCTGTCAGTGCAAATAACCACACTCAGTCTTTGAAGCATTAGTGACAATGTGAGCTGAAGCTGAAGTGGCATGTCACAGTGGTAGAAAATCTACAAACTCTCTAAAAATTCTAAAAAGTTGCTCTCCAAAAACAATAATTCAATTAAATACATCAAAAGTGCATAAAACATAAAACAAAAAGGTAACTACTATACGTATAGTACGTACAGTAGTTACACTGCAATGCCACAAGAATCAGAATCAAACAAAATGTATATATATTTTATATTTTGTGTTAAGCTTTGTGTGTTTACCTGCCAGTCTTTGTGTGTGTGTGTGTGTGTGTGTGTGTGTGTGGGTGTGGGTATTTCTGACATTTTCTTATCCATTCCTCTCCAGCAGCAGCTCAGAAGAGTCCAGCAGTGCGTCTGAAGGACTCGCCGCCCCCTCTGCAGGTCAGAGACAGTACTGCAGCCAGCGTGGAAGACTTCGCCTGCAAAGACCAGACTGTCCACTCCTACCAGCAGATCAGCTGCCTCGACAGCGTCATCAGGTAAGGGTTGGTGTTTGTGTTCAGTGAACGGTGATGATGATGATGATGATGATCATGATGACATGCGTGAAGCGAGCACACTCTGATCATTTCAGTTTATTTTCTCAGGTACCTGGAGAGTTGTAACATCCCTGTCACAGTGAAGAGAAAGTACCAGTTCTCCTCCAACACCACCTCCTCCAACTCTGATGATGACAAGAAGGGCTCAGAGGATGGCATGCAAGTGCCTCAAGATACAAACCCAGGCATGTACACCTCATACAAGTCACACACCTCCACCTACATCTATAATATCAGACCCCTTCCCTTGAACACCCTTTGTGTTATTCATTTTCATTGTTGCTTGCAATCACTCAGTTCGCCCACTTTACTGATAGCAGTCAGACTGTAATCATCTACAGCTTGGAGCTAACATTGGATTTCTCTTTCCCCGTCCAGACCCTTTGATGCTCGCCGCCCAGCCAGGCCTGTCAAACATGAAAGCCCCAAAGAAGCCATCTAGGGCAGCTGCTGTGGTGGGAGGACCCCTGGCACCCCTCACCCTGCCCAGCAAGGCTGAGAGTGTGGTGTCCATCACCTCTCAGTGCAGCTACAGCAGCACCATCGTCCATGTGGGAGACAAGAAGCCTCAGCCCGAGTCTGGTGAGTGTTCATTCTTTAATAGAAGTGATTCAGGCAAACAAGCATAACCGAATGTGTATCCATCCAACAGCTAGATAATAAGTGCTGTTTGACTGATGCTGATGGCTCTGATTTGTTCTGCAGAGATTATTGAGGACGTGGCAGAGAGCCCCGCACCCCCGGCTCTGCCCATCAGCGTGGTGTCTCCGCCCAGCCAGGAGAAGGAGGCCTACAAGCGGCTAGGACTGACCAAACAGGTGCTGGCTGCACACACTCAAAAGGAAGAGCAGGCATTCCTCACCCGCTGCCGAGAGCTCCGCAACGCCAGGTCCTTCCAGAGGGACTGTTACACATACCTGCACAAGCAGAGAGGGTCAGCCAACGCTGAAGGTAACCACATGCCTTTGTAAAAAGAAAAAAATTGAAGGACCCAATTCTATATTTGTATATAGGCAGGCAAGTTCCTAGTTCTTCATCTCTGAAAAACAACTTTCTGTCTTCTCCATCTCAGAATCATCTGGACCACGAGGTGCAGCCAAACAGGGCACCACCAGGCCCGAGACTACTGCCAAGAAGGGCATCCGCAATAGGAAGTCCAAGAAGCAGCGGATGAAGCATCCTGATTCGTCAGACAGCGCTGTATCACACCGCAAACCCCGCCCCCCTCTCCAGGGTCTCAACCAAACCTCGTGGTCCCCGTCAGAAGCATCCCAGTCAGCTTTTAACGTCTCTTACCCAACCATGGTGCCTGCCTACCCACTCTACCCCCCTGCACCTGCTGCCCCCTCTCAGGCCCCCCACCCTGACCGCTCCCTTTCC
>NW_023340257.1:4549474-4572812 GCF_004916995.1 Morone saxatilis | reverse complement strand
CCCCCTGCCCCCTCCCTTTCCGCAGGCTTTGGAGAGGGGCAGAGTACCCAAGCCCCTCCTACTGCCACTCCATTTCCTGCACCCATTGTTACACCTGTGGTGGCTCTGGTGTTACCCAATTACCTCTTCCCCCAAATAGGACAGTTAGGTCAGATAGGTCAGCTGGGGGCAGCTCCTAGACCTGCGTTTTTCCCCGAGCAGACCCAGACACAACCTGCATACACTACTCAGCAGCCGTTTCAGCCCCCGCAACCAGCCTACACCTTGCAAACACAAGCCCCCTACACCAGCCAACAGCCGTTTCCCGTGCAGACTGCCTTTGCCCCCCAGCAGCCGTTCCAAACGGCTCAGACCCCCTACACCACCCAGCAGCCTTTCCAGGCTGCTCAAACCACTTACACTACCCAGCAGACTTTCCAAGCTGCTCAGACCCCATACACTACCCAGCAGCCTTTCCAGGCCCCTCAGACTGCCTACACTACCCAGCAGCCCTTCGCTGCCCAGCCTTCTTTCCCAGTGCAGACTCAGTTTGTGGCTCAAGCACCATATCCAGCTCAGCCCTTCCCTTACAGCCTTGCCACCGAGCCCCCCAAAGCCCTAGGCCGAGAGGGTGCAGCATCACGCTCCTCCACCCCAGCCTCTGGAGCGAGGGAGCCCACCACGTCGCCACCGCTGTTTGAGTCGCGGTGCAGCTCGCCCCTGCAGCTCAATCTGCTGAGCATGGAGGAGGGACAGCGCTCAGTGGAACGGCAGGACAGCACAGCGCCCTCTGCTGGCAACAGTACAGCTGCAGCACCAGGGGAGAAGAACGGAGGCAACGCCAAGACTGAAAACCACAAACAGGTGAGAGACACATCAGAATCCTGTCTTATAAAAGCTTCAGTAACTACACACTAACACCTCCATGTAAAGCCTGTCACGGCATGTCACTGAAGTGTGAGGGTTTATCTCTGATGGTTTGCTGCCTTGTGTTTCAGGTGGAGTCTCCAGGAGATGGGGCTCACAGCGACGGTAACTCCTCGTCCTGCGACTTGCTTGACATCCTGCTGCAAGAGCAGGAGGACTCCCACTCCGGCACCGGATCAGCGACCTCTGGCTCCATGGGCTCAGGATCGGGCTCTGGATCAGGCTCAGGATCGGGTTCAGGATCGGGCTCAGGCTGTGGTACATCAGCTAGTAGAGCTTCAGGCAGTAGAACAGGTCAGTAGACAAACACCCAGGCTTTACAGGTCCTGTAAAGTAAAATTCAATATTTCCTATAAAAAGTACATGTGTTGAAGTCTATTTTTTTTCAAATTGTGCGTAGGGAGCAGCAACACCAGCAAATACTTTGGCAGTATTGACTCCCTGGAACACAACCCCAAGACCAAAGCCAAGACGAGAAGCGAAGGAGACTCTGAAGGCGGTCGGTCGCAGAACAAGGTCTCAACCCAAGGGGACGGAGAGCATTTCATCAAATACGTTCTCCAGGAGCCCCTCTGGCTGCTCATGGCCAATGCTGACGACAAGGTTATGATGACATATCAAATGCCGTCCAGGTAAGCCACTGACTGGGATATAATTTTTTATTTTTTTCATAATGATAGTGTGCATATTTATTCGTGATTGATTACTTAAAAGTTCTTTCTGTTATTTCCACACTTGCAGTGAACCATTATATGTATTAGCTCGTTGGTAAACTGTAATGTGTGTGTTTTCTAACCCTCAGGGACATTCAGAAGGTTCTGCGAGACGATAAGGAGAGGCTGAGACAGATGCAGAAAAGCCAGCCTCACTTTTCCTCTGACCAGCGACGAGAACTAGTGGAGGAACACCCCTGGATGAGGAGGGGAGGTCTACCTGCCGCTATCAATGTGAAGGTCAGGATCAGTCAAAAATCTGTTTGCAACAACATATTAAGATGCTTTACACATTATTATCATCACAATTCTCACTGGCAGAAAGTCTCATTTGAATATATTTAACATTGGTTTTGTGTATGTGTTTAGGAGTGTGTGTACTGTGAGGATGCAGCAGCAACCCACATCGAGGATGACCTGCCAGACATGGACATGGGCGAGATGGGGGAGGAGTTGCGCCAAGAGAGCCAGAACGCCCAGAGCCAATCAGAGGAGTCTCAGCCTCAACCAGACACTGGCTCGTGAACAAACACGGCCAGCAGGGGGACACACTTGACCAGCCATGGACCCTCATGATGCACACACGCACACACAATGTGGATGTGAGACAAACACACATGAACTCAAGCAGAACTCTGTTGCCAGTGAATGAATATGAGAATGTGTGCCGCTCACGTGTGTGTGCTGTGCGGAGGACTGCCGCCGAAGTTGCCAGCACTCTCACACACACAGACTCTCACAGAAATGACCTGACTGTGTGGTTGGTGACCTTTGGCCTCCCAAATATATTTTTATTTAACTGTATCTCATCTGCTT
Source organism: Morone saxatilis (assembly GCF_004916995.1). NCBI lineage: Eukaryota > Metazoa > Chordata > Actinopteri > Moronidae > Morone > Morone saxatilis. Next base: position 4,570,377 of record NW_023340257.1, on the reverse strand, counting down.
TGTCAGAGAGATTTACAGCAACGCGAGGAGTTACAATTTTAAACAAGTTAATAGTGGACATCTTAATATATTTGATGAAAAAAATATATATATATTGACAAAATAATTGTCAATAAACAATTTAAAGATGTTATTAACAAGCAGCCCAGCATTGCTGTTTAAATACTACCAGACATTATGTTTGTGTTTTCTTGTTTTTGCCATTCAAGTCCTTCAAACCCCAGGATTCTCTTTGTTTTTGCCCACTAGGAACTATTTAGAATAGATGCGGTGCTCATAGGATGATGTAGTCCCGGTCAAAGGGCAGGGACAGGAACTCTTGCTTTGGCATCATGGATGAGTGTTTATCGCCTACAGCAGTGGTAGAACCTGACTCTACAGCCAACGGAAGGCTGATTGTAACTTTCTACAACAGTGACAATCTGATACGTAGTGCACGATGATCATTTAACTAAGTCTCTTATTTATTTTCTACCAGATAATGTATCTAGAATAGATTTTTTTAAGCTTAAGCCAAATCCATTCAGCTTAGTACTTGTATATGAACAGTTTACAGGCGTTGACAATTAACTCCACAGGAAATTTCAAGTGACTGAGTAACTGGAGATAGTTTGTCCATTTCACAGATTAACCTCAAAGTGTTGTAGGCATCTGCCGAACTTAAAACAGCACGGGTGCTATGAAGAAGCAGACATCATCACAGATTAAGAAGCTGCTGAAATATTTTTGCTTATGTAAAAAAGTCAACATCAGAATTGCTACGTGAAAAGCAGAGGTTAAAAGGATGGTGGTTATACAAACTAACAAGTTCCTTTTGACATCCAATTTGTATCTTAAAATGGCACATTTTGTTTTCTTTTTTTTAAGAAACTATATCGATGTACATTGCAGAATATTGCAAAAACTGTTGAGTAATATTCTTTTTCTGTCAGTATGGTGCATCTCTACTACAAAATGTTATTTTTAGAACAAACCAGTACTATTTATACTTTATGCAAAGTTATATTGTCTCCACTTCTGAGACATTTCCTCTGCTCATTTTCTCACACATGTATTTTTCTGGATCAAAAAATAGAAATACAGTTTTTATTTTTTACAAAACTGGCATTTTTCAGGCACCACCAGAAAGACTGTAAGTCATACGTCCCTGCAGCACACATCCTTGAGTAATGTAAAAGCTTTGGGTCAAATATGTTTTAGCATCAGCACTGAAATATAGATTTTGATTGGTAAACAGCATTACAATTGTAGCAAATATGGGGACCATGTTGCCTCAGTGACCTTCTAAAGGGCCCTGGGTTACACAGGAAATGGTGACATGTATGCATCAGCAACCATGCAAGCCCCTCGTCATCTAACATGAAGTATTAAGAAAACTGTGATCCACATTGGCTCCATGCAGTCGAGGTGAACAGCACGAGAACTGGGAACAACCCTGGTGCTACAGCAGAGAAACTGTTGTGAATGTAAGACGGACCAGACCAAGAGCACCTCACTGACTTAGTTTGTTTTCATGGTTTACTTTCTTTCTTTCTTTTTTCATTTCTCGTTCACTGTTCACTTGTCAGAACTTTTTTTTTTATTGTTCTATTTTTCAAAATTTTCTTTTGCGTATTTTATTTTATTTGTTTGACAAAAATAATGGCTTTTGAGTGTCATTGGGGACGGACCCTACCTCTGATGAATCCCAGGTCATGTTACTGTAAGCAGAACATAGCATGTGTACACATGTGGGCAAACGCAATGGACAGAGTGGTCAGATACTTAAGTGATTCCGGTGAGTGATGGGTTTGTACAGAGAGTCTCTGTCTGCTTTCTGTCTCTCTGAATGAATGTGTGCACAAAGAGGACAGCCACCTGTCACCACCTTTTGTCTCTTTTCTGTGCAAAATATCTCAAAGGGGGGCCTCCAATGCTCACCTGTGTATAAACTATTAAGAATGGAAGAATGTTGTTAATTCATGTGGACATAAGCTGTTCTGAATGCTGAGAGTAAGCCAGAGAATGATTCTGCACTAGTGCTGAAGCCTTACCTTTCTCATAGTGGGAATCTATTTTTAAATGATTACACACTGGTGGGCCGTTGGTAGCACCCTGAGCTGTAAATGCATACACACGGTACAAGCACACAATGCTGCGTACAGTCATGTAAATTTGTTTCCTTGCCACTGGAGTCTGTGGTATTAAACTAGCACAGTTCTGTGCATTTTTGTAGATAAGATGTGTTTGTTTGAGATATGGAAATTATGTTGTAATAAAACTACAGAAATATAACCTGTGACTCTGATGAGTGGTTTTCTTGCACATTGCTGAGCAGAGTAAGGTCATACACTACAAACAATGATGGGGAAATAAAGTATAATAGTATTAGTAACATGTATATGCTGATTAGCTTAGCATATTAGTTAGGCCAACTAGACCAGCTTATTGGGCTGGTTATCTTCACTGCATTAGAGCCATGTCTTTGACAGGCTGATGGCAGTGTAAAGCCTGGCCACTGGCTAACATGCTTTGTGATAATGGCTATATCTCCATTGTTGGAGGGTAGGGTGACTTGCCTGCCCTCTTACACATGATACCATAAATGAAATAAAGCCATTCTTTTGTAAGACAGATCAAGGGATATGAATCATGTGGAAAGGTTTCTAATACCAGACGGGTTGCTAATGTTCGTAAGACTAGTGATAAATGGGGCTGCAACTGAAAATTATGTATCTATTGATTATTTGATCAATTAATGGATTGTTAAATTTATAGAATAGCAGACAAACATTTAAAATACAGATCACAATATCCTAGAAAACCATATGACATCTTCAGGTGTTTTAAATGTAAGACCAAAACAAATTCTCACATTGGAGAACCTGGAACCATCAAATATGTCACATTATAGCATGAAAAATAACTTAAATATCCCCTCCAGACATAAATAATCTACTTGGAACAGTAATGTGTGTCTGATATGTTTTACACAATAAAGGTTAATTTCCACATTGAATACTACCTCATTAAAATACCAGAATCTATGATTATGCAAAAGTTCCTGCTGGATACAAGATGTCTCCTACTTCACTGTGAAGTCCATTCTCAAGTTTCTACATCACACTGTATAAGTTTGATTGACTTCACAAATCCTCAGAAAATCATGCTCATAGGCCCTGCCCCTTAAAATCTTAACATTTTCAATGAGCACAGAGAAACACTTTCAAAACGCACTTTCAGCAGATGAATGTAGTGAAAACATCTTTCTAGTGTCAAACTCTGCACATACATCATTCAAACAGTGTAGGAACATGAAGAAATATACATTTTTGAGTGGAGGGGGACTACAAACAATAAATCAGTTATCAAAATGCATTTTCTTTTAACTGACTAATCTATGAATCATTGCAGTGGGGGAACTTCTGATTGCATTTCTATAAAGTTGAAACTCACAAGAGACAGACTTTTTTAAATGGGTTATTCTCTCAGACTTAATAAAGCTCTTCCAGATTTCTTTATACAACTGTTTTCACAGACCTCGTAAATCTTCCCAAATGTAAACTGACAATTATGTTTAAATATTAATTTAAAGTTTCCCTTTAAATAATATACATTTTCTTGCAAAGAAAATAAATCCATTAATCTATCATTTTAGCTCTATGTCAGTCCAAAGTGTAGTGTGTCTTGCAAACAGCTCATATAAGCTGCTGCTGCTGCCCAATAGGAAGCGATTGCTCTCTCACAGTCAAAGACAGTTGAGAAGCGCCCAAGGATGGCAGGGTTCCCCCGGGGATCTGTTTCAGCACCATATGCTCGCCTCCGCCGTTGAATTGCTCTCACGCCAACTGTTGCACTGCACTGACCTTTAACCTCAGAATTCATATGCACGCTCACAAACCCACAGCTGATGCATTTGGAAAAAGTCCTCCCTCCTGTCTGATTTTTTCCCCCTCTAAAGCTAAATCTGGTAATGTGCTCAGCCCGTCATCTGTCAGTTAGCAGATTGTGCTGACATACAGGGTTTTGATGGCGGGAAATATTCCCAGTCATGAACTCTGGTTTGTACATGCATTCTAACAAAAACACTACATTTTATATAATATCCTAAAGGTGGTGGCCTATTTCCTGTAATAGTAGGAATTTCTAATTCTATTTGATTGTAATGTTTTGGCTACATTTTTAGATTTCTTTATAAAAGTTACGGCTTCATTCGAGGTTTCAGTTCAGTGGTGTGTTGGTTCGACCAGACAGAATGGGGCGTGACTATAATTTAATTTGGCAGAGGGTCCTTAAAATCAACATCCACACCCATCCACCCACCTGCTTCCTTTCATATATTGGAACATACACTATAGGGTTTCAAACTACAAAGCGGTCCAAAATTACAATGGCTGGTGTGTTTGGGGACTAAGCATATGTTTATGGACATTGTATACTGTAATTTAATTTACTCTGTCTGAAACAGGGTTTGGCTGTAATCTACAAAAGACCAAAAGTAGAATGCCTGAAGAAGTAATAGTTCCAGTAAAAGACAGCTGTCTCATATTTGAATGTTAAACTAGGAACTGCTGGGGACATTAGGGAACAGCAGATTAAGAGAACTTCATGTCAAGTTGAAATAAATGATGCACTTGGCCTATAGGATTTATAAATACACCTTTATTACAGCACTCTCTGATATAGAAACAGTTACATTGAACTAGAGATACTTTCATTTAGGTAAAGGATCTGAATACGTTTTCCATCACATTTTGAAGTTTTTCTTTAAAAATACCCTAAACAGAGGACCCACCCACTGTCTGTAAATGTGTCATGAATGCCATTGGGTTTATTCTCATAGAAATATGAAGTTATTTTCAAAGAGGCTGAGCAAATGTAAAGCCCTGAACAAAGCTTTTATGTAAGAGGAATCCATCTAATTGGTCATATTTTGATGAATGTATGAGGAACATTGTGTTAATTCACATAGAAATGATGATCTATTAGGTGTGAACACAAAACATCATAGAGACATGATCACTTATTTGTAGTGAGCAACATAAATCCATGATACAGCCTGCATTAAATCCTCATGAGTCATGCATTAGTTCAGCATTACTGAACTAATGCATGACTCATGATGATGTTCATTCATGTATGTATGATGTACCCTTATTAAAAAGTGCCACCAACAAGCACCTGCACCCTGATAGCACCAGTCTTTAGGTGATCAAGTGTCAGTCAAAAGCCATGAGGGCGAGCAGCAGCCTGTGTGTGTGTGTGCGAGTGTGTGTGTGTGTGTGTTGGTTGGTCGGTCCCTTTGAAGAATCTGAGCCTGCCTGTATCCTTTGTGGCTGCGACCATTTGACGCTCCTCTGTCAAATGGTCGCAGCTTTGATCACCGTGTCTCCTCCGCTCCCATTTCAATGTGTTTCCTCCGACGTTCACACCCGGCCCCCCTCCACCTCCGCCCCCACCCTGTTCATTATCCCTCCAAGATTCCAGCATCATCTGACAACAGACAAAGTGAACCACGTGTGAATTTCACCCAATATCAGATGTGGTCTAATTGGTCTCGACTGTGTTGTGGAAAACGAGAGAAAAGGCGTATTTTCCGGTTGGAAACCGGTTATTCTCCATTTCATTTTATATCAGGAAAGTGAGGGGCCACATTGCTCTGCTGTAGGTTGATGGCTGGTCCAGACAGTCCAGACAGGATCTAACAGTCCGTTGTCAATATGCCCATTGTATGTGAGGTGAGAGTAAAGACACTTGGAGAGGTGCGACTCTTTCATGTGCGCGCACCGCACCGTGCGTCCTCCTGGTGGGAAGGGACTGCAGGTCCGAGGTAGGAGGAGGAGAGCTTATGTTTACGATATAATCTTGTAAAGGGATTTTTACATCCTTAACGTTCAACGTATCATAGAAGACTTTTAGTCTCAGTAAAATATGCACAGCACAAACACTTTTTTTTATTTGGACAGTAGATTATGAGAAATGCCGCATGCGTTATCTGTTTATTGGTTTCTCTTACTATATGCCAACTTATTTGCTGTTTAAAAGGTGTTTGTGATTGAATGGGCCATGCAATCAAACTTGAGTCTCTGTGCTCTTATTGGCCTAAATCACTTTACACAAATCAGCCAGGCATCCTTTGAGATAACAGCAATGGGTATAAGTACATTTTCGACAATAAATTGTTTTAATCTCATCAAATACCTATTTTTATCCTGTTTCCTACCATATTGCATTAAGTGGAGTCACACAGCTTTTCAATTACATTATTTTATTTAGCAAATTCAGACATTTTTAAGGCATTTCTAGACATCATTACAACATAAAGTGGTCATTCTGGAGGAGGCTACTGGTCCAATAAACTACAGGTCTTATGAAATACAATAGAAATATTTATATTAATCAGAGGCATTGCCAAACTTCTCAGTTTCTAAAAGAGCTTTTCTCCACGTACAAATCCTATATACACACACAGAGTTACTGACACAAAAAAGTGTGAACTTGAACTGCTCCTCGTCTGTCCTTTGTTGGGTTATAAGTGAGTGTTGAGAGGGAAGATTTCATTTTGCTCCAGGTGTAAAGAAAAGTCACAACACATGACTCAAAGCCAGGGGAGTCACAACTGAAAAGAAAAGGAGGAGTATTTTCAGGAGGCCCCATGCTGCAGGGGCCCCTGAGAGGAAGGGCACCTCCAATGTGATAAAGGAAAACTCCAGCCTTTAGACATTTTTCTGTGCCATCCAAAGCACTTATGGCGTATTTTTCTGATGAAAACCTGCACTGTCTGTTTCAATGTATGGTGTCCTACATTTTCCAGAATGCCATGGTAAGGCTGCTGCATTCAGTTCTGAGTGAGGAGTAAAGCCACAGTCATGGTCCCTCCACAGAGCACAAAGTGTCTGTGGTTGCACTGCATTTTGGTCAAATGAGGCTGTTGTCAGTGGACAAATTGGTGTCTTCTAAATCAGATTTGATTATTGAACATCAATGTGAAGAATCCAGAAAAAAAACAATCCATGCATATGGCCAGTTGTCTGCAGGGCTAAATGAGCCCAGAAATGCAAGGTACACCACAAAAAATGAATGGTTATTTTTGAGTCCATGTGTTGTAGGGTGGAATTTTCCCTTCCAGTAAGAGGCCCAGTGTCACATCTTAAAACATATCCCAACTGCATCCAATCCAAACCCCAGACCCCTACCAGGGTCTCCACATAGACCGAGGGTAGGTCATGGTGGGCGTGCTCAGGGCCTCCCTGTTCTCCAAGCCCTCGATGGAGCTCTGGTTGTGCTCGCTGTCGGTCTCGTCCAGGTCGGAGCACAGGTCCTCGCTGGATGTGGTGGAGGGGGCGGGGGAGAGAGCCGAGGACGAGCCACTGGACAGACTTCTTCCTCCAGGCGAAGCCAGATTCGTGCAGAGTGCCTCCCCGCCTCCATGCCAAGTGCTGCCGTTACTCCCAGAAGTGTCGGTGATTAGATCCATCAGCACGTCCTGAAGGTGGTCCTCGTTCAGGGGCATGCACTCCAGCAGATGGTTGAGGAGCTCCGCTGCCACTGTCGCATCTATCCCGGGACAGCTGGACACGAACATGTGGACCTCATGCATGCACTGGATGTAGCCGGCCGCAAACCTCTCACTGGCTTCCTGGTTGAGTGTGTCTGTTTCTGTGGGAGGAGAGAGGAGAGGTTATGTTTGTGGTCCCAGCCAGGTCACTATCAGTTGGGTGGTTTGCAGGACTTCTGCTATTTCCTGGTTATCCAGGTTAGAACACAGATAAAACCTAAAATACCACAAGATGACTTTCATAGCTTTTAAATCAGTAGTTGCCAACTATTTTCCCTTAATTAAAAAAATGGTCTACTTGCTCTGTTCATCCGTCCCATATGCCTGACCAGTTCACCCAGAGTGAGTCCTGAAGTAAAATGATCCAGTAATTCCCAGGTTGGTAACCACTGCTCTAACTTTCTAGTTAAACCTTGAGCATACATACACTATAACACCCCTTGATCCTTTTATCCCTTTGTCCAGACTTGGATGAGTCCACTTAGACTAGTAGACAGTTTTAGAACGGGCAACATTTTTATGATATTAGTGTCTTAATATCAGACTGGACATCATTATTATAATATGGTAATAATATAATAATAGTTAAACACGAGATTGAGTGAAAATTAAACACCAGTTTGGTCACATATCCATATTGATAATGACATTTTATCATTGTAATATTTGGGTTCTATGATCATGCACAGGGCGGATCACTCAGGTCTGAAGTTATAGGAGGATGCAATCCTTAGCTGTCAGAGTATAACTGAAAAGTAATGCAGTCCACTCCCTGAGTCATATACAGACTTTTTAAGATTAAATCCCCTTGAACTGCTTAGTGGACCTGTAGGTAGTATTAGAGTGGAAGTTGAACAGAGTTGTGCAGACCTTGGGTTCGGTTCTTCAGTACGTCCTCCACCTTTTTCACCGTCATCTCCAGCACCTCTGCGTTCTCCATCTTGGAATGAAACTGTAGAAAGAAGCAGCAGAGCTCTATCAGAACCAGAGGTCTACCTGTGCATCGCAAAGGTGCAGTATGTGCGCGCTGTACTCACGTCTGTGTCTGCCAGCAGAGTCCGCAGCTCCTGCAAACTCTCATTGATGCGAGCTCGCCTCTTCTTCTCCACCAGAGGTTTCCTAATCTGCAGGAGCACAAAGATCACGCTTCATTAAACGATAGCAACTTACAGCTGTGGACACAACTCATGTTTATTTCTCTCTCCTCTTGGAATGCATTACAGACTGTCACCGGCGTGACAAGTGCGTCACTGCCACGCGTGTCCAGAGAGAGCCTACCTTTCTGTCCGCTTTCTGGATCCCGTAGTCGGACTCGGAATCTTCTTCCATGCCAAGTCCGGTGTTGCTGGGTCGAGCCGAGGGGGCCATGTTGGTTGGATCGCCGCTTCTGTGGCTTCTCCCACTGCTGCCTTTTCCTCCCGAGTCGTCAGCGAGGGGGCAGCTGGCAAACGGAACCGGTTTCAGAAAGAAGAAAAAAAATCGACTAACTCGCAGGCGAGGCGAGGCGCCCTATGTTTATTGTGCAATCCTAGTGAGACGTGCTGCTGGCGCTGAGTGGCTGTTGTTAGTATTTATAGGGGCTTATTAACATGTGAATAGGGGCTGAGCTGCTCTCGCTGGGGGACAACAGAGCGCACACGGCCGGAGCCAATGAGCGCTCACTCCCTTTGTCTCCGGTCAGCCGCGGTCTGCGCCCCGAGGAGCTGGATGGGCTTTAATCAGACAGTTTGTTGGGTTCTGGGACCGACCGCTCTGTTTTTTTTTTCTCCCCCACTGGTTGGTGTTGATCAACTGTTTGTACTTCCATTCAGCTGTACAAACTGCATTACCATGAAACAGAACCGGCTATTAGAGTGATACAGAGCACACACATACTCTAAATAAAACTCTGATAAATGTTTTAATAACTGTTCAATGTAACCCGGGGGATGTTTTTTATTCAAAAATGAGCCGTGATATACATTCAATGCATAGAAAAGCTCATTTGGTGACATTATTAAAAATATTTGTGTGTGTCCTTGTGCAATTTCCTGAAGCATCAGAGCATCTCAGCATGACTGCCAGTGGGTTTCTGTTTTCTGCCCTACCAATTGTTCATTCTGCTGGCTTTTGTGTCCGAGCCTCAGCAGATTTACCCGGCTGTTTGGCGGATGTAACGCGATGCCTTCAGTTGGCAGCTGCTGCTGGCGGCCCCTCGGCCCAAACTGAATCAGCCCGGGGAATTAAGGGCCCTTCTCCAAAGAAAGCGACAGGTGTTGGCCTGCGCCTCGTTTGTTCTCCCCGTTGTTTGGTGACTTCTGATTTGTGTGCAACTGCATTATCACGATGCCTGCTCTGCTGTAAGAGAGTCTATAAGAATCTGCTCGATTTTGCAGATAACATACAGCACTCGGGCTGCATGTTATCTTTATTGTAATTTGGTGTGTGTGTGTGTGTGTGTGTGTGTGTGTTTGTGTATAAACATGCAAATCATGAAGCTGCCATCCTTTAAACAACGTTTGGAGTAAATGATGGTACTTGTGTTATCAGTGTTGACTTAGATTTGCTGGTTTAGTCCTTTGCGCACAAGGTCTATTTGTTAATGTCTAATAAGAGCGCTCGTCCCTCTGGCCTTGTTATGATACATGTTTTGTACACAGTAGTATCATGCAAATTACCCTCACAATAGAGCATTCCTGTCTGCTCGGAAAATGGACAACGCATGCATCTGTGCCACCTTCCAGGTAATTGCACGGATGTGTTTTCAGGTGCTCTTTTACGCACGGCATTTCCACAATTGCGCAGCATTTCCGCAAAAAGCACCACAAAACTCTAGTGCCCCAAATGAAGGAAGAGTTTCAGACCTTTCAAGTGGAGGGTTTTTTGGCACCTCGCCACCCCCAGATCCCTGTTCCAGATCTTTAATGGTGTGGACTGTGGATAGAGCAGCTGTCTCCGCTCGCTTTTGTTGGTGAGCTCCGCTGAGGGACCAGACGTCCCCCTCGCTCTCTCTCTCTTTCTCTCGCCCTCTCTTCAGAACCGCCGCCTGGCTCCATGTGGCGGCCAATCATAACGGCAATAATAGCGGGAGAATGGGCCATATGCACGTCTCTACTTTTCAAAACCCAATGATGAATTACAGCTTTATTAAATCGTAAATGTACCAGAACACTCGCTTTGACCACAGTTAGGATACATCCTGGCGTTTTTGTGCGCCCAGATGGACATGGCTCTGATGCTATAAAGTGCTTCAAAGCCCCTCTTTAAAACCTCTCTGGGTTCCTTATCTGATTATCCAACTTATTTTTCATTTTGATATTCAACCAAAAGGCCAAATGAGACTAGTAAAGCAGTGGCCCCCCTCTCAGACACCTTGTATTCATTCCTGTATGTCAACCTTGAAATTGGTGTCTTGTCCTCTCAGTCACAAAACAAAAATCTCCAATTAAGATTTATAATTATAATTCATTCATTAATAATGAATACTTCCATGCAACTATACCATGGTATAGCCATACATAGAGATAGTTTAAGTTTAGTGGCACAGGTTGTGAATACAGCAGCCAATTAGATTTCTGTCACCACTCCAAATACAATGGCGATGAATGGAATTTCATTTGTGGTGCCAAAAGCATCAAAAGATTGAAATCTGAACAACTCAAAAGCGTCAAGTCTCTCCAGCAACAATACTCAGGATAATCCACAGACCTCACTGTGAACGCTTTTCATTGGAACTCTCTTCAACCAAAGGAATAGTCTCCATGGAAAATGTCACAGTGGGAGAAGCACAGGTGTTGCAAATAACTTTCCCCGTGGCTCTAAGTGATAACACTGCAGGATTCAGCCATTGTTCATTTGTTATTTAGCCTACGCCTGTGCTTTTCCTGACCTATCGAAATGTCATCTGTGAAAACACATTAACTTCCATTTACCTCCGCTGTACTGACTGGGCATCTAAAAAACCTCAGCACATACAACTGAAACTATAGATACCTCTAGAGGTAAGTCAGAAAACATGACTGAACCTTTAATTAAAGCTGCAGTTTTGGTCACTGGGGGGCAGAAAAACACCTAATCCACTGACGTATCATCAACATATAAAGTTGTTAGAGCTTAAACACACACTCATAGGAATGTCTCATAGGAAAATCACAAGTTAAGTAACAAAACAAATGACGGCCAGATTCCATTTAGGTGCTTTGGTTTCAGGGTCCTGGTATTGTGAATGCTTGCTTACTGTAACACTGTCACAGTTTACTGGGACACTCACTGGGAACAAAGTTACTAGTAACACTTGTTCTTTTCCTACTAAGTTAATGTCTGCTGTGAAAAAGGTCTGCATTCGCTCTCCCTTTAGCTCTGTTTGGTCTAGCTAGCTGCTAGCTTTGTCTGTCTGACATTTGTTGCTGGGCAGGTAGTGTGTTTATCTAAGTGTATTTACTGAAAACAACTGTCTGCTGCTGGAAATGCAATGAGACCGAAGTGTTCAGTGTTTGTAGTTGCAGCCATTAAAGTAATTAAAGTTGCAGAATTGGTTGCATTACATGACTTGATTTCTAATTTATTGAAACATACTGATTAATGCAGCTTTAAAGGGGTTGCTTTTATAAAAAGGTCAGTCTGTAGGCTAATATCTCAGGTACAGTTGTTGAAGCTCATTTCTACCTAACCCTTTAAAGGTAAAAATCCAGACTGACTGACACTAAAACAGGCCTCATTTCCTAATTCTATTTCCATATCTATAAAAGTGTGATTACATTAGTATATGACCTCATAAGTAAACAGTTTGTGTCTCAAGGGAAGCTGTTGTATGTCAGGGCCTGTTGCACTGCCTGGCCACTATAGCAGAGCAATTGTACATAAACAGGATGGTGCATGAAGCCGAACAAAATCTCAAGAGTGTACAATAAGTTTTATTATTATTAATGTTTAGGTTAATTTTACAGCAAAGGAGGAAGACATAAACATCTATGCATTGCCAAGCAAGTGGTCTAAAGAAGCAAAGTCATGCCATATAATATCGAATAAATAAAGCTGTTAATACAATAAATACATGAAAGATTAATAAGAGCCTTCTATAATGCAGGCTACAAGAAGTTGACTTCTGAAAGGGAAGTACTGAGAAAAGGTCTGTATAGAATCATTATAGCACACCTACAATAATAATCACTGGAACAAAACTGCCCCATGTTTGTCTTCTGAGCAGCATATCTATAAGATACATAACAGAGGATGGCCTAACAAAATGGACAACCAAGATCATTGATCCACCAGTTCACCAGGGCCTCCACATCTCCAGCATCCCCAGGTGGGAGCTGTGGAGTGCCGGTCTCTCTCTGTGCCCAGCCACATGGCACGAGGGCCCCTCTCTCTGGAGCTGCCTCCCAGTGAGGAGGGGGTCTCCTCTGAGGGGTGTGCCAGGGAGCCCCGTGCCTTGGCTGGCCGGAGGAGGGACGTCGTGTCTGGGTGTGGGCTGGAGGGGGCGCTCATCGGTGGACCTGGGCAGGGACTTGAGGAGGTGGTTGAGAAGGCGGGAGCCCAGAGTTTTGTCCATCCAGTCGCAAGTGAGGAGCATGTTATGGACCTCGTGCATGCACTGGATGTACCCTGTGCTGTATTTCTGCTGGGCCTCCAGGCCTAATGTGGGGTCTGCAGGAGAAAATAAAGGAGGTTTGAGGTTATAGCAGCCCCTGGTGGTGAAAAAGAGAGCAACATGCATCCAGTAAAACAGCCTCAACAGTTGTCTCAGGAAGCTGCTCAGTAATACTAAATCTGTCACAACTGAGCCACACAATTTCACTTAACTATTGAATACAATAACACTATATTAATACAGCCGAATACAGTGTCTGACATATACAATATTTAACATACATTAACACATTAACATGTGCTCTCTGCTGCCTAATGTCAACTAGGTGAAGGAATCTCAAGCTACTGTATATTTCAGTTCTTATTGCCCAAGTTTTGAGCCAAGGTACAACCTAAATGACAGATGCCAATAATCACAGGGTAATAAAAACTCTCATCCAAAGTACATTACATCTCACACATGTGACCCACACAGAGCCATGTTCCTTACCGTTCAGTTTATTACCCTGGATGTTTTGCAGATGTTTCACTGTCATCTCTAGAATATCGGCTTTTTCCAGTTTGGATTGCTGTTGAGAGATGAGCAGCCTTGAAGTTAGCTGGATTCAGCCTCCACTGTTTACTTGTAGAGGAGATGAGACACGTGAGGAAATACTCACATCAAGTCTGAACGCTCCGATCACAGTTTCTTTCAGCTGATCCAAACAATTATTTATCCTCTCTCGTCGTTTCCTCTCAATGAGTGGCTTTCTCAGCTGTGGGGGTAAGAATAAGAATAAGAATAAAAAAACGTCGGTTAAAGGCAGCCAGGATGGTGAGGCACCATGCTGGAGATGAAGTGTGTGCGGCTCATATATCCTAAAGGAGAAATCGATCTAGTATATCCAAGTGTAAAATACCTTTCTCTCCTCCTTGGCACTGGGATGTTTCCCCACGTTGTGCGCCATAGATGAAGCAGTCATGTTTCCTCTCGGGTGTCCGTGCGCTTGTGCCTCCTCTGCTCTGAATCTCAGCGCGTCTCTAGGGCCCTCGGCGCGGCACGGCCCTCTTATTTATCTGGCGCAATTAGCATGTGAATGCTCCAACTCTTTGGCTGCGGGATTTTCCCACACACGGGATCCCATCAGTCAAGACTGACAGGTCACTGGCTCCATTCAATAACAGAGAGACCCGAACTAGAAAAAAAAAAAAAAATACTCACAAGCGACAGATGTCCAGCCTGAAACCGTGCTCTAGCCTCCAACCACCGCCCCCAACCCCACCCCTCCCTGCACCCAACAAAAAACTGCAGTTTCCTCTCCTCCCACGGATGGAGAACAAGAGTGTGCAGTTACCGCGCTTTACTCCGGGGAGCCCCTCGCCTTTTCTTTTCAGGAGCAACATTACACTACCTGCAAAAAAGGCCAAATCTATTCTCTCCAAAGCTCACAGGAAAACACAATAGACCGACAAATCACTATATGTGCAAATAGCCTGTATGGAAGATGCTTCACTTATAAAGTATTAAAATAATTTGCATCAGCTATTAATATTATTTTAATTCTGGTTTCTAAGTTGCCCATTTAAATCCTCGTGTTAACACTTCTGCTTAATGGCAGGGGAGTCCCACTAATGGTGACACACACACACACACACACACACCTCTTTTTTTCCTTTTTTTCTTTGATCACTTGCGTGTTTTCAAATGTCAGACATCTGCTGTTAACTGTTAGCGAGCAGATGTCAGATTGACCAGATGCCCCACCCCCACCACCTCCACCACCACTTTTGGGTCCCTTAAAGCGAGGGCCCCTGTTTTAGAGCCACGCGACTGCCAGGCGAATGCCGGGTCGTGGGAACCGGAGCCGAACAAAGGCCTCCATTCATCCAGGCCTAATCAGCATGAAGAGCGTAATAACCTCCTCCAGAGAGGGTGGACAGTCCGGCCCTGGAGGAGGAGGAGGCTGAGGCTTTGGCAGGTGACCAGTGGATGACCAGTGCCGTAACCAGGTGTAATGGATAGCAATCCAACATTCTGCAAAGATACAGCCAAATCAATTATTTAGATCTGAATTCCACCAATTAGGCCTATTTGAATACCCCAGGGAAAAAAAGTTTATTAAAGGCAGTGTCATTTCATGTCTTTCAAGCCTTCAATGTCAACTTCTGTTTTGCAGCCGTTGCCATGGGAAACGGCATTAACTATAGGCCTAACTAACAAAACCTCATTATGTCACCCCCCTTGCCATTTTTAAGTACCCTGTCATCATTTTTGTATGACGCAAAGCAAATGTTTAGGCCTAAATTACTTTTAAAATGTTGCCTCTATGTACTCTTAAAGTAACCTGTGACCCACTATGAGATACAGACATCACTTGTAACAGTATTATTCATGTAACCAACATCCATCAGGCTCAGCTGTATTTGAATGGTTTTTAATATGTGGATGCCTCTCTTAATGGTTTGCTTTGTTTTTACAGCACCATAGAAAAGGTCTCCTCTGAGTTGAACATCACAGCTACATGATGACATGACGAGCTTCTATGTCTTCAAGGAAAAAGGATTTTCAATTCAAATACACTGCATGCTGAAGTATATTCAAGCAGATAATGTTTCTACACTGTGACATTTGATGAGTTAAGTGGATATATAGTCTTTCCAGCTGATTTAAAATGGACAAACTGATCTATTTCCATTGAGTTAATGACAAAAGATGGTTTGGTTTAATATCAGATTGAATAATGATTATGATCATTTACAGTTTAGAGGGGTCTGTTTGTTGGCACAGCTTCATCTTTTCTCTTAATGTTGATATATAAGTCGTAAACAATTTGCAATCCCTATTTATGCCAAGTATTAAGAATACACTGTAAACTGGTATTATTGTCGCTGTTATCATCGTTGTCATCATTAATATTATTAATAGTCATATTTAGCTGTAATTGTTACTGTTATTGTTGCTGTGCATCTCTATCGCTGCACCTCATCATACTTTGCACTTCCTCACAGTATAGTCATCAGAGGGTATTGATGTTAATGTTGCTCACAAGTTACTGTATTACCATGACATTTACTGAATTAAAGCACGTCTTTTTATTTCCCTTCTTTATGTCAACAAAGACGTCATACCTCTGCCTTCACCTGCACCTGTCTAGTGTGCTGTTAACAGCAGGCATCTGAATGAATTTATGCTGCGAGTGTACTTGTGTGTGTCTCCCATATTCTAATGTTTCCATTAGAATAAGAGAAAAATCTATACTCTGTTACCACATATTCTAGTAATTATTTGTGGAAAGTGGGGAAAAAAAGTGTTTTATATTATAAATATATAAAACATTACATGAACAAACTTTGTGAATACATGTACAATGTACTTATAAAAAACCTTAACATAAAAAACATCAATTTCTATAAAGGGGCAAAAAAAAGCTCACAAAATACAATGTGATATCAAACGTAGTAAAATACAACAAGTAAGGGCGCCCGGTTAATTCGACCTGCAGCCCTTTGCTGCGTGTCGTCCCTTCTCTCTCTCTGCCCCCCTTTCCTGTCAATCTTAAGCTGTTTCTATCAATAAAGGCATAAAGACAAAAAAATAATAACTTTAAATACAACAAGTAAATATGCAATGAATTTTAACAGATAATGCAAAAAAAACAACAACCAAACAATCATAGCAAAGGAGAATAGGGGGGTGAGTGTTTATGTGTGCTGTGAAACAAAGTAATCCTTGAACAAATACAATTACATTGGCAATAATGAAAAAAATCAAGTAAAATAAAGTGAAATTTTGCTTACATCTAAAAGTATTTTTTTTTAAATGTGCACTATTTTTGCAACCATGGAAAAAAAATCTAAATTCAACACAATGCTTAAGAGAAAAGTTCTGACATGAAACGTCCAACTCTGCTGAAAGTAAAATGATTTTTTTCCTAATCAAGAGCTGTGTAAAGGTTAAATAAAAACTCATTGTTTAAGGATGCAGCTCCTCCATGTATTTTTATTTTTCATCTTGATCTTCTGTTTCTTTTAAGTGGAAGATCTTTCCGTCAGGCTGTTTTATCCATTTCAGTTTGAATTCCTCCAGGCCATGGTCCTTCAGTCTCTGGTTGAACTAAACAGAAAAATATTTATTTATTATACAGGCCATATAGCACCATCCAATGGTAGTGTACCAACAAGACCAGTTAACTGCAACACTAGCACCTGTGAGGCTGTCTATGTAAGGCCTTAACCTAAATGCTAAAATCAGCCTACTAACATGCACAATGGTAATCTTTAGCAGGTATGTTTTGCGTTTTCCATGTTCACCATTAGTCATTAGTAATTAGCATGCTAGCATTTGCTAAATAGCAATGGATGTTTTGCTTTTTTTGCAATCTATCCTGACAGGGACATGAGTGCCTGTACCAAATTTCATTGCAATCCTTCCACTAGTTGACATGTCTTGTCCAAAGGTGATGGGCGGAATAATATTGTCAGCCCTGGAACATTGCTGCTATTGTGGCTAAAACACACATGCAAATCTGACACATGGTAAACTAAAATATCAAAATGCAAAGGTTCTCATTACCTGCTCCAAGATTTCATCCTGCATCTCTTCCAGGTCCCCAGAGAAGTCTGATTTTGTAAGCATCACCTTCACTGTCTGCTTACTCACTTTAACTGGTAAGGTATATTTATAATGATGATATGTTAATGTAGTAAACTGTAAAGCCTGTCACATGTTTTGTATAAATTGGCTTTTCAGAACATAATTGTAGATCATAACTCACCGCTGCAGGCAAAGGCATATTCGTCGTTACAAAGTCGTGTATTCCATTTACTGTATGTTGTAGTCACACAGGAATTCATTGTTTTTTCAGGCTGACCCGCTTTCCAGTTGTTGAATGAATTTATATGCCTAACCTCACCATCTGACCATTTCCATGGGTCTCTGTACAGGCCGATCCATGAATAGCCTTCCACGATATTTTGGATCGCCTTGTTCTCAGTTATGTTCCTCACACTGGGAAGGTCTGTGTAGTGCTTCCTGCAGTAGCTCTGAGCATCGGTCCAATTCATGGCTTTTCTCAAATAGATGTATTTAGTTTCTGAAGATTCTATAAAATGAAACTCATGATGAAGACATCTCAACAAAAATTGCACACATACAATGACCAAGAATAGTGCTTCACTTAGGTACAGTGGTGCCTTGAGTTAAATGCTAATGGCATCATGCTAACATGCTCACAATGACAATGCTAACACGCTGGTTTTTTAGCAGGTATAAAGGTTACTGTGTATTAGTATGCTAACATTTACTGATTAGAACAAAACACAAAGTACAGCTGAGGCTGATGGGAATGTCATTCATTTTGTAAGTATTTGTAGAGGGAAGCTGAAAGCTATTATTGACCTTTCATCCTCCCTAGGCTGACCTGAGGCAGCTCACGAGTACTTTCAGCCACAGACTGATCCAGCCCCGTGCCTCAAAGCGCTTCAGAGGCTCATTTGTGCCATCAGCCATCTGACTCCACAGTGGCACAGCACCCAGTACCTCCAACCTCCACTGATTGAGATTGTTTAACTTCTAACCTGCTATGCGGAACTCATTGTATTTTACTCTTCTCTACTTTTTGCACTACATTCCCCTGTGCTTCAGTGCCAAACTTGAATTTCCCCCACGGGGAATAAAGGAACATATTATATTATCTTATTTGGTCATAAACTAAACCCTTTTGATGCAATGAAAGTTTGACCTGATGGTGGAGCCAGATGAAAAGTCTAGACCACACAGGTAAACACTAGGAATAGCATTCCTAGTGTTTACCTGTAGCAGCAAAAGGAAGCCGGTAGGGAGTGCTGAAAAGTGGACTGACCAAAGTCAGTATAATTTATCCTGAGGAGGACATAACAGGAAAAAATCAGATAGTGGTTGAGATATTTCAGTCTGCACCACAGCAACTGATAGTCAGTCGGACATTTCCATACTTACAGATATGCCACTAGCAAAAATGCTGCCATGCTGTTTTACAGGTTCTACAGTGACTTGTCATAAACTGTCTTCAATCTCATTTAGGTAAAAAAAAGAAAATAGTATTGTGAACACAGTATTGTGAATTCTATTGAATCATGTGTTGAGTCTATCACTACATCCCTACTCTCAGTTGATTATGATAATGATGATCATAATGAATACTTATACTAATTGTGTTGTTCTTTTCTTACCATTGTAGCAGATAAACCAGCGGCTTCCTCTGCAAAAATAATCCGACCATTGTCCATTTGTTCCTATGTCCACACAGACAGAGGACTTGTCTTTATCCGTGTCGGCATTGGGCTCATTGACGTTCCAATTCCTGAACTCAGCCTCACCTTCTTTATAAAATCCCTCCTTTTTCAGAGACCACTTCCAATGGTTAAAATCACTATGCAGACCTATCCAGACTTCATCATCATCATCCCATAACAAGTGACTCAGCCTGATCATGTCTTCCTCACTGTTTATGGTAACCAGGTCGGTGTACTTCTCCCTGCAGTATCTCTGGGCTTCAGTCCAGGTCTTTGCATCTCTAACAATGCGGTAACTTTGAGGAAAACATGAGGGGAGGATGTAGATTCCTGTCATCATGATAATGACAACAAAGACATGATAGCATTCAGTTTCATGGAATGCTTGCATTTAGTGAACTGATACAAAACCCTGCTGTCTTAAGTACAGGGCTCTCAAACTAGCCATCTCATAGGAGGGCCATATCAGTGTTCAAGTACCACAAGAAAGCAAAATATTCTGAAAATTACTAGCATCATACTTAACAAAAAATGCAAACAGAAGTTTCTATACATTTTTATATCAGCATTTCATATCATCTGTGTTGTTCGCAGTCAAACAACAAATTAAGAAAAATACAGTAAACATTTACAGTTTTTGCCTATCACTTACACACTAAAAGTAAACGCTTAGACCAAAACACCAATCAGTCTGGGCCTTAGCACTACAAATAGACCTGAGGTAAGGTCACCTTTTTTGTGAAAACTTTGCAAACATAGAGGCAGTGGGAGTGAGAGGAAGATAGAGGAGGATGAGGACAAGAACAAAGAGTTAAAAGAGTAATTCAGCAGGTGCATGTGTGTATCATTTGTTGCAAAATTACATTTTGACAAAGGAATCATTGCATTAGCTGCATTTTGACATAGAAGTGAGACGTTTAACCCCAAGTGTTTTGCTTTATTTGGCTTGTGTGTAGAGTTTGAGAGATCATTTGCAAGTATCCAGATGAGGAGACACTGACCTGATAAGACTATGAATATAACTGTGTTCCTGTCCATGGTGTATGATGCTCCAGCCTGCCTGAAAAATCATACAATAACTGATGAGACTTAAGGACTTTGGTTACAAAAATATCTTTTGAACAAAATAAGCAAATTACTTTAAGTCTTAAGTTTTGTCAGAAAAGGATAAAAAAATTCTCACGTAATATTGTAGAGTGAACTGCAACAGTTAATATGGCTGACATGTCATTTTAAGGACTGATGCCTTACCCTTGCTGTGTAAAAAAGTAGAATTAATAATTCTCTCTCTCCAGTCTCTGGTCAGATTTCTTTAGAACTCCAGACCATAGTGTGTGTAGTTGCTGGTAAACTTCCACCCCTTCCAGTCATTCAACAATGCTGCCTTTTTCAGCTGTTGTGTAAAGTATTTGATTATTAAAATTAAGGATAAAATATTCAGGAAAATGTTTGCATATGTGTCAGCTATGCTATGTCACAAAACATAAACAAATTGTTTATAGACATCTGTCTGTTATGGTCTCCTGCCAGCCAGCTCCCTGCC
>NW_023340257.1:4548432-4549441 GCF_004916995.1 Morone saxatilis | reverse complement strand
TTTTGTTTTTGGATTTCTATTAAAATATCTCCTCACCTGAGAGTGTGTCTTTGCTTTGGGGTCCAAGTCTCAAGTGAACTTAACACTGTCACTGTGTACTTACACGAACAGCAGTGTAGTTTACAGTTTTTGCGGATTGCTTACACACTAAAAGTCAATAATTAAACCGTTAACTTTTATGACCGTCTCTTAAACAAAGGCACCAAAATTACCATGACATTTTCTGCTTTCCACTTTCTTTGCGATTCTGCAACAGACTTTTTGCAATTTTTTTTTTTTTTGCAAAACTGGGACACACTTCTATTCAAAATGCAAAACACACCTAAAATTAACAAAACACACACCCACACAAGAAAACATATCATACATATACATATACACTAATTGGACACCAATCAGTCTGGGCCTGAAAAACATTCTCACACAATAATATAGATATTTCTTCAGAACTCCAAATCATAGTGTCTGCTGGTGCTGGTAAACTTTCACCCCTTCCAATGATGCCTTCTTAGCTCTGCAGGAAAGTATTTGTGGACATGTGTTGTGACCATTTATTTAAGGTTATCAAACATTTGTTGAGGAGTAAAATGCAGGCTACAATGTTTCCCTCAGAATTACAGTGGAGCACGAGTATAAATTAGCATAATATTTAAATATAATTCTTAAAGTAGAGCCTGCAAGTACCCGCAAATGGCATCGTTATTTCAAATGTACAATTACTTTCCATCAGCGTAAAAACCTTCTATTTGAGTGGGATGCTGAGACTGTGCCTCCCACGTTCTCCATTTAACCCTAAACATATTATACATTATCAGAGGATGACCTTTCACATTCACATTCACAGATCACATTATAAATGCAGTGTGTCCGATGATCTGAACACGGGCCGAGCGCGCCCTCCTACGGCCACCAGCCCTCCGTGTAACCACCTTTGTTGCCATGACAAGAGACGACCAGAGGGGGCGGTAGACGCTGCTGCTGCAGTGACAACCGAGAGAGAGAGAGAGAG
>NW_023340257.1:4532919-4548369 GCF_004916995.1 Morone saxatilis | reverse complement strand
AGTAACGTTACGAAGAAGGGGAGGCGACGAACAACGAAAACAAAGCACTTTTTGTTCGAGGACCACCTGAATTGCCTTGTGCTGTTGTGACATATCGGGGGAAACAAGTGAAAACACCGTTTACAAGGTACTGTGTTGTATGTAACTTGGACTATAATGTTATGAACCAGTGTTTGCAAGCATTGTTACAGTCGCTAACGACGGCTGCATCCAGGCTAGTTAACTATCCAGCTAACTGTTGTACATTTGCCAATGCTCGCCTGTTGTACGGCTCTCGGCGTGTAGAAACGTCTCCGCTGCACCGAGCCTGTGGTGGTGGTGGTCTGCTGAAGTCAGGCATGGGCTCGGTATTAACGACACTAACGCGAGGAGCTGCTGCCAGGCCCGGATAACGTTGTGCTAAGCTAGCTAGCTGACGTTGCCCACATTACGTGACAAAACTGGGAATCATAAATGTACTTAGTTCTTCCACTGGTGGATATTTGAAATGAAGCCACAGCAGCAGCAGCTGTAAGGGCTTTGTACGCATTAGGCCTGCAGAGGCCTTCTGGTTGTCGACAGCACACTCACACTTTCACAGGCGAGCCAGCAGCAGCAGCAGCGTTAGCTCTGTTGTTTGGAGGACAGTGATTAGTGTTATAGGCCCCGGTAGCTCCCACACAAACACAAAGTTAGCAGTCCAGTAAAGAGGAAGGGTGGCAGAATCACGTCTCTTACTGCTGTCCTACACTTTAAGTTGCTTTGCATATGTTAGAAACAGAATCACTCTGTGAGCAAGTGTCCATTTTGTTAGCATTGCGCAAAGTTGGCAGGCTCCACACCATCACAAACCAGGCATGGATAACAGAGAGGGGCGGTGCTCGCTGTCAGCTCCGTGTTGGAGAGCTGACTGGGCCGCGGGCTCGCAACTTGTTTGAGTTATGGCAGTCTTTACGTGAGAGAGAAATCTTAGAAATCTGTGTGTGGTAAAGCCGGGCCCGCAGCACCTCTGACGTTTATTGGCCGACATTACTCCTGCACACGGTACCTGATTAGTAACACAGTCATTGTGGGTAAGCGGCGAACAGCTGATTTTGAACCTGCCATACGTGTTTCCTTCCTATTTGCGTCACTGATGCTGAAGCGGTCCGCTGCCTGCTGGCTACATTAACGAGCATTAGTCTGTGCCAGAGACGGATTTGGCCACCTGGCAAAGTGGAGGTGCGTCTGGATGGATAAACATGTAAGCAAGCACAGTTTAAGGCGTGGGTCACCGCTGGATCCGGACACGTTTTGGATTTCGGCTCAGTCACACATGACACATCATATATGAAGGGTGGACTGCACCTCCCACTTAGCTGCTGCTTACTTTATG
Organism: Morone saxatilis; assembly: GCF_004916995.1. Taxonomy (NCBI): domain Eukaryota; kingdom Metazoa; phylum Chordata; class Actinopteri; family Moronidae; genus Morone; species Morone saxatilis. The sequence continues at coordinate 4,547,015 of NW_023340257.1, read as the reverse complement.
TTGCTGGCCCCAGCTGCACTTTCCAAATGTGGACTCCCTGCCAAGACATAAGAGGAGTTTAGAGGATCCCGGCAGGACAACAGGTTGGTGGCACACTGTTACACCTGTGTGTACCTGTAAGTGACAAACTGTATCATCACATCATGCTGGGAACTTATCTCTAAAGTGGTGCTTAATGAAAATGTGTTTAAGATAAATGATCTTGAGACTGGGATTGCCTTTTATTGATGTGTGTTTCTGTGTTGGGCTCATGCAACAGGGAGTGTAGTCTTCCTGAATGACCTGCTCTGAGTGAAGAAGCACTGTTCGGCTGCTGTGTTGCTAATTGCTTTGGCTTTTGCCCCGTGGTGTATGTGAGGTGGTTGGCTGGCTCAGGGGTTGTGTAGATATTGGCCGTTGTTAAGTTAAATGTGAGATATGGTTGTCCGTCAGCTGCGTTGCCCGAGCCTTGGCTATGGCCTTTGTAGCATAGTTCAGTTTCATCCTGGATTAGATGTTTTTATATAGCTTGTTTATTGACCTAAATGACTTTCCCTAAATGTACAGTATGTTAAGTAATGCGATCATGTGTGAGTTGGATTTGTTAGTCACTGTTTGTGAAGTGGGTCATACCGAGGTGGGGCTATGTCATGGTGAATATGACGCGCTTAATCATTTACTGAAGAAGTTTCACAAAATTGTGCAACTGCTCAATGAATCATTTAAAGGTCAAATCTAGATCCTAAAAATATATCAGCCTCTGCTCCTCGCCTGGTATGGAACTTTATCAGCATTAAATAGCAGCAGTGGGTTTTTCATTCGTGCTTAACTCGCAGTTTGAACATAGGGCTGTTTGTTTTAAAGCAGGAGCTAACAGTGCACCTGTCTTCAAACCAACGTTGTTCCAGATGATGACACCAGAGACACATTTGCACTAGGTCTGAAAGATGGACGCAAGTTGTGTAAACTAGACTCGGCCCACCAACAGTACCTTGTTTGGGGATAAGCTCCAACTGCACCACCTATCTGTCTTCTGGTCTGCTGCTGTCTTTGGTTGAGACCGTGTTATAGACAGATGGATGATTTTTAACCACACAGACACAGCAACCTAAATACTGTCCCATATTTTTTTAAACATTGAACTCCAGCCATACGTGTATACAGTGTTTCAAAGAAGGTCTGTGATGAAGCTCGACACTGTATATGTGCAGTGTTGTGTCTGCGTTTATCACTGTGAAGATCTGTCGTCTTTGTCCAGACTTGCTTGGTATCATTGTTATGTTGGCATCAGTATGACTTCTGGCTAATTTGCAAGTCACTGGCTGTATATTTCTTATCACCTTCTTTACCCTCTACACTGTTTTATATTACATGTATGTGTTACATAGACATTTGTAATGTTGTCTATTGTTTGTCTTCTGTTGGTTAACATCAGTTTAGGTGCGTCTCTGTCCCATTGAGGCTTTTTACATTCTCTTGGTTCTCCTCCCAGCAGTCCCTCTGACTTTACAGGCTCTGATCCAGTTTTACATTTCATTCCTCAGGTGGACAGTCCGCTCCCTGGTTGCTCGTGGTAACTCTCCGCCATGCCTTTCCCCTTTGGCAAGTCCCACAAGTCGCCGGCGGACATCGTCAAGAACCTTAAGGACAGCATGACAGTGCTTGAGAAGCATGACATTTCTGACAAAAAGGCTGAGAAGGTAGGTTAATGTAGTTCAAATTGATTTGTGATGCACATCCTCATCACCTTTGAAATGTCAATGGGAGCCATAAAAGCAATTTTGTTGAGATTACATTGTGACTAGGCAGTTTTTTGAGGGGTGGTTGGGAGAGTAATTTTCACATAGCTTTTCGGAAGCTTGAATTAGGATTATATATGTATTGTGGTAGATTTATTGATGTGCATATGATTCAGGCCACAGAGGAAGTGTCAAAAAGCCTGGTGGCCATGAAGGAGATCCTGTATGGGACAAATGAGAAAGAGCCCCAAACAGAAGCCGTGGCCCAGCTAGCCCAGGAGCTCTACAACAGTGGCTTGCTCAGCACCTTGATAGCGGACCTGCAGCTCATCGACTTTGAGGTGAGACTCTGTCTTTGTTTCGTTGGAGTGAGGCAAAATAATATTTATTGAATGAGATCGAAAGAAGGAAGAACAAACATTTGACACTAAATAGACAAAGTGTATCTCAGGTGTGTACACACAGGAAGAACGTGTGTTATGAATATGAAGGAAAGGGATGCATATGTCTTGAAAAAGTACATTCAGGTAGTGACGACAGTTGGGTATTTGAGACAAACCTGGCTATACTGATATGTGGGCAAACTCATGTCCCCCTGCAATATGTCAGACTGGTGCTGTGTGGCAACTGCTGCGGCAGGCTTCCCTGACTCACCCTATCACAGTATGACTCATTGTGCTGTGTGATCTCTCTCTTCCTCTTTTACCCGCTCTCATCCTCACTACACGTTAAAAAAAGGTGGTGAAGAATTGCACATCACAAGTGTCCAATGTATAAATATGACAGCAATTCAACATTTTGGAAAGCATTGCAAATATTTGGTCTGTGCTGAATTCCTGTCAATATAAGGTTGTTGTTGTTTTTTTTTGGTAACGTGTCACAAAAACAACAAACCTTGAATTTAGAGCTGCATCTTTGGCTTTCCACCCGATCTAGCTTGGATTGTCGGTTTGGGAGTGTGTTGTAAAATAGAGTTGACCAAATACAGGACCGGTATTACCAATTTTGACACTGCTTGACTCAGCACCTTGTCTGCCCAGCTGTGATGCGAATTCTGCTAATGCTCTTCTTAATTTGCCAGAACAGATCGTAATGACAAATGCCAGTTCAGTCGGTTCGCACAAATCAATCTGGTTTACGCTCATACACTGGACCTGCAAAACTGGAAACTGACCCAACCCTATTATATTATTATATTATTGTATGGTACTACATGCATTGACTTCTGCTTTATCAAACCTTTACGTATGTGCATTTGTTACCAGGGTAAGAAAGATGTGGCTCAGATCTTCAACAACATCCTGAGGCGTCAGATTGGCACTCGGACACCCACAGTGGAGTACCTCTGCACCCAGCAGAATATCCTCTTCATGTTGCTTAAAGGGTAAGGCAGCACACACACACACACACACACACACACCATTGTTCATAAAGAATTTAATTTATTTATTAATCATTTCGAAACACAGCATGTTGACATGTTAATGAAAAGACTGAAAAGTAACTTCCTCTGTAACTTCCTAACATAAGGGGAAGTAAAAACATCTCTTTTCAAATGGTCTGATGCCTAAAGAAGAAGAATGAAAATAGGCTCAAATATATATGCCAATAAAACAATTGAACTTTGTTGAAAGCTGTCTAGCTAAGTTCCAAATACCGGCGACAATCTTCATTAGTGGTTCCTGTGCTCCAGAAGTCTTCTACCTCATTTAAGTAAGAGTGAATGACTTGACTTCTATCATGCCCAGTGAGCAATGCTTTACCACTTGTATCATTATACTTAAAGACAATATAGACAATATATCTATTTAATAGTTTAAAGGATTTTGTACTTTTTAAAGATATATATTTGAATCTTTAGCTCTGTTTTCAAAACCTCTAATCCATTTTAATAGAAAATACTATTAATTAATTAATAATAACTTTTTTTTTGTGTAAGTTTCAAATAAAGCAGTGTTCGGAGAGAACCTGAGTATAGTGTGCTTCTACATCAGTAACACCATTTAGGGTTGGGTGATATACCGGCTATTGGCTGAGACAAAGAATGAGAGCTGCTCAGTTACAGATGTTCAGCGGCGCAGTACTGAACCGGCGTATTTTCACATTCAACTGCGGTGAATTAAGGGTTTATTTATCGACTAGTTTGACAACAGGGTGATTCGCAGAGAGCTCCAAACAAGACTCTTAACTTCGGGGGAGATGAGGACGCAGCAGGGACAGCCTTGGTGAGGAGAAGCATGAAGCGGGTAGAGAAAGGAGGGAGGTTGGGGAACAGAGAGGTTGCGACAGCGCCAGAATATTTTCACATCTAACTCTGTTAAATGGTTAGACACCACAGTTGGTGAATGTTGGAACAGTGTAAAGACTAATACATGTGGTTTGGTAAGTTTTATTTTGTTTCTGTCATGGAGATGCTACATGTTAGCATGTAGAGACATGACACTGGTACACTGGACTAAATAATAATCAGTATGTATGTAGTCCTGGTTGTTGGCACCAGCCAAGCGCCAAATATCAGTAAAACTGGTCCTACTACAAAACGTAACTTTATTTAAAAGTTTTAACTAACGTTAATTGAAAATAAAATCGTTATTTACATGAAGTAGCTTTATATCTCACAACAGCACTATTCTCAACGATTAGGGGGCAGCCCTAGTGTAGTGTTTAGTTTTATTAATGACCTAATTACAGAAATACTGTATGTAATGATTATGGCCTTTTGTTTCAGTTTGTCTTCCTATGGCCAGGGTGTGTGGAATGCCTCTGTATGATGCTATGTCCTTGTCCTGTGTTGCTGTTTTGTGCAGGTATGAGTCTCCAGAGATTGCCCTAAACTGCGGTATCATGCTGAGGGAGTGCATCAGACATGAACCACTGGCCAAAATCACACTGTGGTCCGAGCAGTTTTATGACTTCTTCAGATATGTGGAGATGTCCACGTTCGACATTGCCTCAGACGCATTTGCCACTTTCAAAGTAAGTTGGCTCACTTCAGCTGTTGGAGCTGAGCAAATTCTCTTTTGAGTAATGCTAAGAAACATCTGTTACTCCTTAGCAAAAGAATTCATGGCGATCATTATACAAGTAACTCATTGACAAACTGTAAGTGACTTGCAGAGATTATCTTTACAGTTTCATGACATCTCTCTCCTCATTGCCTAGTCATTGCTACTTTGTTGATGGTGGTTTGTTTACATTACATAATCTGAAACATTGTAACTAGCTGTACTAGCTGACAGCTCAAACAGCCAGTTTGATGGTGTGTTGGCACCTGCTGCTGCTGGTATTGCAATATTATATTATTGCAACAAAGACACATTGACATGAATGGATTTGGAGCCAACCGTGGCTGTAATGACGAGTATGCACAAGTATGCAAAGTTATGTCATGATTGAGAGACCTGAATGCACCGCTAAAAATATTTTACTTAAATTAGTTTCTGATTAAATATAAGATTAATAATACATTGATAAAATAAAAACACAAAGATGAATTGTTTATATTCAGCCATACATTATCATTTAAAACACTACTGGTAGTTTGCTGATTGTTCAGTCTTCTGTTAGAGGGGCTCAGATTTAAAGCGGCATTTCAAAGGCTAACTTGAACACCACTGTTGAATGAATGCGAGTGGTAATGTTTTGGTCATTAAAGGTAAGATTTTGTTTTTAAATTACAAAGCAGTTTCTTTTTTGAGCAAAAAAGGATTAATTTGCAAACGTAATTCCAAAAAGATAAACCAGTCTCCTTATAACGTTGAAAAGGATTATGTCCAGAAATATCACTAATCACACCGTTACACAAAACATTTTTTTTTCTTTTTATAAAATTGCAGTGTATTTCTCAGGATTATTTCTGCATGTGCTTCAGTTTGTTGTACCTACAGTGTCCAAAAGGGACACAAATGGGACCAGGCTAACTCATAGCCATTAAGTCTGAATTTATTTCTCATAGTCTGCATTGTCTATTTCCAGGACCTCCTCACAAGACACAAGCTACTGAGTGCAGAGTTTCTGGAGCAACATTATGACAGAGTAAGTCCCCACTGAACTGAAACTGAGTTTTATAGGCAGTGATTTCACCCATATTGAGGTAGAGTCTGGTCATGGCATAAAGGGGGGAAGAATGTATCCTTACAACTACACTTAATATTATATTCATCAGTACGGAGCTCATCAGAACAAATAAATGAATGAAAACAAAGAATCATCATTTATTACTCAGTAGGTGTACTAGTCGTTATAAGCGTTCAGGGCATTCAGCAATGCTATGTCTAGAAACATAAGATGACCTTAAGCATTTCCTTTTCACCAGTTACATATAAATGAACACTGGCAGTCTGGCTGTTTGGCATGCTGGCAGTGTCTTTTTCTAACAACATCAAACCAGCGATTTGGTACATTATTTACAGTCTGTGAAGACAAAGTAGCTGTCAGTCTGTGAGGGTAAATCTGTCATTTTCTTGTCATTGTGTTTTGATACAAGACACAGATGCAATTGTAAAAAAACACTACTTGACACATTGAGATGACTCTCTCTCTTTTTTTTTCTCTCACTACTTCTGTCTCTCGTTCTAGTTCTTTAGTGAATATGAGAAGTTACTCCACTCAGAAAACTACGTGACTAAAAGGCAGTCCCTCAAGGTAAGGACCCTGGGTCGTGCCAGTAAACAGGTCTCATGTAGTGGTGCAACTCTATTCAGAGAGCTATTTAAAGATTTGGTCTGGTCAGAGTGTTGGGTTTCTCTAAACCATTCCACCTCCATCACCTCGTCGTGACTGCCATCTAGTGGTGGAAGCATTGTCTATACGTTGCCTATATATGAAGCAACAATCTGTCTAGCAATTATTACACAAGATTGAAACCTGCTATATCTCTCAAGGTTGTTTATTAAGGTTATTATTCTTTTCTGATCCTGTTTAAGATTTAACACTAGTAACTTTTGTAAATAATAAAGTTAAACGGGCCTATATTTCTGGCTATAATACATATTTTTACACTAATTATGCTTTAAGAAGTCAGCCTTTCAATTTCAATAGAACTGTCTGTAAATTGTAAAATAAAGTAGTCACATTAATATTTACCTCTGTTTCTCACTCTAAAAATGATCTAGTTGCTGGGGGAGTTGCTTCTTGACCGGCACAATTTCACCATAATGACAAAATACATCAGCAAGCCAGAGAATCTCAAACTAATGATGAACCTGCTACGGGACAAGAGCCGCAACATTCAGTTTGAGGCTTTCCATGTTTTTAAGGTAAAAGTTGCAAGATGTGGTTAGCATTAAACATAGCGCACAATATCTGCACATGTTAACATCACTGTCCTCCTTTTTTACCATCAGGTGTTTGTGGCCAACCCCAACAAGACGCAGCCCATCCTGGACATCCTGCTGAAGAACCAGACCAAACTCATTGAGTTTCTCAGCAAGTTTCAGAACGACAGAACAGAGGACGAACAGTTCAATGATGAAAAGACTTACCTGGTCAAACAGATCAGGGACCTCAAGAGGCCTGCCCCCCAGGAGGCCTGAGGAAGGGTGCAGAGGTGGGGGGAGGAGCCACCAGGACCATGTCTGGACCCCATCCAGACACCGTCTGCTTAACGGACCCATCAGCAGCTGCTGTTCTGGTTTCTGAACAAAAATTGAGGAAACAACTGAAAAAGCAACGTACCCAATATCAACTCATCAGGAAGTCGCCAGCTCCTCTGCTCCTCAGTGAACATTTGATTCTTTTTGTTTTTCTTTTTCAGTCTTTTTCCTTAAAAAGAAATAAGAGAAAATAATAGATGCTGCTGCTTTCTTGCACATTGAGACATGTAAGGTATATTATAACGACACAACAGTCCATCAAACATAGAGACAGAAAATGTCCGTGCATTCAAAGTAAGGCAGACTTCCTGATACACACACACCAAGAAACAAAAGTAGACACGTTTACACGCATATATGTATTACATTAAAAACCTGCATACACACATACAGCAAGAATATCAGCTAAAACCTTGTGATGGAAATGGTACGAGCAAGTTGAACATTGGTGTGTTTGTTGCATGCCTTGAAAAGTGAGAGATCCATGGCTGTACCCAGCATCGGCTCTGTGATGGCCTGCCCAGTCTGGCTCCCATGTTCAGTGCCACAGACTCGGATATGCATGTGCATCACAGCAACCGCTACAGTTCATATCTATGCCTTCATCCAATAAAGCAACAGTGGTTCCATTTTAGCGATTCGTAGGGACAAGCTCTCAGATGCCATCACACAGAACCATTTACCTCCTGTGTGCTTTGTTACGACACAGCACTTGAAGCACACAAGGAAAGGAGGGAGGGATGTAAGGTATGAATTTAGTGAAGCCCAAGAGTCGGGTCTCTTTATTGTTTTCTGGGACAGGGTGAACATGTACATATGCCTTTTTTTGCTTTGTAGATTTTTGTTTAACCTTGACATATGAATATATATTATATATATATATATTACCTTAAACATCGCGTTTTTGGTTAATTGTAATCAAATTACTTTCTAAACTATAAAAGAAACAACAAACAAGTTAAGTGACATTGTTTTTGCATTTTATTTTACTGCTGAAATGGTTGCTGGTGGGTTTCTTTGTACATAACTTAAAGGGCCAGCTCACGTTTAGCTAACCTATAGGATATTAACAATTTGTACAGCAGAGGAATGTCATGGTATTAGCTCTGGATCTGTTAATCCTCTTTTTATTCTCCATCTACATTTTGAGTATCTCTCAGACTGCTGAAAACGTGCAGTGGAGGACGGGAGGAAGGGGATTTGGAGAGCATTAACTGAAACATTAAAGCCTGTGTGTTTGTGCACTTTGTGAGGTGCTGAGTGATCAACATCACCTAACTGGAGTCGAGGATAGCAGGGATTTTCCCCCTCCTCAATTTCATTAACTTTTTCCCCCTCATTCTCACCACTCTTCTTGTGGCAAGTGGTTGCTGTGTGGCCTCATAGTGAGTGTGCTCATCAGGACATCAGCACTTCATTCTTGCTTTTCTCACCTTCCCCTCATTCTTGAGCCTTTCTTTTCAGAGGGTTTATAATTCCAGTACAATTATGAGTGTAAAGCATTGTGGGTAGCAGAGTACTTTGGGAATGTGGGATTGTCCTCATGGTGCTGAGTAAAACTGATGAAACCACAGACTTGTTCATTTAAAGTGATTGAGACGTGCATATACATTCAAACAGGCAAATAAGAAACCATCTCAGTGCAGACAACAGCACTGCTCAGATAGTCCACAGTTCCTTCATACGCATTGGACATGCATGTTCCTCCACTGGCTGTGCATGATGCTGTACTAAAGATGTTGTACTGGAATTGTTTCTTTTTAAAGTATTTAACAACATTGAAATGTCAAATTGAACTCTTGGCTTTACGGCTGTATGCTGACTTTGACTCCAGTTTCAGCATAGAGCGTGTGGGTGCTTTCAGAAGTGTCAAAGGCCCGGGCCCTACAATTGAAATAAAGAAAAAAAAAAAAAACATTTGGAATAAAATAAAGCTGTGTCATTCTTAACACGTGCCGGTGTGTCTTAACATTGGAGTGTGAAGTAGCTTTGTATATTGAAGTGGTTTTCAGATTTATTTTGTGATGTAAAAGTAGCCCATTTTACATAAAAGTCTTTCTCTCAAATATGTACGTAAGTCAGAAAACGTATTATCAGCCAAAGTACTTTCTTATTAAAAATAAAAGCAATCATGCAGATAGGTTCTTAACCAAATAGATTTTTTCACATTTTTGTCACCCAAAATTTGCCCTATTAATTTGGTGTCACCTGATGTATTGACATTTTTCTTCTTTCGTTCAGTAATGGATATTTTAAAATAGATAAAACTATTATTCAGACACCAAATGTATTATTTACATTTGAAATATTTTTTGTCCACCAAAGAATAATTAAATCATTTAAAACCTTCATTCAGCCAATGTCCCCACAGTGCTGTCGACAGGGGAGAATACTTTTGTAGACATTTTTCCAAAAATATCCCTCGATTTTCAAACATTTGTTTTTTACCCCTTGACTTTAAATTTATTTTTTCAGTCCAGGAAAGTGTAAGTGACCCTAGATCACTTGACAGTGTGCAATTGGGCTCTAAATATTTTGGGGAGTTTTGGTTTATTCTATAACGGAGCACCCCATTTTAGAAGCTCCTTATCAGTGTGGTTGACATGAAAAACATTAATCTGAAAAGCAACCTGTAACTGGCTGTGAGATAAATGTATTGAAGAAAAGAGTACAATGTTCCCCTCTGAACTGTAGTGGAGTAGTTGAAGTTTTCAGTAACATAATGTAAATAATACACTAAATATAAAAACATAGCCTATTAAGTGACCACTTCAGTTTCTTCTATGCAGTTTGTTGTATGGAAGCCCATATTTGCCACATGACATAAAGTACCTTCAAAGATTTAATAAATTTAATAATGCCACATTAAATTTCTCATAATTATAAAACATATATATAAACATATTGTCTTATATAATTGTGGGTTAGTATCTCATAATTTTAAGCTACTATTTAATAATGATGAATTGTGAAATATTGCAATGGTCTAAAAATCTAAAACCACAACAGAAAATAAATGTGGCATCAATTGTATTTTGTTATACACATGATGTAGGGCGGGTGGTATAGTAAATATTTTAAAGGACCAGTGTGTAGGATTTAATGGCATCTAGCAACTAACTGAAGACTGCTAACATCTGTATTTGACGACTTGGGAATGGGATCGGGCTGTGAAGCGTCTAGGAGGAACTATGGTGGCACAAAAATGCCCTATGAAGAGCCAGTGTTTGGTTTGTCTGTTTTGGGCTCCAGTAGAAACATGGCAGCCTCCACAGAAGGTGACCCGTGGCATCTGTAGATATAAACGTTCATTCTAAGGTAACAAAAACACAACGATCCAAAATTTGAATGGCGATTATACGCTAACGAAAACATCCCTATGAATATTCCATTTCTTCCAATAGATCCTCTAAATGTTACACACTGGACCTTTAAATGGATCGTTTCAATGTGAAATATTAATCAGATTTATGTGGGAAGTACAATTTATAGAGCTTGATTCTTGTATAGTGACCTCTGCTGGCCATTAGCCATATAGGATCCGTGCAAACTCTTCACAAAACCATGCTCAGATTATTACAGATTACAGAGTTTATAAACCGTGTGCAGATCTGTAAAGGAGAGTAAAGATGTACACATTGTTGTTTTGTTTATTTATTTATTGAGTCATTCGATGCCAGGGGGCTGTGGACCAAAACAATGAGAGCTTTCACATTGTCACAATGCCATTTAATACAGTGTATTGTAAAAACACCATTACAGACACTTTAAGACCAGATTTCTATCACACTGTATTGCTTTCTTAGGCCAGAACCACTGCTTATTGATGGAAGAACTGGGTGCCTGCAGAATTCAAAGCTTAATGTCATACTAGTTTAATGACAGCTGATATATAGCGCACTCCCATAAACGGCTGCGGACTGGTCCTTTAAGGGCAGATTAAAAAAAAAACCCAAACAGCACACTTCCGGTGGATAAAGACAAAAACAGAGAAACAGCCCAGCGGTGAGAAGAGGACGGCCCGACGACGAGGGGAGGGCAGTGTTGTTTCATAGAGGTGGTCAGCTATTGTGAACACAGAGTTAGAGCGAAGGCACCTGCAGCAGACAGACAGACAGACAAACACTGAGCCATGGTGAAGATCAGTTTCCAGTCTGTCGCGGGACAGAAAGTGGAGAAGGAGAATGATGGCGACAAGACCGAAATTCTCATTCCTCATCCGATGGTGAGTAAACGCGTCGCTCCATGTTATTGCTCTTGTCATTGTCGTCTTAATGTGATACTTGTTTAATGTGATGCCTGCTGTGGCCGTGCAGGGCAGCCTGCACCTTCACAGCCATGAACAGCAGGGGATTTTTTTTAAGCATCTATCGCCATTTGGTTGGAAACAAATAACGTGTCATTGCTGTGATGGTTTCCTCTGCGCTTGTACTCTTATTGCAGCTTGGTGCAAGTTATTATACTGTGCCAATGCATGCTCTTTGTTCAGGACTGTATACAGGATTACAGGCAAAAAGGCTGTTTAACAATGTAAAGGTTTTGTGTTGGGCTTTGCTTTGTAAGTGGCGTGGCCTCTGATTATTTTCCCTTCAATGCAGATTTAAATACACAGATTTAAACTCCCCAGCTTGGTTAAAAAAAAAAAAAAGGTAGAATGTAAGAAATACATGAGCTTTGGTTGACAAAATGGCAGATGGACTGCTGTGGTTTGCAGCGCATGCAAGATTATTTTTCACAGCTCTAAAGGAAGCAGAGCACTGGAGTCTCAACTTTACCGTAGCATCTCCTCAACGCTTATCAAACATACATGACTGAGCCACGAAGATGATGAACCATAATGGAATATAGATGGGACATAAGGCATGCATATAAAGTGAATATTGCAAAAGTACAGAGCTGGAGTGGCTGTGACTCTGAAATCTGTTCACCCAAATGTATTGAACAGGGGACAGACAGGCCTCATGGTGTGTCACGCTCTCAGTTGGTGTGAAAGAGTCTCTATCTCTCTCAGTGGGGTGGGAGAACACAAAGTCTCACAGAAGTGTGTGTTCGCACATACACAGTTGTCTCCTTGTCCTTATGCACCCTCTGTTCCCAAATGCTTCCACAAAGAACAATGTACTGAACTGAAATGGATGCTTAGACACTGTCCTAATATTAAGTAGGGTTGTAGGAAAATATAAATAAAAATATTCTATCACAATATTTTGTTAGGTGAAATTGTATCTTACTTACAGTAAGGCAATATGAATTGTAACCCCTGTATTGTGATACGTATCGCCAGATTCTAGCCAACACACAGCCCTAATAAGTACAAAAATATAGAGCATATTCTGCAGACATTGTGAATCACAGGCCCTGCTTTCAAGTTCTTTGTGTATTCTCCTTTTTTAAAACAATGGAACGTGTTCACACAGAATTGTCGTCATTTATCTTTGAAGTTTCGTACAGCAACCATTTCCCATGCACAGTCGTTTTTTCCATCATAGCTCCAGTTAAGAATAACCATTGTTGTTCCTTTTTATAGAGCCACTTTTTCAGAAGATCATTTTAACTGTCACAACCACTCTGTGCTACCACTACAGTAAGCACTGAGCCACTTGTCTGTTAGTCATTATTTTTGTAAATGGAAGTGCACAGTGAGTGGCTACTATCTGTGTGTAGTGCCACCCTGCCAACACAGGTTGGGCGCGTGGCACCGGCAGATGGGCTGCGAGACTGGAGGCGTCTGGGGAGATTACTCACCATCTCAGTCAAGTTTTCATTACCGAGCGCTCTGTCATCCCTTCCTCTGGCCGGGGCTCAGTGCTACTAATTCGTGCTTGAAATGCGGCGTTGCCATTTATGTGAGCTTCTATTTTAGCAGTTAGTTAATTCGGGTAATTTTCAGCTGCTCGTCACGGTGAAGATGAGTAAGCTGAAAGTTGGATTGAAGCTGCCTGGAAATGCTTTTCTGTGCCTGTGTCTGAAGTATTAATATGTGCTCTGTGTGTGTGTGTGTGTTATCCAGGATGAGGAGGAGCTGGTCCTGCCTCTGCGGCCCAAAAAGTCTCCCCTCAATGGGCTGTGCTGCCTGACATTTGGCCTGGTTGTATTCATGGCCGGTCTGGTCCTGGCCTCCATTTATGTCTACCGCTACTACTTCATACCTCATGTAAGACCCGATTATACTGTACTGTGTGCAGTATGTGTCTCAGATTGGTCTTTTCCTCAAATACTGTATCCATAAATAAAATTGTCTTCAGTTTTTTTTTTTATTCAAATCACTATTGTATAAGAATGATATTCCTGCTACAGATTGTGAGTGTTTCAGCTGGTGTGTTGATATAGATGCTGATTTGTGTGTGTGTGTGTGTGTGCGCAGATCCCAGAGGACAACATGTTCCACTGCAGGGTGGTTTATGAAGACTCTGTGTATGCCCCACTGCGTGGGCGTCAGGAGCTGGAGGAAAATGTCGGCATCTACTTGGCCGACAACTATGAGAAGATCACGGTCCCCGTGCCTCACTTTGGAGGCAGTGACCCCGCTGATATAATCCATGATTTCCACAGAGTGAGGACAAACACACACACAGTGACATAGAGAACACACAGAGCAGTACACAGTTAAATCTTTATTACAAGTAACTCATTACAGTTTTTATTGGCCCGTAAATAACAGGAAAAGAGAATTAATATGAAAAGTCTGAGGATCTCTCAAGTCACTATTTAATTCATGACACTGGCTTCACAAAGTTTTTTTTTGTTTTTTTTTTTTTTTTTTTTAAAAAAAATGAGATTGAAA
>NW_023340257.1:4530013-4532819 GCF_004916995.1 Morone saxatilis | reverse complement strand
TTTTTATTTCTGAGGTAGGATATAAACTCTACACAACAATGCAGTAAAACGGATGCCTTGATATCACATTCTTCTCGCGATTTGAATCTTCACATACAGCCATGCTAACGGCTCTGTGAGGCTGTACTTAGCACAGCAGTGCTTTGAGCTTAATGCTAATGTCAGCAAGCTAACATGCTGATGTTAAGCAGGTGTAATGGATCACTATCCTAGTGGAACGTAATTGCATGCTAACATTTGCTAATTAGCACAATGTCAGGATTGTTATTTGCTTTTCAGGTATTTGGTCGTGAACTGAAATATTGGACAAATTGAAATTGTGATGATGTTGATGCTAAATGAAAAGACAATGGATATCTGGCAACCATGCATGTCTGTACTAGATCTTAATGGCAATAATTCAATATTTGTTCAGGTATATTTGGACGGACAAGCAGATGTCACTTTGCTAGAGCTCCAGTGCTAACACTGCTGAAATAATTCAAATGTTACAATAACAAACTGCAAACAGATTGTAAGGATTGAAACCTGCACAAAAAATCCCTAAGCACTGGTCTTTAAAGTTGGTCTTTAATAAACTGCTTTATTTTCCAGGGACTGACTGCCTACCATGACATTGCTCTGGACAAGTGCTACGTTATTGAGCTCAACACCACCATCGTGATGCCTCCACGCAACCTTTGGGAGCTTCTAATCAATGTGAAGGTAACATTTCTCTTGAATTCTTCGAAATAAATGGCTTTACTTTTAGTCTTCGCTCCTCCTAAATGCCATGAACTGTTTGACTTTACCAATGCTTCAGTTAAACGTAACAAAAAAAACACTAAAGCAAACACTAAACTCTGGTCTCAGGAGAGAAGACGTGAAATTCATTCAAGTGTATTTTCAAAATAGATGGTGCTAGAGTCATGGTGACTCGCAGAGATAGTTGCTGAACTAAAGTAGCTATCAAGCTAACAGCTATCGTGCTATCATAGTAATAAAAAAGTATAAAAAGTAGTAGTATAAAAGTAGCTGGAGCAACATGGCTACTAAGTTACGATAGCTTCCTTCATTTTGGACTCTGTTTCCTCAAAGGTCAGCACTGTCAAGTTATTGTGTGGACACGTCCGTGTGTGCAGACACCCAATGTCTGTTTTTAGACTGCTCAGCCCTTTAGTGTTTTGTTGGAAAACAAAGCCCTGTGAGCTTGTTGTTGTTGTACCCCTGCCTCTTGCAGAAGGGAACATACTTGCCTCAGACCTACATCATCCATGAAGAGATGGTGGTGACTGGCAAAGTGCACAACATGCGTCAGCTGGGACCCTTCATCTACCGCCTGTGTAATGGAAAGGACACGTACCGCCTGAACCGCCGTGTCACCCGCAGACGTAAGTTGGGGTTAATGGAGGGATCAGTGGAAACATTGGAAAAAGAAACAAATGGGGAGGAAAATGTTTGGTCTTTGTTTTTATTTGAGTTTTATTGTTTTAAACTGTGGCGATGAGACCACCACAGCACGCACCAAACAAAGTTTACATCATGGATCGCCCTCTCTGTGTCTCGCCCTATTTCTCTCTCAGGCATCAACAAGCGCGAGGCGAAGGACTGCCACCATATCCGTCACTTTGAGAATACATTTGTGGTGGAGACGGTTATCTGCGACGAAGCGTGAACACGACGGTCATCCTTGTCACCCCACCCACCCAAAGGCACATCTCCCTACCCCAGCCACTGTAGCATCCTCCTGTGGACCTGATCATGTCTGAGTTGCACTTTACGTGTGATTTTGGTTTGATGTCCTTTGTAAAAGACGTTCTTTTTATTTCACAACCTGTCTGTTTTTCTATTTCCAATGTGTGATGCAATACAAGCTGTTGGTTCTATCACAGGATTTTCCTTGTAGCAATGTCCTTTAGCCAATAATGAATTATAATTTAAAGACCTCTCCTCTTCCTCTGGGGATTTGTATGATGGTTACTGTCGTTGGGGGAGGTGACTGTCTCCATGTGTTGTCAAGGTCACTGTACTTTTGTTTTTTCTCCTGCCCTGGGGGTTACTTTGTGTCTCCTAGTTCTACTAACAGGCATCTGTGCAAAGCATGAAGCCTTGCTTTCCAGAGCAAACATTATCCATAGATTGAAATTATTACGTTGTTTTCTCATGTTCTCTGTAATGTAAACATATAACTGCTAATGACTAGTTGCTTGCTTGCGTCTTTATCTTCTTGCCTGACTGTTGCTTCATTGCTCCCCTTTCTGCTTTTCATTTTCTTCTTAAAAAGCATAGTCACAGTAGAAGTTAGAGAAAGTCGCATTGGGCATTAGACTGCATTCACTTTTTTGTGCAATACTCCATCGTAACTGAAACCATTTTTGATGCTCCCATTTGTCATCAGCTTCTTTTTTTATTGCCATAGGAGTTTTTTTTTTTTTTTTTTGCACTTTTTGCTCTTCATCAATGCCTTTGTGAATCCTTTTTGAAATGTCTTTGTTTCCCCTTGCATGTGTAATCTATAAGAGAAAAGCAGCACTGTTAGAATGTTTTGTAAAACAATGTTTAAAGCCTTAGTTCAGAGTCAGAGACTGGACTAAAGTCAATACTACTGAAAGGGAGCATATTAATATGGTATGTTAGTTAAACAAAACCAACTTTGATCTGTATATTTTGTCTGCTGATGAACTCTGTCTGTGAATAAAGTAGTCAAAATGAAAATGTAGATGCTTTTATTTTTAACCCAAAATTACCCATTACGCTGCAGACGGGACTCTTTAATAGTTGTAATCTTTACAGAGCACACTGATCCAATTTTTATATATATATATAT
>NW_023340257.1:4529597-4529913 GCF_004916995.1 Morone saxatilis | reverse complement strand
GAGCCTTCAATCACGTCTCACCATCTTCGTCAGTGCTTGGATTTAAGTAAGAATGTCAATGTGATAACAAATGGTTAATGGAGGAGTGTGTCCGATGTGAATGACCTCCTCAATCTTCAAACTCCTGGTCGGTGACTTTGACCCATGCCCAGTCTACATGACAACTGAATAAACTCCACTGATGAAGATCTTGAGATGCAGTTGAAGGCTCTAGAAAGGTGGACCTTGCATTAAAGGTGCGCTAAGTGAAATCTGCATTTTGCCTAACTTGAGGACTGCCTCTTCGGAGAACTCTCTCTCCTGATTGGATAAAGTG
>NW_023340257.1:4528018-4529571 GCF_004916995.1 Morone saxatilis | reverse complement strand
CAGAAAGGAGGCACTGGGAGACCCTTGACTGAACACTCTACATAGGTGATGGCTGTCGGAATGATTTAATGCTTCTTTTACAAACAAATATTGACTACAGCAACTTTTAACATTTTGGTCTAGATTGAACTTTTCACACATTTCTGTTTATGTTTAATTAAAGTAATTTAGTTAAAGGATGTTTAATTCAAACAACTCACTTCTTTCTTTTTCTTGTAAGTCTATTATACATATATATATCTTAAATGTCTTTTTACACCAAAATACACACAAAAAAAACATTATTTTCTTTGTTACAGCTAATATAATTCAACCATGCGAGTAGTTTCGGTTTAATTTGTCCCGGTTTTGAGATATCCTGCTTCCACTCCAATACAATGGAGGTGAATAGAACTTAAGAGTAATAGGGACACTAATTCTGGAAAGACATGTTGCTACTGTAAAGTTCTTCCATGTGAGCTCCACGAATGAAATGACAAAATATTCTCAGTTCCCACACACTGACTCCAAGCCAAGGAATTGAAATAGAGAATGTTTCAATCCAAGTCAGATCTTTGCCATATCGCAAAAAAACTTCTCCATTGTTTACACTATTATTTAGGCAAATTATTTAAGCAGGAAAGAAACATTTAGCTGAATTGTCATAGCTTGTTCTCATATTTAGCCAACACAGCATATCTCCCTCTGATTCCTCTATTCATTTATTTGCTCATTCTGATGCATATTGTAGCTCTTATTGTTGTTGTGCTATGAAATGGTTTTCTGCTAGAGTATTGCATCAAGTAGCTGATTTGAACTTGTTTTCTAATGTCATCATCCTTATTAAGATCTTGCATCACACCCATCCGCTACACCAGAGCAAGTGTGAATGTTCATGAACATTATTTTGTGGGTTTCCACTCTTGAGATCTATATCTCACAGATGACAAAAATGCATACTGTGCTGTGTAATATGAGGTTAATGTAAAGTCAGTCAGAGATGAGACTACTCCACAATAGCTAATTGCATTTGCACATATTACTTTTGGATCATTTGAAATCTGCAGATGAGGTCATCTAGATCCTTACAGTCTGCTATAGGCTTATACCGATGTCCTTCCATCTGGCGAGGCTTAGGACTCGAGAGCTGCTGGCTCTGTGACTACGACGCTCTTGAAGAAGACAAAATCCTGAGTCACATCAAAGGATTTATAACATAGAACGCAAGTCCAACAGTTTTATTACAAAAAACAATCCAGTGATATAATGAGAAAAGGATGGTGCTAAAATGAGAGTTATGTGTTGTTTTTCATTCAAATCCTTTGGTACCCTTTATTTCACAACAGCTGGAAAACCATCTTGGTGTCAAACATGCAAACACACATTTCCTTGCAGACGTCAGGCTTAGGAGTTCAAGTCTTAATCAGACTGAAAGAGACAATTTACTTGCCTGTTTCAAGAAATACTTTGAAATGAATTTGGCACAAACCATCCTTCTAGTGTCAAACTCTGCACATACATCATTCTGCACAGTGAAAATCAAACTGTAGGAACAAGAAGAAAAACATATTTCT
>NW_023340257.1:4521164-4528005 GCF_004916995.1 Morone saxatilis | reverse complement strand
CTTTTAGTTTCACATACATTTCATGAAAGAGAGACGACCATTGTTGGTTTTGTCATCAAATCCATCACAGTGTCAAACTTGAAGCCAAATTAGCATCTTGCACCCAAACAAGCTTTTTTGTTGAAAAAAAAAGGAAAATTGGAAAATCTGATGCCATCTCATGAAAATATGTGTCCTTTGTCTACTGTTCTCTTGCAAGCTCTGCATCCTCCTTTTTCTTCCAGAAGGCATCCAGAGAAAAGTAATATAACAGTGGATCCAGACAGCAGTTTACAGCAGCAAGACATACCAAGGGCGTTACCACAGTTTTCTCAGCTGTAACTAGACCAACCGACAAAGGCAAGAAACATACGGTGAACATAACCAAGTTCATGACAAAAATCAGCATGACATTCACTTTGTTGTTGACGTTTGCAGAGTTACTGAGACGTTTGCGTAGAGTCCAATACACCAGAGCGGTGCACACAACATTGATAGTCAGCATGGTCAACACTAACACAGGCTGAAAATAATATATTAGTGATCTTTGACTAGAATCGCAAGGACTAGAATTGCGAGGAAATTCAAAACAGGTAGCATTGCAGCCTGATTCAGTTAAGTTTTTTAAACGTTTTGAAAGGTTCCGCTCTCTGGGAGTGTTCACCACCACCACACACAGCCAAACAAGCACGGGCAGCCTTGCCAGCGTTGGAGGAGTTTCGGCGATGCGTGACCTCCAGGGGAAACCACCAGCAGGAGCCGATCCATACGATGAAAGTGATGGAACCGATGGACTGTAGCGGATGTTGTTGCCGGACCAAGAAGTTGATATCAAAGAGGCCACGCCGATAGTGCCCAGTGGCCAGGTGACCTCGTAGCGTAAAAGTAGACCCTCATAGGCAAGGGAGATGATCGAGCAGCCAGGGTCTGAGATTGCCGGTTGACTCTATGTGAAGACAAGCACTGGGGGACTTTGAGGCTTGGTGGCGGAAAGCCGATTTCGCTAAAAGAGAGTATCCACACAGATGCACCACAAGCAGAGCATTGGAAGCAGACACGAACAACCCAATAGACATACATGCCAAAGACCACTAGTTTAAGACTGCTCCAAGTCCATCTTCCATGTGTATGTGTTCATGTCTGTGAGCAATCAAAATGTTTACTCTGCGTTGCGTATCGGAATGTTTTGCGAGTTTTAGAACGCACACAGCACTAGTTATTTCTCGCAACCTGCAATTTTAATATAGCTCGAGGAGGAGAAGATGAGAAAAATGTGTGCAGAAATCAGTATGATTGATTGTGTAGAGATGGTAACATCCGTGGCAAATGCCTGTGACGCACGGTTGCCTGCTGACCTGTGACCATAACTCATCACTTGCACTTTTATATATGTGCAGTTTTTAAGATGTTATGTTTAATTAGGAGAAATTGGAAGTAGACATGTTTGTTGTTATAAAGAAGCGAATTTGTTGGTTCGATAATGTCGGTAGATTTATAGACATTTCCTTGAATCATATGTGCCTAGTACGGATGTATGTTTTATGTATATTTCACATTTAGTGTTGTCCTTGTAGTCTCAAATTAATCTGTTTAAGACAAAAAATGATCAGCGTTCTTGATTCTCATTTTGTGAGAATCTTACAATAAGCCAGCATGAATTTTTGGCGAAAGGGACCTATACAGTGTAAGTTACTGTGGCAAGGTTCTGAGTACTTTGCTCGATCAACTACTAATGAGCTATTCATGGGCTACAGAAATCTGGTGTTGCTTGACCCAAGTTTAATTGCCACGTGTGCCAAAAACCCCCAAAAAACTGTCCGTAGAATGCGATATATATGTATATATATATATATATATATATATATATACATATAATATATTTCTACAGGTTACTGGCTAATGTTGCTTTAATGTTAATTTACTTAACCACTGCTATTTATTCTATGTATTTAAATGAACTTACATGGGCATTTATCAATATTTTTATGTTAATGTATCACATGACATAGAATTCTAATGTTGATGTGCAAATAGGAAATGCATTCACCATAACTTACGAGATGTTTCAGATAAGATGAGACTTTTCTGCTTTAATATGAACTGATACCACATCAAACAATAGGAATAATCACTTTTCTTAACTTTCCGAAGGTCTTTTTATCTGAATAGAAAATGCTTATAGCCTTTACTGTTTCTGTTCTGAGGAAATAGTTCTCAGTTTAGCTCTAAAGTTTGTCCTGTCAGGATGTGGGTAGACTGTCATCACAGAGTTAGACACAGTTACAGAAACAATATTTGATGTGACCTACTGATGATAATCGTGACACTAAGTAAGTCAATTGGAAAATATTTAAATATGTTTTTTTGGGAGGAAGAGGAAAGGGAAAGCTACCACAACTGCCAGATGTAACCAGAAGACATTTACAAGTGTTTTAATGAAGTGTTTTTGTATAGTCTTGTTTTTAAGATGCATAGAGTGAAATTGAATTGTAACTGAGTGTCCTGTAAAACAAATGCTACATACTGCACAAACCATCGACACAAACACACAACTTCATCACTGATTTGGGTGGATCATATGTGATGGAGAAAAAAATATTTTCTGGTTTTTCCTCTGATGTCTTCTGGCTGCTCTGCCTCAGCTGTTGCTGTTAGCGTGCAACAGCAACAGCAACACTGTGACAAGTCCTTCCCTAGCTGTCTAACTGCTTTTACCATAATAACAAAATGGATGTGGTCTCCATGAAGTAACCCAGTGGCCAATGAAGTCATTGTGGCTGTCAGCATCTCCCGACTGAAAACTTACAAAAATCCAAAAACGGGCCAATACAAATTACTAAAAACAGCCATCTGTGATGACACCCACTTGTCACTCAAAGCATCCGTGCACTTAATTATGTATAACCTGAAGCCTTGATATAACTTAAACAGGTTATATAAAAATGAACCCTCTATACAGTACTTGGGTGTAAACATGTTTATTTCTACTGTAAATTTGGACGTTTTAATAAAGGGCCTTATGGAGATTGATCACTTCTGTAGCCAGCCTCAGGTGGCCGTTCGAATAACTGCAGTTTTTGTTACTTCTCTACAGAGGATGCCACTTGGTTTTTACAGGGAACACAAATAGCACTCTGCTTTCCAGTTTTATAGACTTTGTCATATTTTTCTTATTTATAATTTGTTTTAGCATTCTAACATTTCTCACAACTGGCACAATGACACAAAAATGCATAACAACTGAGAGAGTGTTGCTGGAATGAAGCTTCTGTGTGTGTGTGGGGGGGGACAGCACACACTGATGCAGCACATTAAAAGAGGAAAAAGTCGAAAACTGCTCCTGTAAGTCAACCACTCAAAAAAAGCCATTACGAGGCAGAGAGATCTCATTACATCACTGAGCTGACGCCCTGTTTTGCTGAGCACTTTGTATATGGTAGATACACACACACTCACACACACAGTTTCACCCTGTTCTCATGATGTGCCAAATTCAGATTATAATAATGCACAGGTCATATCAGTTTCCACAGCCATATGTCAGGGATCACCTCATCACTGCAGCCCCCTCCAGGGACTATATAGGGAGCTGCTGAGCGGTGGACATCCTCCTGAGTCCTGCAGATTGGATATGCATTTAATTTAGCCCAAAGCATCCTTATTTGGTGGTAAAGATGCTTTTCTCCCCAGCCTGTGGTCTCATCCTTCTACTGCTCTTGAACATTGTTGATGCTGGTGAGTTGCAGAATGTGATAATGGGTTTACTCACAGATTTATGTTTGATTTTATAAAATGTCCCAACAACTTGATCAACTTGATAATATAGGGGAAAAAAGCAAGGATTTGTTAAGAAATCACACTACCAGCACAAATTTGTCAAAGCTGAAGCGATAAAGTAATTTTATTCTTTGCTCATCATTTCAGGTAGAGTTTATTTATGCTTGCAGTTGTCAAATTTGAGCTGGAACAAAAAACAAAGCAGGTGTTGTAGATGTGACAGTGAATCTCATGAGAATCTAATGCTGGATGTTTACTGTTACTGAAATAGATCACCCATTTTGTTGGTGGAGTTTTAAGTATTTTTGTCAGCCATCACATCAGTGACATGAACACAAGCCCCTAGGTAAAATATAAGCAGATTGTTTTTATTAATAAAAAGAACTGATAGCCACATAGGAGGATCCTTAGAGCAGGTTGGATCCTCTCAGCTCTGGTACTGCCTGGAGGCCAGCAGGTCAGTATGGCTCCCATAACGCAGGACTGAGTTCCTCAAAAACAGCCTGAGCAATTACTCTGAAAATGATTGACAAGAACTGATGAAAATTCTCATTCTCTCTTTTCCCTGCTACTTCTTTTTTTAATGCCAGGGCGGATTCTGAGGAAGATCAAGCAGCGTGTGCGTGATCTCCAGCTGCAGAAAGCCAAGCAGTATCTCCTGATGCGCACAGAAAGCGGTCATCAGCCTCTCCAACGTGTGAAGGAGGGAAGGATTCACCAGAAGCTGGACCACTTCAGCCGACAAGACGTTAGCACCTTCCCTCAGGTAGAGAAAGATCAAACAATGCTTTAAATATTCATACATTTCAAAGTCTGCCCAGTGTGGGTGCACGGAGCAAGGCCTAGCATTTAAGACTTAATAGGAAATTTGCACCTTTGACTTTGAAAACTTATGGTGATGATCAAAGAAATCTTACACAGGTTTATGTAATCTCATAACCTACACAAAGGCAATATCTTGGAAGCATCAAATAAGCTGCCATTGTATGTTATTTCTGAGGAATGTTTTTCCAATGCAGCAAAGCTAATTAAAAAGCATGCCATCTTAAAAGAGAATATGGAGTGCTGCAGGAATGAGTCCTACACTAGTATAAGTTAGCATTTTTTGAACTTCTGATGTCATGTGGGTGTTTTGCATAGGATTTGGTTTAGATGTCTAATAAGGTTCATCTTAAAGGTCCAGTGTGTAACATTAGGAGGATCTATTGCAAAAATGGCAATTATGAATAATTTCAGTAAGTATGTTTCATTTAGTGTCATAATCACCTGCAAATTGAAGTTATAGGAATCGTTGTGTTTTTCCTTTGTGCTTGGAAGGGGACGGTGAAGCAAGGGAGTCTGTTACTACACCGCTAGATGCCACTAAATCCTACACACTGGACTTCTTAAAGATTATCACATAATTTTCACAGCATAAAATACGTCAGTAAATGCATAATCTGTAAATCCTGAAGCTTTTATGTGTCTTGAAAAGGGCGGTTGCTAACAAGTGGCTAAATGAGGGGTTGTCATGAAATTATATGTCAGCAGACTTGTAGATTTTAATTACGCAATTTAATTACAAGTTGGTAGTTTAGTGGTGGTGACAATGAAGTATTTGGTGTAGTTCATTTACAGTCTACATTAGTGTTTTTACTTCTGGTAACTGCATTTATGCTTCAAAAATCCAAAAAAGTGGTGTTCATTTGTAAATATCATAAACCTTTGTTCACCACAGAGCTTGTTTTCTGCAATTATCCAAAATCCAATGTAAAAATCCCGTTGGCTTTTTGTTCAAGGAACCAGGACGATGGTAACTTCTGGGTTAGGCTACAAAAATACCTCATCCCTGCAGCACTCTACAGAGCTGAAACAAAACACGGTCTCCTGTCCCACTGAACTGTGCTGCTGTAGAGGAAAACTCTAAAGACGAGAGCTAAACTGAGCAAAATCCTTCTTCCCAGCTCCACCAGTCACTGACAACACCACGTTTCCCAACAGCATGCATTAAAATGTTAAGCTTCATTTAGCTCTCACTGCCATTTGAGGCTGCCAATGTGCAAATGTGTCCAGTGCAGCATCAATTAAAGGAATTACTTACACTAAGACTATGAACGTGCTGCTGTTTTGGGTGAACTTGAATAAAACATTTTTTTCTTTCATTTTTTCTCCCTCTGCTTCTCTCTGCCTGCAGAGGTTCTTTGTGAATGAGGCGTACTGGCATTGTCCTGATGGTCCAGTATTCCTCTTCATCGGAGGCGAAGGGCCCATCTTTGAGTTTGATGTTCTGGCAGGTGCAGTAGGATGCATGTTGCTCAAATGAATCAAATACAGAAAACGAACAAAGACACACCTCCACAGATTTGAAAATGAAAGTGGAAACATTGAGTGAAGCATCATATTTATTGTGTGTTTGTAAGATGACACTTGTTTGCAAGCATATTTTTTCACCTTCAATGTATCTTTCGTGCGCTATACTGTCTTCTGTCAGTATCAGCCATCTGTATCGTCCCTACATCTATTTCTTGTTTCCATTAGTTAACTAGAATTTCATTATTAGCTCTCTTCACAATCTTTCTGCTGGGAATACTGCTTCATGCTTCTTCATGCCGTTTTGTTGTGCTCTGCAAATCGTCTAATCGGTAGTACAAGGTTTAAGGCAAAGGAAATCATATAATTTATAAACATAGATAAAATACATATACACATCATGTCATCTAGTCAGAATATCTATGAAAGCCATTTGCAACACTTATTTTTTTTCTCACAGTCCGTATGGGGGAAAATGACTTTTACATACCTGTAGGCGGTTGATAGTGTTGTGCATCATCACATTTTTTACCTTTAAAACGTTAAATCCCCTCATACTGTAGTTGTAGTTCTTGTTAAAAAAGTAGACTTTGCTACACACTGAATCTTATCTGCTTTGACCATGTTTTCCCAGGTCACCATGTTGACATGGCTGAAGAGCACGGGGCTCTGCTATTGGCTCTGGAGCATCGTTTCTATGGTGACAGCATCAACCCTGACGGCCTGAAAACGGAGAACCTGGCAGACCTGAGCAGTCAGCAGGCGTTAGTGTTGGCTCCAGTCCCTACCAGTGTGT
>NW_023340257.1:4512941-4521143 GCF_004916995.1 Morone saxatilis | reverse complement strand
TGTGTGTGTGTGTGAACATGTATGGTTGTAAATGTGTGTCTTTCAGCCTGTTTTTCACCTCACTTCCTCTCCCTAATTGCATATGTATGTTTTTTTTTGTGTGTGTGTGTGTGTGTGTGTGTGTGTGGAGAGAGAATGTACGTTTTGGTGTTGTGGAAAATAAATCTTGTCAAAATCATATAGGGGGAACAGTGATCAAACACTTGCATTAATCAATGAGATTGAAATAGCCTCTCTAGCCTAATTCATAGTAAAGGACGCTGACACTATAAGCTAACTTTTTCTGTCCAAGGAAACCCAAGTACATTTTCCAGGGCAGTAAATCAAACATAAGGACATTCAAAGGAAAACAAAGTGTCAACCTTATTAAATATGAGAATGTGTCTCATAATGTCTCTTACTGGAGTTTCCAAACTTTGGTGAAAACAAACGTTTTTTTGTGTTTTTTTGTCCAGGCTTGTTGACTTGGCTGTATTCCACCAGTACATCAGCCAAAGCTTCAATCTGAGTCACAAGAACACCTGGATCAGCTTTGGAGGCTCGTACTCTGGAGCTCTGTCCGCCTGGTTCAGAGGAAAGGTGCAGGACTGGATCCAGATATGAATGACACATCATCATTTTTAATAATACTTTTTAGATTTTTGAGAAATTATCCTTGAGCATGAAAAGTGTTTCTAAAAATGAACTAATTCATGTGAGACACCATGATTATGAAAGCATGTATGAAAAGCTTGAACTTAGCACTGTATGATTTTACAAAAATGTAGAGAAATGCCAGAATCGTTCCGATAGGAATCAATTGGTGGGGAACATCCACAATGTGAGTGTAGAATTGTTGGAAGGCAATATTCCCTTTCTTGTCATATGGTTGCTCTTTGTTCACACCCTAAAAGAGATAAGAAAGTACACACTGAAGCACCTTTCCTATCATTTAGGGAATTTACCACCACCTATCATGTCTACCACTTAGATACCTCTGGGTCAACAAACTAAATGATGTTGAGTTTGTTGCTAACACGTGACAGGCTGTGATTTATGATCACTGCAGTGCTTCCAGAGTAAAGTTTTTTTACATTTTTCAGCATGTGAGGAAAACAATTCACAGTCAGGTCCTACATCATTAATAATCTGCACTGTTGGTCAGATTTAAAAGATAAAGCTGCAGTTATTCTCTATTTTCTTATTGCCAACAAATCCCATGAAAAGACCCAAATCAAGAATGCATTTGTCCATCTTTCAATACTTTCTCTACCCTGTTTGTGGCTCTCAGCCCCAAGCCTGTTTGTCTTTACTGAACATAGAAATCTTACAAAATGAATCTAAATATGTAACTTCACTTTTTTAAAAGCCTAAATAATGCACTGAAACAGCTGGGCATTGTAAGTTTTAGCAACAGGAGTAAAATTTTGTTTATTTGTTGGAGCAACTTTTAGGGGTGGATGTGACTGCTACATTAGTGAGCATTTACAGCAGCAGCAGGATATGTGAGACTGACTCAAAATTAAGCTGGCTGACGTATTTATTGGACAACAGTGGAGCTGTATGGCCACTATTATACTGAATCCCCCAATTTGTGGAAGAGACTATGTGATTTATATTCTGTGTATGCCACACAGGTCTTGCTCTTTTACTCTTCTGTCTCTGTTGCTCTTGCATCCTACTGCAGTTTCCCCATCTGGTGTACGGAGCCGTGGCCTCCTCTGCTCCTGTGAAGGCGAAGCTGGACTTCTCTGCTTACAGCAATGTAAACTGGCATAATCCATGGTCCCAATATTAGCATAGATAGCATATAGGGCTGTAGCCAGGATTTTTAAAATACTGAGGTTATGAGTTCATATGCAACTCACCCTTGCAAAAAAATCTTAATTACAAACATGTCAAAAAACACATTTTTGTATGTCTAAACATGTCCAAATCAGCAATAGGCAATGTGTGTTATATAACCCCCCTCCTCAGATCATTAAACCCCCCAAATTCCCATAGATTTTACCAAGGAGTTGACCATAGTTGACTCAATTGTACCTACAGCCCTGCCTATTACACATTCATAATAAATTACCACTAATTAGTCTAGCACTCTTCCTTAAAATATCCATATTCTCATCCTCATATCTGTGATTTCCTCTCTTTCAGACTGTTGGCTTGAGTCTCGCAAATGAAGCAGTTGGTGGCTCAGAAAAGGTGTGAAGGCAGCCACCTGTCTGTGCATCACATTACAGGCATTAAATTCCTGTCTGTCACATGTGTTAAATTCACCCTCATCCTCTTCCTGTAGTGTCTAGCTGGTGTGCGGAAAGCCTTTGCTGCTGTGGAAGCAGCACTGATGAGTGGTAATGCCAGCCAGGTGGCTATGGACTTTGGCTGCTGTCACATCCCCAAGGATCTTGATGATCAGGTGACAGCTTTGGTTTTTATGAGATGCTGAAGGGGAAAAACATGTTAACAAAGGGGGGCAATGTAGTGGCATCTTGTTTTGAGCATTTTTATCCTTTTATAAGCTTTTTTTTTTTTAAGCAGTTTCAATTTATCCTCTGTTGCACATGGACAAACTTAAACACACAAACATGCACATGGAGCAGACCAGACAGGCTGGGATAGTACACAGGCAGAGGGAGCGTGACGTCATTATCTGCTCAGGACAGCATTACTCAACTATGTCTTTACATATAGCTATATAGTTGTTTGCTGTTTTGAATATAAATACACTTTAACCATTTATAATTACTTTTAGCTATTTCAACCATTTATCTACTAGACTACTTTTACTCTTGGTTGGGAATCAATGTTCTATCTAAATAATCATTTAATCAAATTTAACTTTTTCTTCTCTTGTTTTTTTTTTTAATGCTGATGCAGAATAAAAGGGTCTGAGAGGAAAATTATGATTTTACTGTCGGCATATGTATATCTCACTTCAGATTGAGCTGATGCAAAACTTGGCCGACATCCTCATGGGAACAGTGCAGTACAATGAAGAAGGGGTGCTCATGTCTATTAATGAGATCTGTGGTATTATGACCAATGAGAGCGAGCCATTTGAGGAGGAGATGGAGGCTTACAGCCACCTTGTTAAACTTGCACAGGTATGGAAAACACACCCCTTGACATTATAAGGATGACCACTTGCTTGTAGTTTTCCCTTTCATGCATAGTATAACCACAAGATGTCACCGTTGAGCCATTTCCATGAATTCTTCATAGGCAACAGGGTGTTGTAGTCCCCCGTAGAGTTAAAATGAAAAGGTGCAACCATTTTTCTTTTCAGCAGAATTATGCAGTCAAGGCAGGTGTTTCCTTTGTTTTGTGTGTTTGTTTGCAGATCTACCATTCTACCAGTCAGGAACCGTGTCTGGATATCTCCCATGAGAAAACAGTGAAAGATCTGATGGATACGTCTCTCCACTCAGGCAGAAGAGCAGAGAGACAGTGGACCTACCAGACCTGCACCGAGTTTGGCTTCTGTACTACACACCACACCACCACCAACCAACTGCCCACTATGATAAACTTCATTCTTCCCTAAGTCTTGACCTTTTCTGTGTGTGTGTGTGTGTTGTGTGTGTGTGTGTGTGTGGTGGTTGGTGTGTGTGAAGACCAGACTTGTGAGGATGCCACTTGTCCATTCTCTGGGATGGTGACTCTGCAGACCGAGACTGAAGTCTGTCCCATAGTGTTTGGCATTTCCCAGCATTCCCTGCCTGGACGCATTGCCTTTACGAACACTTACTATGGAGGAGACAACCCACACACCCACAGGGTCCTCTATGTCAATGGTGAGACTAGGTTTACAAGACAAAACCACAACAAACAAACCTATGGAGTAACTGACTCATTTAAAAATCAATCTTGTCATTGTCACAGGTGGAATTGACCCATGGAAGGAGCTGTCGGTGGTGGAGGACAGGACTCGGGACGGAGGAGAAGCCCAGACCATATTCATCAAGGACACTGCTCACTGCGCTGATATGATGAGTGGAAGAGCCACAGACCGCTGTTCGCTCAAAAGAGCCAGAGAGGTACGTAACACTGAAAATACAATATGCATAACAAACACATAGATAATAAAGTCGCACAAGGTCCACTTACTGGAAATATGCTGAGGCTTTCAGCTATAAAAGGGTAATTTTGGAAATGTTCAACCAGGACCTTATTTCCCCATGTTTTAGTGTCAAAATGAAATTACAATTTTTGAATTTGGTCCAGTATTGTGTGAGAGCACTGCAGCCTGTAGTCTCAAAACAGGCTACTACATAATCCGTGCGGGCTCTTACGGAGCATCAAAATGCAGCCATTGTTTGTTTTTGCCACTGACCAGCTCTGATTGTGTGTGAAAGTGTCTGAAGACATCATGAAAAGGACCCTACAGAGAAATGTTTTTGGTACCTTTTACTTTATCAGAACTGTGAAATATCCTCTTGGGCAGCGGATCACAGCACCCACAGGGACACCGCCAGTCTCCTGAGTTTTGCAGCCTTGCAGCAACTGGTTCTCCCTCCTCTGCCTGTTGCCCCTCTTTCTCTCTACTTGTCCACTTTTCAATTTGTTGTCTTATCCGTATACTCTTGTTTCAAATAAACACAAACAGCCATCAAATTTAAAGGCCTCATCCAAATTAGTCAAATATTCAGCCATGCAGAGTTGGCTCCATGAGGGGGAAACAAAGGGACAGTCTCTCCACTTCATTTACTGTGCTTCCTCACTTTTATAAAAGCATGTCAGTGTGATCTCATGACTGTTGTAAGTGTAAATCCATTGTAATCCCTTGTTTTATTGTGCTTTTATTGAATCAATTGTATCTTTTTCTTTGGTTCTTTGGCTTTAAAGAACAGAAACCCCCTGAATCAAATTGTTAATGGTCTAGTAGTCACAGTGAGTGAATCACAGCTTACTGTGATCACTCGCTACACCGGACAGTTACCCTTTGCACCTTGAATTTCAGCTTCTTCCTTCTGAACAGTGTATATTCTCGAAATGTAGCACAAAGCAGTATAAAAATAGCTTTGTTCAACCAGCTATGATTCGGATTAACAAGTTGTAGTAACAATTACCTGCATTTTTACCTTATTTAGTCTAGTGGTTATTTATTTTTGTGTTTTTTTTTGTTGTTCTTTCTTTGTAAGTTCTGATGATTTTTAGAGCTTATAGCACTTATATCCTTTGTCTTTATCCTTTATCATTTATCATGTTAGTTTATTGTCAAAATATTAAAAAAGACAAGGAAGGCCTTTTCTTTTACTGCAAATCAAGTCTACCTATGGGTACAAATAAAGTAACCTAACCTAACCTGACCAGCTCAACAGAGATAAGTTTACAGTCAAGGGTTGACTTTTCGTTGGAGCCACTTGCGGTGTCACCGGCTCCTACTAGCCCTCCTCTTAATATTACATCCTCCGGTGGATGATTTAGGAGAAGATGGGCCTAAACAGACCAGTCTCCACACCTACCCTGTACTCTGTGACAGCAGCTTTTCATCATTTGGATGCCTTTTGGTCAATATAAATGTGTGTTTTCTTGCATTTATTCACAAGTGATTTCTGCTTGTGTCAGATTACTGTGATTTTTCCTTAAGATTTTCTCCTGCATGCAGCAAATGGTTTCACTTTTAGTATCCATGACTGCAATGCCACTTGCCAATAATTTGGCACCCCTTGCTACAAGCCTTGTATCCCCCCATGGTTATTTGCTCTAGCGCCAACACTGAATTAACCTTTAAAAACCAGAAGGCAGCACTGTTCTCAAGTGCATAAAGTAACTACATGTTTAGATTTACACAGTAACCATATTTCCTAGCTGCATGGGACTGCAGAGTGATGTTTCTTTGGTTGTTTCATTATAATGGAATATGAAGTGTTTATATTTATATCCGCCTTTCAGGAGATTGAGAAACATGTGAGCAGTTGGCTGAAGATGGCTGCCCAGGAGAGGATGGAGAAAAGAGCGGTCTGATCAGATCACATTACAACCTGATCAGCTCTTATCACTGTTCCCTGAAACTGATAAGAAAGCTGATAATAAGCTGGTTTGCCTGGCTGCTCTGCTTCATCATTGTCCACATCTTCTTCCATTTCCTCCCCTCCTGTTCTCTTCCTCCTTACTGTCCATCCACATCTATCTCACAGTACTGTGCTTCCTCTGTGTGTTTGTGCAGTTTTTTGTGCAGTGTAGAGCAAGTTTTAACTTTTAAGGATTTTTTGTGTGCCTTTACAGATGTTTTTCCTGTTTTAATGTTACTTTTAATTTGGGAAATGTCTTAGTTAACTTAGATTTGATATTTATGTAGAATGTAAGTTTATGCTTAAAACTACAATCATTTAATGGCTGTTTCCTACATATTAGCTTTTGTGTGTCCAGTAAAAGTGGTTTGGCTGTGGTTTGTTTTTACAATATTCAGCAGCTGCCATAACCTTGTAGTATCACTAGGGTGCGATATTGCTACATTTGTGTAGTGTTGCTCCTCAGGAAACAGAACTCAGAATAGTTTTCCCCACTAATGTTTATCTGTTGGTCTCAATAAAAGGCTGCAAATGTCTTGATTTTGAACATTTCGTGCAGTTTTATTCATTTTTTATTCAGTCATTATGGAGCATTTGTTGTGATGCAGTAGTGTTGTTGTGTTTGTAACACAGAGAAATCATGAAGAGATGGAGAGAGATTTGTGTGAGGTGAGGAAGCACCAGTTGTCCCAAGGCCATCTGTTTCTGTATGGGCTGTGTGTGTGTGTGTGTGTGTGTGTGTGTGTGTGTGTGTGAGTGAGTGACCTTCCCAGTAGGGGGTCAAAAGTGGGAGGTCATGACCCCGCTGACCCTGTGGGAGTGGAGATCATCAATCAACTAGGGGCTGGACCGAGCAGCAGGAGGGGACATACACACACACACACACAAACACACACACACATACCTAGATACTGTAACACACACACTCAAATGTACCTGGGAAACAAATAAATGTTGTATAAAATACATCAAAAGCACGTTTGAATCAGACAAGGATGATGAAATAGAAATTTATCTTGTGGATAGCTGATGACATCCAGATATCAAACATCTACAAACAAACACACACACACACACACCACACACGCAACACACCACCAACACACACAGAGTTATATGCATAAAGGGCTCTGAGACATTTGCTGCCAGGCAAATAGGCTGTGTGTGTGTGTGTTTGTGCGTTGGTGTGTGTTTTGTTTGATAACATACAAGCTTTCTTATTCATGGAAAACTCACAGATGCTATCACAAACCCCCGCACAGAGACAGAGCTTTAAAGATGGAAAGAGAGTGAGTAAACCTGAAGCACTTTGTCACTGCAGTGCTTCCATTTCATCCTGTTTCTAAGGTCCCCTCATCTCTTTGCAAACAAGCACAACCCACAAACAGACACACACCCATTTACACACACTATCAGGGTTATCAGCCAGCACTTGCAGAGCGACAGGGCATGCTTTTTCTCTCTCCTCCTCCTCCTCCTCCTCCAGCCTGTCCTGTTGATCAATGAGGAAGTTCTTGGGCCTCAACTATTAATCAGAGCCTATCGGCGATCTGTCTGCAGAGCCAACCAATCACAGCCCTCCGACAGCTGGGCTATGAAAAATGTGGCCCGGGTGGATGGAGGGGAGGACGGGGAGGTTGGGGTAGTGGCGGGGTCGAGGAGGAGAGGAGGGAGGTGAAGGAGCACTCTATCTGAGCCGAGTCAGGTCACGGCTGCAAAATTGCACTTTATGCACTTACAGTTGATTCTTAACATAATGATGGCCGCAACACACACACACACACACACACACACACACACACACACGAGTCCACAGGATTCATGACTGATACACACAGAATAATTTAACTTCAATCGACACATTTTGTCCCTGATTCACATTTACATCGAATTGAGGCCTTTTGCAGCCGCTGTGTTACTATTTGTGTTTCATTTGGTGGCGGTTAGAGTGACTGAATCAGACAACAGCTATAATGAACGCAGTGTTTTCATGGATTTGCAGCAGAAAACTCCCCAGTGAGGACCACTGCCGATCTGTTGTCCAATAACGTGGCCTGTCCTCACGCCTCAAAAGCTTCATCAACACACCACCATCCCTCTTCTGCATAATCACCATGCTCACACTCATCCATTCACATCTTATTGCCATGATTAGATTACATCTAATGCTATTACAGCGCTCCCATCTCTCCTCTCCCCCCCCCCCCCC
>NW_023340257.1:4507243-4512903 GCF_004916995.1 Morone saxatilis | reverse complement strand
TCTCTCCCTCATCATGGATTTCTTGCAGATCTTATTAGTGTGTGATGTGGACCAGGTCTCCCACTTTGGATTTATGAACCCTCAGACTTCTCTCCTTTAATCTCTCCCTCTCCTCCTCCACTCCCTTCCTGCATCTGTCCATCTATCATTCCCAGGGTTGGCTTGGGCGGAAGAGTATTAATCCCTCCATCCCATCTCTCACTCCTCTGGACAGATGAGGAGGTGGAGGAGGGAGATGGGGACGGGAGGAGGAGGGGTAGAGGGTAGGAGACCTCAGATTACTTTTCATAATATTTCCGCAGCATTGTGGGGGAAAATGGAGAGGCAATACAGGCAATGTATGCAGATTTACTCGACAATAGGTCACTGCTTTGATACCTTCAACAGGTTTGAGGATGAGCTAGGATGCTGCAGAGGTGAGTGTGTGTGGGCGGACTGCAGAGGCAATAACTGCAGATGGGATGATAAACAACTTTGTGTGGAAGCGTGTGTGTGTTGTTTGTATGTTTATGCAGTATTTATATGTGTATGTGCCATAATGGGATGTGTGTAAAAATGTGTGCGTGCATTTCTGCAAAAAGGGCAACAGAAGCTGTATCGTATTACCTGTTGATGCCTGTGGGTAGCAACATATTTCCAGTATGGAGGGGCCCTGGATGCACAGCTGCTTGTATGTGCACATATATTATTGTTTAGAATAAACTAACAGATGTATATTTTCTGTGGTTAAATCTGAAACTTGTATGGAAATAATATTACAGTAGAATAAATAATATACGTATAACTAAGGATTTTTAAACCTGCAGCAATACGAGAGGTTACTTCTGTGTTATTAATGCATGTTTCCTTAGAATCAGCACCTCCTGGCAGTGGCAGAGCACATAATTCTGGACCCTGTACATCTCTATGGGCCCCTGCCTGCATCCACAGTTATTCATTCTAGTGTCTTTGTGGACTGTACATTGACTGGACAATGTACAGTCCCCTTTTCTCCCCCAGTCCAACACTGGCTGTCAGTACTTTCTCTGTTTTTATCTCCTCACCTCCAGAAGTTGATATTGGGTGCACAAGAGGACACAGACGTTCTATGTCAACTACATAAAACATACAAACTGTGTAAATTTAGCATAAATGTGCCTGTGGATGTAGCCTACAGATAACATGCAGCTTCAGTCTCCTGTATTTAGTTGCCTTGGGACTATTTCAAGTGTAGAAATACATTATTTTAGGTTATTTCGTGTTCCGTTATTTGCAATGGCCAGTTATATTTTGTATCCAACAGAATAACTGAAACTGTTAAAATTATATATAAGAGAGATCATTTAAAAAAGTAAAATAATATCTCTGTGTTTCAACCTGGCCAGCTGCAGACCCTAAAGCACCTTTCCCAGCTAATATTGATGTGGTTAAACACACACACACACACACAATTCAAACACACACACTAACACAGTGAGTATGTTCAACAGAATCCAATAAGGTCTGTGAAATCAATCGGAGTGATCAGGACATTTAATGAGTCCAGTCCCTGAAGGCCTAATTCTTCAAAAAGCGAAGAAACAAATTCAAGGTAAATGAAAGAAACAAACCTTTGACCAACATTCAGGATAAAGCCGACTCTCTTCCTCCCCTCACATACTCCCCCCCTTCATCCGAGCCCTTGCAGTGACAGGTAGATTAAGGGGCGTGATAGATGCCCCTCTCTGTGTCTCCCTCTCTCCGCCCCCACCCCCCTTTTCCCTCCCCTCCATCCATCATGGCGGCTGGTGTAATTGCGGCTGCGTGGGGCTGGCAGAGGGAGGCTCCATCCATCTCCTTAACAACAAACAGTCAGGAGGACGGATGGCGCTGCACTCCCCAGTTAATCTCCATCTATAAGGGGGGTGAAGGAGGGGGACCAGGACCAGGGAGGAGGAGGAGGAGGAGGAGAAGGAGGGATGAAGAAGGAGAGGAAGAAAATAACAGAAGGCAGAAAAGGCAGTGTTGGCTTACTATAAACAAAAAGAGATGGAGAGGGGAAAGCAGAAGGATGGAGAGATGGTGGAGAGCGGAAGTGAGAGGCCATGCCCAAACAGGTAAACAGCAGGGAAATAAAGAGAGAGGAATGACCCGGCTGGGGGGAGAACGAGAGAAACTGGAAGGAAAGTTTGCAAACAGGCTGCAAGAGCAGATAAGGGGGGATTTGCTGTGGCGAGAGTGCCAGAAGAAAGCAGGAGAGATGGAGAAGAGGGAGGGGGCGAAAATTTATGTCTAAGCGGCCAGACGACCCAGAAACTGGAGAGGCACAAGCTCATAAAAATGCACTCTGCACCCCCCCGACTAACCCCTACTTTTACCCCTCTATGTTTCTTTCCCTCATCTTCTCTTTCTCACTTAACTTCCCTCCATCACTTCGCTCCTTCTCTCTCATGCAGGCGGTGGAGGGTCACAGCTCTCTGATGTTTTTGGGTGGTTGTGTGCGGTTGCCGGAGGTCATGGCAGCCATATTTTCTTAATGGCGGAGTCACTGAAGTCAACAAGGCTGGGTGGCCTTCTACCTCCCTCCATCTCTCTCTCTGGTAGAGTCAAGTAAGACTCTGTGGCAAAGTGAGGGCAGCAGCAGTTTGTAGATGTTGTTTTTCACCTTGCAGATGATACATTACTATTTGAACAGGGTCAACAGCTGGCAATGTCATATTTCTGTTTGCACTAACAGCATCATGCTGGGCTAAAGCTGCGGAGGACAAAAGCAGTTTGCATTGTCTGCCAACTTCATGAGATTACAGTGGCCAACTATATTTCTAAATTCATGCAGGGGGGTAGAAAGAAACATGCAATCATGTAGGCACCCACAGTTATACACACAACCTCATGGACACAGTCTCCCTCTCTACTTGTTTCCTGTCCTAGCCCAGGGCATCGCCTGCAGTGAGGCCCAACTTGGAAGAAGAACACCTTGACACTGACCCTCCAGCACGCAAGCAAACAAGTAAGCGAGCACACAAAGAAATGCACACGCACAAACACACACATACCACTGTGTCCGCTGTCATGATCACACTTACATGCTATAGTCCGAGCACAGGCACTCAACAGGCCTTCGTGGGTGCAGGGGAGCCAGCACTTGAGCCTTGACAGGGAGTGACAAATAACTGCAGCAGCCTTGACATGCAGAATGGTCCCAGAGTGAACCTGGCTGACTGATGTTCAGCTGTGTGCTGCAGGAAAAGAGACTATTTCTTACAGGAGAGCTACACAACTAGAGGAACTCGCATAGACCTGAAGTAACCTGGAAGTTTGAGCCACCTCTTTATATTTTAATCAGCCATCACACGTGCATTTGTGCCGTCAACCAAACGCAAAATGAAAAGAACTCATGGATTTTGGATGGTTTGGTAGGAAAATCTGACTAATTTTCACACAATGTTAGGAATACAATAAGAAAAGCTGGAGCAGATAATTGAAACATTGGCGTTACTTCCTCATTGTTTGTGGTCCCACAGACCCCAGGGCTATATGTGTACAAATTATAATAATAAAGCATTCCCTTTAAATGTTTTTTTCCTTTCTTCTGGCCTCAAAACTCAGTGCCTCAGCACATTTGTTTATTGTATTGTTAAATGTATGTATTTAATGTTAAATAAGGAAATATATCATGTTTTGTTATATAGCCTAAGCTACGCATGAACAAATATATTCCTCGTGTTTAGCAAAAAGTCACTGACACACAAAGAAATCTACATTACACTGTCCTAGTGACATTAGCTCTCTGGCCTCTTCTGAACAAACTGTTATAAAACGTATTTAGCATTTGGGAGGGTAGTACTGTCTAAAAAGTACTGTTAACATCAATGACAGTGGGAGCAATATAAAATACATTGTATTTCACCAGGTTTTACAGCGAAGGTCAAATTCTGAAAGTAAAACATGAAGTTTCAAACTGATAAAACTCTCTATAACTGACTATTTCCTATGCATGACAGCAGTATTTTCATTCTGTCTTTATTTGGGTGTGTTATTACAAGGCAACTGTGTGCCTGCTTTGGGACAACAAGCTACAGTTGTGCTACCTATCAGCACAGGTTTAACAACATATGTTGTGCTAAAATGTGTTTCCATTAACACATTTACTGTAGCAAAGTAGG
The DNA here is from genome assembly GCF_004916995.1 of Morone saxatilis. Lineage (NCBI taxonomy): Eukaryota > Metazoa > Chordata > Actinopteri > Moronidae > Morone > Morone saxatilis. Next base: position 4,508,779 of record NW_023340257.1, on the reverse strand, counting down.
TGTTGTTTAGTCTCAAAGACACAAGGAGATGTGATAAAAATGACAGAGTCTTTAGTGTTTGTGATGCAAATGAGTGAGTGCAATCTACATGTTGAGATAATAGTCTGTTAGATAAATGTTACAGACTTTAGATTTATGGTCCAAGTTGAAGTGTCCCGAAGAAAAACACAGAAGGGTTAGGGGTTTTCCACCAAGGGAGATGAGGAAATCTAAATCCCTGTGAACATGAAATCTTCAGATGATGCTCGCTCCGGTGTTAATCCTTTTCATTCAACCTGTTAACAAAGTGAAAACAAGCCTTGGACCGTCTTTTCCAGCCCATTGATACTGCTTCACGGCTGTATTACCGGCTCAGTGTAGGAGGGGGCTGAGCGCTGTGATCACCCCTGTAGGAAACCAGCGCCCTGCGGAGTTAAAAGAGCCCAGACTGGATGGACGGTGCGGGGCCCTCACAGGCTGCCCCAACCGGTCAAACTCCATGCCGCCCACGGAGACGCCTGCCCCGGCCCGCTGTACCCCGCCAGGCCGCTGCTGATTGAAGTGCAGCCGCCTGTTGGCCCCTCACAGCGGGGCAGGGGGAAGAGGAGCGTTTTGAATAATTATTATGTTACTTAGGTGTCATTTACAACACAAGACTGGGGGGTTTAGATATTCCACCAACACGTGAAAGGGTTTTTTCTTTCTCTCTGGTTAAAATTAAACTTTCTCACAGAAATGGTTTTGTTTTTTCTCTCAATCAACACAAAGAGGGCCAAAGGGGGACATTTGGGCAGTGTCAAAAGGCTGACTACAATGGATGTGGACTGAAACAATAAAACACTTTGAAAGCTATTATCAGCCAGTAACTTTCTTGTCATGTAGCACGCTTCAAACTTATTTATGACCCGGCAACTTGATTAAAACTCTTAGTTTTTTTGCAACAATTAGTCTCAGAAGGAAACATTTTCATGGCTTTTGATTGTTTTTTCTCTCTCTTGCTTACAGCACTTAAAAGTGCGTATTCCCAATGAGCTGCATTTGTAATCAGACTTTGGAAGCAAATTCACTGCCAGGTTTTCAAGAAATATCTGTTTGGCAAGCTGCAGACACTTAATACCTAATATATATTCCCATTCCTATCGCCTTAATTGATTGTCCAGAGTTTAATTAGACTCTGTTAAACATGCTCCATCCCACTGGAGTAAGAGAGTTATCACGATTCTTCTCCCGAGTTATCCCGAGATGATTGTAGCGCAGCTGCAGCGCGGTTGGGGAGAAACGAGGGGAAGATGGAGGGATGATGGAGGAGTGATATCAGTTTGGAGGAGAACCGAGATAAAACGATTGAGGGGGTCTTCTTCTTCTTCTTCTTTTTCTTCTTCTCTGACGTTTTGTGTGTGTGATAAGGAGGAGGAGGAGTAAAGGAGAGGAAGAGGAGGAGGAGGGATGGAAGGAGGGAGGGGGGCCAAGAGACCCCGTCGCGTTTTGACCCTCTGAAACCTCTCCGCACACACCGCACACCGCACTCCACCACCACCATCACCACTCCTCCTCCTC
>NW_023340257.1:4502210-4507214 GCF_004916995.1 Morone saxatilis | reverse complement strand
CCTCCTCCTCCTCCTTCTCTCCTCTTGAGACTGAAAAACACTCATCGCTCATTCCCAGCCGTGACATTTTCCAGCCTGTCGCCGTATGCTGCGCGGACAGCGAGCGCAAGGAGCCAAAAAGGAACGGGACGCTTGCTTTCTATCTGTCTCCCAGAGCACCGAGCATCCACACGGGCTGCGAGCCGGAGCGAGAGGCGCACCAGGCGGAGGCGAGGCGCTGCAGGAAGCCGCTGCTCCCTTTCACCGGGTTTCTGGACTACACCGGACACAGCCCGTACAGGACTGGATACGGCGATTATTTACGTCTCGGTGGGACATTTTACACCATTTACTGGAGCCCTGTGCATTACTCAACATCAGCAGCCAGTCGCATTTAATAGGCTGCGAGCTTTATTACCGCTAAGTGTATTATAAAGCATTAGGCTTACAGCGTACAGAAGGATATCAGCGTCCATAAAATCTCCAGTCCCATCATAATGTTGTAATATAAAACGCGATGGGCTCGGAGTAAACAGACAGAGGGAGCAGGTCTTGACTGTTTTCTATCCACAGCCTTGTGTTTTCATTGAATCCTTAAAGGCTTGTTTTGCATGATGTTAACCGTGTTTGCAACCTCACTGCTGATGAATATTAAAAAAAACACATTTACTTTTATTTTCAGGACCCCAGGGACAGAGGAAGGGAGCAAAGCTCGCTGGAGTAGCCGAGCAGCGCATCATCATCTCCGGTGTAGGACTGGCTCTCGACTCGCATGGAGAAGAGGGTAGGTCTGATTTTATTTAATTTTTTTTGTTGTTTTATTTTACTTTGAATAAGAATTGTTCTAGAGCACAGCCTGCTGGGATAACAGATTTCCAAGGGGAAGAGGTAATTATAAACACGTCATAATGGGAGCATATGGGTGGGAATCCTCTTTGCGCTGCTGGGTCTCTGGTCGGTTTAGCAGCCGTGCAAAACACAAGGCCCACTGGAAACAGACTAGTGGACTGTGCTGGCATGGGCTCAGTGTTTAGGGGAAAACAACAGAAGAATGTGCCAGCAGAAGCATCACAGCCGCAGAGAAATTCGTCATTTGTAATACAAAAACTATCTAAAAATGTTTTTCATAAGCCACCAAATGTTTCTGTGTAAGCGCCTTTATGTTGCTGCAAAGAAACTACTTTTATTCCCTCCACCTTTTCACCAGCCATAATCCCCAATTCATAAGGTGAAACGCAGTTCACGGCAGGTTATGTATAAGTTGCACTGTAGATGTCAGCAGTCTCTCAGAACACTTAATTGGGATGTAATATTTAATCCTCTCCTTAGAATCATATGGATTTATTGTCGTGTAAATGTCAGTGAGGCGTTAGAATGGCACATAAGGGTTTTAGAGTAGTGTGGGTCATTAAGAGGCAGAGGAGAGGAGATGCAGCTCTTCAACTCGGTAAGTAGGTCAGTTTTTTTGCTACAGTGATTCAGAGGCATGGTGGTGGTGGTGGAGGAGGAGGAGAAGCAGGCAGTGGCTGACGGGCAGCAGGCGGACTGAGACCTCAAAGTGGAAGAGAGAGCAATTAGAGATGTACAGTGTGTAGACAGAAAATCACTGCTGTATGAAAACAGAGCAGGGAAGAGAGCGAAAGGTCCACACACACACAGCCTGTACAAAACAGAGAGAGAGAGAGAGACTACCAACAGCAAGATATCCACAATAAAATATAGCTTTCTGATGTTTGTTAAATAATATAGGCTAAATGTACCCACTGCACTGGGTATCACATGTAAACTGATTACTGGATGTATGTGATATCTCACTCTCCTATTCAGTTCAGTTTATTTTGTACTATTCTGTACAGCAATAACGCCGTATGATAAACAAAAGTTCCCTGGGACAAAATTTGAGGAAAATGAAATGGAGATTGGCGGTCTAATGCGAGTCTGTTGGAAACATGTCGGCAGATTTTTTCATGTCAGAACCTGATCTCAAATCTGTAACAGGTCCAGTTTGATTTGTGTGGTTTTATCTGCTTTAAATGCAGGAGTGATACTACACGTCTATCTGCAGCCATAATAACATTTTAAAAACTTCAGGCAGCTTTTGAAATGCTTTATATTTATAATGCTTTCGCTTGTCTTGTTATAGTTTGTTCCAACTTTTTTGTTGTTCTCAGCCTTGTTTATTAAAGTTCAGGAAAAAAATAAAAATTTAAGGTAAACTATGAAGGTTTTAGCTGGATATTAAAATCATTTCTTGAGGTAAAATAGTCACAAATTCACATTTCACTTTTAATTTCTAAAATTACGCACTGAGAAAATTATGAGTTTGAATTAGTTTCCTTCCTCTACAGGATTATTTGTAATGTAGAAAAGGGGCATTGCTTTTAGATAACAGCCATTATTCTACAATGAAATGTTCATGTTTAGAAAGTCAAATAGACCCGTTATTCTTAATTAATAGTGAATAGTGTTTAATTAATACAGTTAGACTTTTAACTTTTAACAGGGTCTGAAACATGAGACAAAGCTGTGCACCTAATTTCGTTTTTATTTTTTACTTTTTATTATAGACAATTAAATGTTCCATTCAAATATAAATCCAGTTCTTTAAAGCCAAATGGCGTTAGTCCTACATATCATGGTCGGCTCTGGGGATCTCTCCAGCTGAAGCAGCCTGTCAAGCCTGCAATATCTTCCCTGCGTCGGTTGAAACAACAATAATAATTAAAACTCGTAATAAAAATGTTGTCCTTCCATCTGAAGCCTGTTTACCAGCTCCGTGACTTTTAAAAAAAGGGAAAATTCGCGGAATTTGTCATCTCGACTTGTGCGCTTTGATCCGCTTGATGCACAGAAACTCGATAGGGGCCGTGCGTAAAGAGAGACGCGCAATCCGATAGCGGTGATTGTGTTAATAGCCAGCCTCCATAAAAACTAGAAGGTGTCCCGGGCCAGGGCCTCAGAGCAGGTGCTTTCTATGATCCCGGTGGCCATATGGGACTCTGAAATACAACAATTTGATAAGCCATTTAGGACAGTGGTTCCCAAAGTGGGGTCCGGAGACCTCCAGGGGTCCTGGAGAGGGGTTTGCAGGGGAGCAGTGCATGCACATGAAGAGGGATAATTTAATTAGTCTTTTATTTAATTCTGAAAGGTTCACATAAAGAGAAAATATAAGAACATTTGCTTTTATTTTTCAGTTGCTGTCTCACCTTTTATTTATGCACTCCACATACAACAACCAATTGATTGGACTCTTTTGGACAAAGATTTTGAAGTCTGTGAGCCATGAGGTGTTCTGACAGCATTAAAAGTGTAGAAAATATATCACCATGTCTAATAATAATAGCTTTAATTACAGACTTTTACTTTTATTTGAAGGAGTTACCTTCAGTCACACACTTCTGTAGTAAATCACACGCTCTTATGGTTGCCTGCCTGGGGAATAGTCGCCACAGAAAAAGCTAAGCAGATCATAACTTTTATGGCTCAGTTAAAATAACACAGGAGTGAAAGGTGTCCAGGCCAGGCCACCTAGCAGGTGTCTGTCTGTGATCCCTGTGGGCCTGTGGGGACTGCGGCGGGAAGTCCCTTTAATCCAACAGAAAGAGCAACAGAAGCAGATCTGCTGACCTGAGTAACGTCGCCTCAGAGACAGGAGCTGCAGTGAAGCACAAATTAGCTTCATAACACAGAGAAGGAGAGAGAGGAACAAGGGAGTCAGACATGTATATTCATGATGCTGTGTGTATGAGGGATGTTCATCTCTGTGCATGTGTGTTTGTGTCTGCGAGCGTGCCATATGTGTGTCTGATTCACTGTTAGAGTTTGTGTGTGTGTGTGTGTGTGTGTGTGAGCAAGCCCCAGTGAGGCTGTCACAGCGGGCTGTGAGGGATGTCTCAGCACGGCTCCTGTCTAGTCTGAGTTTAGGAGGGAGGAGACGATATTAGCAGCTACAGGCTCACCGTCTTTCTCCAAGGAGCTCATCAGCCTCTTTTTCTCGTACTCCTCCTTTCTGCAGCTACGAAAATCAGCTTTTTGTAGCTTGACTTGCTGTGCATTATTGAGTTTGTCCAACCTCATTTGAAAGGATTTCTGGATCCTGAGAGTGTGGTAGAATTTTCAGCAGCATGTAACCTTTAAGCTGAAGTGAAAACAAAGAGATAGTCAAGGTTTTCTTATGAGGGAATGGGGATATATGCATTGGTTTATCAGTGCATACACACACATACACACACACCCTGGGAGTAGTACATTTGCTACATTATATCATTGTAATATTAGACAGAATAGTTTGAGTAAAAATAACTTTTTGCTTTTCTAATTGTTGATTTTTTTGTTGATATTGTTGTTTGTTTGGCCTGCAATGATTGATCTGAATATTTGCTGGTTTTCTGAGTTTTCTATGATTGTTACACATTTTATGGGTCAAACGATTAATCAGAAATAAAAATAAATGTTAGTGGCAGCCTTTATACACACACACACACAAACATGCAACATTAAATTATAACGTTAAATGGCAGCACAAAATATGTTCAGCAGTTCAGACATAAACACAGCAGCAGATCTCCTAACTGAGAGTCCAGTAAGCTGTGTCACTGAAGCCCCCTGACAGATCAGCCACATAATAAAATCACAATATGATTTGATGTTAGACGGGCACAGATGTCGAATGTGACTCATGTTTTCTGTCTTTCCATCTAATTGTGTTTCAGTATGAAGAGCTGGTGCACTACTCAGGGTCGGAGGGCATGTCGGTGGGGGGGTACGGGGACGATGTCAGGCCATTTCCTCCCCCACAGTATGGACCCACCATCCCCGACTCCCTCAAACACCACAAAGACCTGATCTATGGGTAAGCATGTGTGTGTTTGAAACCTTAGATGTGGTGGAAACAAGGATTTATGTAGCCTAGTAGTAAATAGTTGTTTGAATTACATTTGCACTTTTAGCAGATTAACATACAGTACATATGTATATATATATATATATATATATATATATACACATATATGTGTGTATGTG
>NW_023340257.1:4501107-4502110 GCF_004916995.1 Morone saxatilis | reverse complement strand
CTCTCTCACACACACACAGTGAAAATACTGTGTGGGGAAACACTGCACTGCACAGCAAAGCGCATGTGGGGAAACAAAGGTGTGAAACAAACAACCTTCATACACAGCCTATCCTTTGTGCATGGCATATTATAATAAAGACACTAAATATGGATCTTAATGATCTGCTTTAGAAAAAGAATGAAAAGTTACACATAAAATGGCAGCGAGACAGATCTAGCAAGTGTCGTTAAAAAAATAAATTACATTGGAAAATTATGTTAATTTGTTTGTTTTGCAGTAATTAACCTAGAATTAACTGTAAACTCAACTCAGTTGGGTGGCTCAACTGGTGGAGCTGGCGCCCCATGTCCCAGAGCTGCAGTGCCCACGAGTGGCCCTCAAAAATATATATTGAAAACAAAAAAACTCAGTCCCTGAGATATAATACTGGATGTGCTGGATGTGGATTCTTGCAGGGGATGGTCTGGACGGAGGAATGGCCTCCCCCAGCACAGGAGAGGAGGACGATTCCGACAGAGACAGGAGGAACAACAAGAAGAGAGGGATCTTCCCCAAAGTGGCAACAAACATCATGAGAGCTTGGCTCTTCCAGCACCTGTCGGTGAGAGAACTTTTTCTTGCTCCTTTCACATCAAAGTTAAATTATTACACTTAAAAAAAAATACTAATATCAGACAATAATTAAATCCAAACTGCAGAACAAGACAAAGAAAGCTTGTGTATAGCGCTGTATGAGAGAATAATTACTGACAGCGAGGATTTAGCGTGAGGCAGAACGTCACCGACAAGAACAGAGAGGGGAACTGAGTGTATAATGGAGGTCAATTAAATTAAATGAAAGATTGGGGGATTAAGTGATTATGTGAATATGCTCGCTATTCAATAACTGTGGAAGTGATAGAAATGGAGTGAATAATTGTTGGTGAGGTAATTAGCTACTAAATGAGGCAGGTCAAATGTTGCTTCACTCCAATTATTACAGTATGTGTGTGTGTGTGTG
>NW_023340257.1:4490348-4501076 GCF_004916995.1 Morone saxatilis | reverse complement strand
TGTGTGTGTGTGAGAGAGAGTGAAGGTTTGCCAAGGTTGAAAATGTGAATTCAGATGGAGGGTCATCAGCAGAGAGAGATTACTTCACTGTAGATTAAAGCGGAAGTTACATTATGTCACCAGTAACCCTTGAGATTATTCTCTTGTTCACTCACAAGCATTCACTCACACATTTGTCCTCTCCCAGCACCCGTACCCGTCTGAGGAGCAGAAGAAGCAGCTGGCACAGGACACAGGACTGACCATCTTACAGGTCAACAACTGGTCAGTGCACTCAATCAATACACTAATTCTGGCCCTGTGGTTTATCAATAATCAGTTAAACTGTCATGTTTAAATGAGTGTCAACTTTCAATTTAACAGAATGGCAGTTGCCACATTGATTACATATTGGCGCAATATTTGGCTGCAATAATGAACAGTATCTATAGTTTACATCTCTTAGTATCTCTTTATTGTGCCCATTTTGTACAAATAAATGTCAGTTAAATGTAAGGCTGCACTTTTACAAGACTTTTAGAGAAGACTATAATCTACTTTATTAGAGAGAAGCTTGTAACAGAGTAAGAAATGTCCTACTAAGCATTTTTTTTTTAAGCTGTAAAATCGCAGTAAAATCCATTTGCTCTATGTTCATAAAACAGAATAGCAAATCAATATCCAATAATCAGGTGGTTTACTGCACCGGAATTCCCCAGGCACACATGTACCTGCACAGGCAAAACACACACACACACACGTTTCCATGTTTCTGATTCAATTACTTGTTTCATAATGTAAAATTTCTGCACCTAAGATATTGATACAGAAACACACAAAAACAAAATATATTAACAGTAGATTCTGTAATCTGATAACTTGCATGTTTTTATTTGTAACCATGCTGCAGCACACACACAGAGTGACCCGATCAATGCAGATCAATCAATTATCACAGGGCAATCAATACCTGCTCTGCCCTAACGTTGATTTACTCTGCCCTCTGAAAGGGTTAAGTGGTTGTAAAAGGGAAAAGGTTAATAGTCTCCTGGTCAGCCTTTTTCTCCATTAACGGGTGCCCTCGTCCATCGCTCTCTCTCTCTCTCTCTGTCTTTCTTTCTCTCTCTCTCTCTGTCTGAAAACACTCTTTCTTTATGTCTCTCTCCCCTGCACAGGTTCATCAATGCCAGGAGAAGAATAGTTCAGCCGATGATTGACCAGTCAAATCGCTCAGGTCTGTGTTTATAAGTCAGCTGGTCGGTCGCTAGGCAAACAACTCTGTGTATATGTGTGTTTGTGTGTGTTGTATATTTATGTCTGATAGTGTGTGTCGTCTCACAGGTCAGGGTGGTCCCTACAGCCCAGAGGGAGCAGCTCTTGGGGGCTACGGGCTTGATGGACAGGCCCACCTCGGGCTCCGAACAGCAGGTACAGTAATAGTACCGAATAGCCTATAGTACTCTGGGTTAGGGCTGGCGATACAGTATGTATTTTTAATGTAAAAAAATACCATGAAAAGACCAAAACCAACAATTAATTGTATTGCATGTGTATCAAAGCCTAATGTATCATATTCCTCTGTGCCATGTTACACTGGCTGACATGTTCCTTCATTCACACGCACACTGTAGTTTATTTTGACTCAGTCACACCGTCCTGCTGCTGGAAATACTCACAAGAGCTCCAAATGTAGATTAATCCGCAACTGGAAATAGTCCCCAACAAATGCACTATTTCCTCCCGTTTGTGTAATGTTTACTGAAAATACAGTAGCCAGATGTTTCTGGAAATCATATTCAACTTTTTTTTTTAAAGAAAAGGAACAATTTGTTTTAAGATTTACCTCTCAAGTAAGAAAAAAATGGGCTTGGGACTGAGTGCCACAGACAGGCTGGGGAAATCGAAAGTATTAAGAAATGGACTCACGCTGTTAATTTTGCCTTTTCATGGGATTTGTTGACAATAAAAAAAATTTAGAATATCAGCAGCCTCATCCTTTAAGTCCACTCAAGGAAAAATCACAAGTAGATCAAAAAACATAGTCACTGCTGAGTACCAAGGAAAAAACTAATATGAGGAATATGAAGGGACAGAGTTGAACTAAGAAATCTTAAATAAAAAATAAGATATAAATATTTATACTCTGTTTAATCCTGACTGCGCTTTTTCATTAAATACTATGAATATAAATATTTATAAGCATTAGGAAAGAGTGACTCACTCACTATTCAGTGATGTGTTAGAGGTAGTTTCCTCTGTTAGAGGTGGTTTCTGTACAGACTTCTAAAACTCCACTATCTCTGTTTGCTGTCATTTTAACATAATTTTAAACATTTTAATGAGTGATTTTATCACCATGTTCAATTGCTTATGCTCGATCCAGACACATTGTGTGGGATGTTGTGGTCTGAAGCTTTAAAGGAACAACATGTGACTTTATGTGAATAACCAAGCACGAAAAACCACATCAAAAGACTTAAACCTCTTATATTAATACATAACACTAGACAGTAAGTAAATCTACGATATTATTATGTGTTTTTTGATGCTATTAAAAAAACCCTAACAAGCAGCTGCTGCTCATGCTGTGCAGCCAAACATTGTTTAAAAGCCACTGAGCTTTATTTTGAAATCTTGTTTTGAAAAAAAACTACCAAATATAAAAAACTACCAAACAAAGTCGAACAAGCTGGTACAGAATATACTGTGTATGCAATACAGTCAGACAGCGTGGAATAAGATGATTGTAACTCAGTGAACGCTAACTGAGGGAAACAAAGGAAGAAGACTGTAGGTTATGTACTTATATTTTAAGTAAAGACACATTTTTCATCTCTAAGCAAAATTAATACATAAATAAATCCATTGTGGATTTTGGGTTTGATAACCATTTTCCTTGCAGAGTTTATGGAGAAGTGTAGTGAAGTGTAGGCCATAATTTAGTAAAAGTGATTTAAGAAGAAAAACACCTTGTCCACTATTACCTACACACTTGACTATTGAATGGCAATGACAGTTGCTCAGTATTTATATATTTCAGTGGAGCCAAATGCTGAAAATATTTCCACTTTATCTACATTTAAAATCTAAACCTGTCCTCCGTGTCTCACAAGGTCTCCAGGGGATGTCTTCTCTGCAGGGTGACTACCCCGGCGCTCTACTGTCCCAACCAGGCTACCCTCCCCATCCGGGACCCTCCCTCCACCCTTACCCGGGTCCACACCCCCACCCCGCAATGCTGCTCCACCCGCCGCCACACGCACACCCCGCAGAGCCGCTCCTCGCCCAGGGACTGGACATACATGCACACTAGCTGTTGGGGGAGTCGGGGTGTGTGTGTGCAAGGGCAAATTACTGTATGAATGTGTGTATGTGTGGTGAGATATAAGTGTGTGTGTGTGTGTGTGTTGTGTGTGTTGTGTGTGGTGTGTGTGTGTGTGTTGTGTGTGTGTGTTGTGGTGTGTGTGTGTGTGTGTGTGTGCACGCTGCTGTGTATGCTGTACTGCGCATACAGAAACAGCTATTTACAAGAAAAAAGACACATTGCTCCGAAAGGTTTACATTCCCCACTTAAAAGACACTGACCCAATGTAGCTGATTCCCAACTCGGCTAACACACCACACCACACACACACAACACAGACATATACATTTCACACACACAGTCTGGACCACAAGTTTTAAGCCAGTACCTCGTTCAGAGTAGAATGCTTCGTCCTCTCACAAATGTCTGCCCACTGTGTCCTGTGGGTTGAGACACATGCTTTAAAATACACTTCCCATCATGCCTGCTGAACCACAGGAAGATCAGATCGGAGGGACAGATGAACATTTATTCCTAGACTTTGCAACAGCACATGGACGTTACTGGATGGGACTTGATCCTGTGAACACGCCTTCTTCACTGCTCCCTGTCTTCCTTCACACGTTGACTGTCAAACACAAACCCACGCCTCCACACACACTTTATTTAAAGCTGATTTGAGTTTTTTCTTATTCTATTTTTATATTTATGTGTGCCACTCCAGGCGGATGCAGCTTCACGTGAGCTTGTTGAAATATTAGTGCTCTTCCTCAGCATGAAGCTAAACACTATGAATGACTTCCAGTCTGCCTCGCTCTCGTACCACTGACCTCCTTAAGATGCCAACAGGTGTCCGTTACCTTAGGATCTTTCCTACACAAACACACAACATACACACATAGCAACACACACTACACTGAAAGCCATTTCTACACACACACACACACACACAAACACAATGTTCTGTAAGCATTTCTAGTACATTTTTTGTCTGTCACAGCGGTGTGTGAGGGGAGCTGCAGCCAAAGGACTCTTGAAACATTTCGGCTCCCTCTCCGCTCTGCTCGGACTGCTGAAACATTTCTGAATGACGATGGGAAATACCGTTAAAGTATTAAAATGTTTTTTTGTAAGACTTGTCAGTGGTCATCTGTTTGCATGTCTTTCTGGACTGTTTATTATTGATGCAGAAGGTGATAGATTTAACGTTTCTGACAGAAAAGTCAATATACATACATCTACATTTTTGAGTGTGCAATGGATGAAAACTGTTGATTAAAAACTGCACACTGCACAAACAGAAAACGTGCAGATTTTGGTGAGACAGCTCCAAGAAGGTCTAAACATCTCTAAATATTAGGAAAGAAAAATAATTGATTAGCGACTGTTGTAGCTCATTTTGAATTATATCCTATGAAGCTAAATTAGAAATACATTAATTTATTATACACAAACTGCAAAAACTGCGTTGTTAGTTAGTTAGCGGGTTGTGCCATTTGTCATTCACATACATAAGTACTAAGAACCTCTTAAAATTGCATTGCAAAAACTTTATCTTCTGTTCCAAGCTGAAAACATAAAATGGGCCCTTCCTATAAACATAGCTAAAGTTTTTTTATAATCATGAAACTAGTCATTCAAAATGACATTTTACTAAAAACTAGAAACCTGATCCCGCAGGTGAAATAGAACCGAGATAACACACACAACAAAACACACAAGTACATATAAAGAGCATAAAAATACATAAATCTTCAAAAGTTTAAATTCATCCAATAAGATGAGACTCTCAAGTTTCAATGTGGTTTGAAATCAATTTGCTTTATATCGTGCAAAGTAGTGGAAGGCCAAGGGTATCAAAAGTCCTTGGATCAGGTCTGACAAACTGTAATTTCAAATTTGAGAAGGAATATACTGATGAACCTTAAGCACAAGACCTTTATAAACAAAAATGACAGTGTGCCCTGGTAGCCAGCCCACTATACAGTACAGTGATGAGTATGATTTATTTCCTATATGAAATGTAATTGTTTTAAGGTGGAATGAGCAACATGAATAAAGGGTATCTCTGTTGCAAAACACAGACATGATGGTTGAGTGTACAATGGAGTTTCTGTGCTCAAATGAAAAACATGCTTTATTCTGATATGCATTAAGAGATCAATTTTTAACCTGTCTGGGTGTTGAGGTCTGAAAGACTGCAATCCCAGATATTTACAAGATTAACCAACTTCAGTGTCAGTACCAATATATGTATGGATGACAGGAATACTGTACTGTATGAGAATGTAGGGTTATTGAGAATACATTTGTTTTTTATCAGCATTTAGTTCAAGTTTGAGATTATGCAGAATGTCTGAAGAAGGTTAAACACAGGCTTAAATTGGAGAAGGGACATGCAAACAAGATTGCATCATCTGCATAAAAAATGTTATAATTAGTTCTGCAGTAGCAATATTGTTTATGTGGATGTAAATAATAATGGACAGAGCACAGAACCTTGTGGTACACCCTTGGTTATTAAAAAGGAGGTGATGTGAGACCATCAGTGCATCAATGTCATAGAGCATCTCACCTCTCACCTAACTTTGTCTAGATTTACAGTAATCCATCCCACTGAGTAAATATTTCGGGTCCTTCATGAGATGTTCTAAAGCTTATAATAAACAAAAGCCACACACTTTTACAGGACCTTTTCTTGATAAATAATGTAATCTTCCTTCTTTTTTCTGATGATAAGTCAAGTCACTCCTCTGACTATCTATTTAACTCTGACAGAGGCCTCAGGCTGCAGCAGCAGTGATCTGTCACACAGGCTGGATTATCACAAGGAGGAAAGAACTGCAATTATTTTTATATGCTTCATAGCACAGACCAGAACTCCTTGTGGTTTGTGTAGATTTTTTCCAGTCCTCACGTAATTCCTTCCTACTTGTTTATCACCAAAATTAAGGAAAATATCGTGTCAACATTTAAAACTTAAACAACCTTTTTGTTTTTCCTCCTAACCTTTCCCCTCGCAGCTCCTGATGTGCACGTCCCATCCGTAATTTCACCTCTTCTCTGAACTATATCCTTTTAGCCATCAAACATCCATACATAATTCCACCCAACATCCACCCACAGTAGCCCAAACACACAACAAACACTCCCCCCCCATTCGGCCTGGAGCAGGAGGGGGGGTCAGGGGCCAGAGTGCAAACAGAGGTCAACAGGAAATGGCTGTTCTCCCTGGCACCCAGGTCCTGACCTCCACTTTTCATTTCTCTTTGTCACTCCACACATTCACTCCTAGGACATGTTAGTCAGTATTGGCCCCTCACTTTTACTCTGTCACCTCTCTACCTCTTTCTTTTTCATAACATGTAACATGTCGTGTAAAACAGTACAACAACTTTTGTTTCAATCTAAAACCATTTCTTTATCGGTTTGACCTCTGAAGATTGGAAGGTGAACTTGGGTTTACCTCAAAGCTCTTTGTGGGAAAACATATTAATTTAGATTTTTCATGACATAATAAAATTAATAAACACTAATTCCTCAAGTTACAAATGGGATAACATGTCAGATTAGACACATACAGTGTCCATAATTCATGTTAAGCATGTTGTTTTAGACAAATATTCTGCCATCTGCTTTAAAAACTGGTCATGTAAAATATTTCCTCAGCCCAGAAAAGACAAAGACAAAAGGGAAAAATGTACATACTCTAAAACTTCATTTAAAAGCGGGTTCCCAATTAGATAGAGGTCCCTTTATCAGACTGATGTGGCTACACATTTTGACACATTTTGTCTCAGTTAGACACCTGGTCTGGATTTTATAGAAATTATTCTGGATGTATAAAACTTCTTCAAACCCACCGGCCTGATTATTTAGATTGCCTACATAAATATAAATGTTTAAACTTTTGTCAATATTTACTTGCTACCTATCGTTAGATTGGTTAGATTCTCCACAATTCAATTGCTCAGTTTATGTTTACAGAAACCATGAGTACCAAAGTATCAAATGATCAAATGAATGATAAATGATTGTAATATTAATCATCAATAATTGATATGTAGGTAATATTCATACAATTTGATAATATTTCCCATCTTTGCTGCAAGGGTTTTGTACAAAAGGAATAAAATGCCTATCCCATATAGACGCCTATTCCAAATAAAGGCAGGTTGAGTTCAGTGATCATAGCAAATAAAAGCCTGGGTTATTCATTTAGGTTTCATGATAAATTCTAGTGACTTTCTTTATGAAACATTATAATATATAGAAAAGTGATTTTCAACTTCTATTTCAATTTCCTATTTACTTACCCTGAGCCTATTTAATGAATATGCTTTTATGTTAAACCAACCAAAGTCTAGAGCTGTGAGGATGAAGCCTACATCTACTGAACAGTAACAGCAGCATGCTAACATGTGCGCAATGGAAATGCTAACATGCTGATGTCATTAAAAACTACTCCTGAGGGGAACATAAATGTCTGAACAAAAATTCACAACAATCGATCTAATAATAGTCAAAACATTTCGGCTAGTATCTTAAATGTTAACCTCATGTTCCATGTTGATTGATAAATCACTATCAGATTTCTTTAACTTTCAAATATCGCAACTATCTTCCAGAAATTTAAAGAAATTCAGGAAATGTTTCGATGAACGTATCTGCCAAGTTTCAAAATGTTTATCCTCAATGTATCTTAAAATGTTCACTGACAACGTACACACTTTGTTTTCAGACTATATCTATTTGTACTGCAACAGCATCATTAAACTATTTAATGGTTCTATTTAGGCACTCGTAGCACTAGGTTTTGGAAAAGATCGTGGTCTTGGTTCAATACAGAAAAGGTCAACAGTCCATAGTCAGTATCGGCCTTACAAATCCAGAATCAGTCAGGCTCTTCTTCATATGTACAAATTCCTCATTCCTACAACAGCTGATCCTGATCTACTGTATAATGTATCTAATGTCTGATGTATGAATATCACCACTCTTCAAAGTTTTTTTCTCTTTCTATTTGAAAACAATGAACCTAAAATGTATAATCCTGCAGCATCACAGCCCAGGCAGGGATCTAAGCAGAAAAATCAACAACACATACTTTATTCATACATCAGTGTTCAGCCCTCACTCGCACAGTATAATTCATAGTCATAGCCTCAGTTTATGATTGGCTCAGATAGATTTCTCTCTCACCAACACAGACTCCATTAGATGGTGGGAATTAGACTGCATAAAATCTGTTGACTTCATGTTGACAAATGAAGAGGAGAAAGGAAAAGGGAGGGAGAAAGTGCTTGAATGCATTTATGTGCACTGTGTTTCAATGTTTGTGTCGTTAGAAGAGAATACAGCATAGGGAGGTGGAGTGAGTCGTACTGCAGCTACAACTTCACAAATCAGAGGGGTAAGGTTTTGGCCGAGTTTAGAGAAAATGACTGAATAACACATTTTTGTGGAAAATGTGTTTCATAAAATTCACACCGGTTGATACATTTTGTTAAAACGACAACAGTGTGATTGTTGTTTCAAATGAGCTCCACTGCAGCACTTGTACAATGCTGGCCACATGGTGCATGATGTCTTCATATATATTGCATTCAGTGTATTGGCTACACTCCCTATAATGTCTCCATCATTTCAGAGTCCTACTGGTTTGAATTTGACCATTTGGGCTATTGAAGCAAAATGAATACACGTGTGTAATGTGAACATGTGCACGCCTGCGTGTGTCAGCGCATGAATCTGTGTGTGCATTAATATGTACAATTTCATTTTAGCATAAAGTGTGTGTGTGTGTGTGGGGAATGCAGGTGGAGAGAGGGAGGAGGGGCGAAGGGGTCGCATGGAGAAGAGAAACGAGAGGTGTGTATTTGGTGGTATGTGAAACTGGGGGGGGGGGGGGGGCACAGAATGGCTGGCTCGGTAGCTCAGGCAGTTGAGGTACCTGCAGTCAACAATGCGCAGACATGCAACGCCAACAAACACACACCCACACACGTACACACACACCACAACACAGACACCTTAAAGGTGAGGGGGTGCTACAATCAGTACAAATCACTTTAAAAATGATACTGTCAAACTAACTATCAACAGGAGCATAAGGAGACCCAAAGTCCCTATCACAAGATACAAAGCATAGTGAACCATTATTTCTTGAGCATCCATGATCAAGAAATATAGAAACTATTGTAGTAAATTAGCAAGGAAATTTAAAAAATAACTAAGTAATTTGCAGAGTTTTTGTTTAAAAAAGGCTGCTTACCCATAATGTGCATCTGGTGGAATCGAATAACTCCATATTACAGTGTAATATCTGAATAGAGATTAACACAAATTTTCTGAATTATAATGAATATTTTTGACTTCTGAGGTATACAATGAAATACCTAATGTGACTTACTTAAAGTCTTTTCAAATACCAGCAGTATTTTCTTTCGGTAATAAAAAAAGTGACCTAGGATAAAGAAAGTACTTGGAATACTTGTTCCACCACTGGCTAGTCCTTGTATCGTAGTGAAGTTTTAGCAGTAAAAATATTATAATAATACTATCAGTATTCTACATACGCCTAAGACCAACACCAAACACCCACACAAACAACACCAAAGAAAACTGTAATGACTAAGTTTAGTTCTTTATATAACTGCAGTGTGAGCGTTCTGATAACTCCGTTAAGAAATGTAATACATAACACAACAATGTTGTCGACATGAAACATAATGAAGGCTTACTGTTTAAATTGCTTTTGTATTCATATTAAACTTTACACTAAACTATCTTTTACTTTTCTTGCCATATTCGATTGCTTGGTTTTAATAAAACCAATATACATGACACTTCACCATTTGGTGCTTAAAATTACGATCCCAATAGATGCCTTGCAGCTGCTTCACTTGAAGCTCAGTAACTTTCACTTTTATTTTTTTTCCACTTTTGTTTTTTTTTTTTTATTTTTTTTAAACTCAGCTATGTGATGTCTTTACTGGCTGGCCTGCCTTTGTCTTTCATCTGTCACCTCAGTCCCGGCTAATCAATATATAAATGTATCTTGTTTTTGTTTTTCCTGTGCCCTCGGAGCGCTGTCACCTACCAGCCAGCATTGCCTCCTGGTCACGGGCTCGTTCAGCACACTACAACACAATAAAACTTTCTTTTTCTCTTTTTAACCCTCCTGTCCTTTTTTAATTCCCTCTCCCTGTCATATCAGCTCTCCCTATGCTCTTTCCTCTTTCCCTGCTGCATTCCTCCATTCTTCCGTTCGTGTTCGTCCCTTACTCGCTCGTATACCCCTCCCCGCGCTTCCCCACCCTCCTGCCCGCTCCGCTCCTCCTTACTTGACTGAACTTCTGACAGGTGTGAAATTGAATGATTAATGACCAACCACTAGATTCCCACACACACACACACCACACACACACACACACCACACACAC
>NW_023340257.1:4486054-4490248 GCF_004916995.1 Morone saxatilis | reverse complement strand
CACATACACACAAATACACACACTCCTCTTCTCTTCTCCATGGACCCCCTCCTCCACTGCCGCCACCGCTGCCATATATCTAATTTATGGCCGTGGTGAGTGCGTTACACACACTCATGTATGCATAATATATCACATGTGTGAAAGAACTGTGTGTGAGAGAACGAGTGTGTGACACTATGTATCGGCCAGTATAGTCTTGACCACAACTCCTTCCTCAATGCTTCCCTAAATTTTGCTCTGAGTGTGTATGTGTGTGACACAATAAATGTGTGATCCAGTATGTATCTCTGTGTTTCTTTCTCGGTCTTCCACCAGATCTGACAGCACTGATAAAGTGTGAAAAGAGAAAGGGAATGTGTGTGTGTGTGTGTGTAAAGGCCCAGCTGTTTCTGGGCTTGACATCCACATGAAGGCAGAATGCCAGATGTCTCATTAGGCAAATTTGATTGGCTCGGTCATTTAGAATGCAGAGATGATACGGTTCCATATGTGTGTGTACATGAAGCTCTGTGTGTGTGTGTGTGTGTGTGTGTGTGTACATTTACATAAGAGGCCCGTATAACTATTTACATGTGTACACGCCTGGTGTATGTGCATTCATTAACTGTTCCACAATATCCACAATAAGTATATAAAATCAATATAGTAGGGAGCTGTACTGGAAATTACAAGAAAATTACTTATCAGGTAAAATAGAGGAAATGGGAAGTTGTTGCTGCTTTATTTCCTATAAACACTTCAACTGCTGCTTCAATTAATTTTTTAACGTCTACAGCTGCCTAAAGGTCCACTGTGTAGGATTTAATGGCATCAACTGGTGAAGTTTCAGACTAACCGAACACCGCTCGCATCTGCATTTGATGACCTGACTCCATCTGCATTTCCGCTTGGGTATGGGTGTTCATTTAAGACCTTATTCCTACATTTATATACTTTATATATTTACTTTATGTATTTATAGTCATATGGATGGACTTTAAATGGCCCTTTAAATGCCCATCCTTAATACTTACACTTGAACTGCAACTTAAAATTGTATGTCGACTGTTCTAGTAAATGCTTTTTTTAAATTCACCTCTTTGTTAAATTTGTTTAAGCATTTTATCTTTATCTGGAACTTCAGTCTACTGCTTCAGTGTCTTCGGCTTGTTTAACTCCTTCCGTTGCTTTCACTGACACTTCAATTATTTAATTACTTTAATTATTTAATTACAAAACCTCAAACCTCAACTGTGATTTATACAGCACCTTACCTACAAGAAATTCAGCTCAAAGTGCTTTTTAAAAAGAAAAGGAACAAAGAAAAGATCAGACAATTTAATAATAGACAAAATGTTACAATACATTTAAATAGAGAAGTAAAATAATAAACATGTAGCTCCTTTACAGTACGTGTTTGAACATTAGCTACTACTCTTAATGCTCAAATACTTAAAGTGATTTAACTTTCTTTAACTTCAGCTCACTACAACACCTTTAAAGGTCCAGTCTGTAACATTTAGGAGGATTGGCATAAATCAAATATAATATTCATAGGCTTGTTTTCAGTAGTGTATAATCACCTGAAAATAACAAGACAACAGACAAACCAAACACTGGCTCTAGATAGGTCCGTTTGTGTTTTTCGTGTATTTCGTGGCCACTGTAGTATCTCCACTTTTCTCTCACACTTGGAAAGGGAGGGTGAAGTGAGTGAGTTGCAATCTGCAACTACTACTGTGCCATTAAAACCTACACACGGGACTTTTAAAATCTTTACTTCTGTCCTCTTTCACTTCATCTGTCATTTCAAACTGTATCAGTGCTGACTTGAGGAGCTTTTAAGTGCTTCAACCTCAACTGCTTGTTGACCTGTCTCACTGTGACATTGTTTCTCAGCATTTTTGAAAAAAAAACAATCCAGATTGTATTATTTTTTGTTTGTTTAACATATTCCACAGTAAAAACAGCACTACCTTACTCCATCATTTAAAAATCCAACCTGTGCAAATTGTAAATAAAAGAGGATATAAGCTGTACATCTCACAGGAGGTTTAATGCTGCCATCTAGTGGTCCAAAGGGAATACAGATATTTATGTGTTCTGTAGTTTCTTGTGAGGCAGTAAGTGACTTTGTAAAGTCCTGATGAACTTTTGCTTCATAAATAAACTTACAAAGGAGGAACAGTCCAATAAATAAAAAGCAAATACTCAAGGTTTAGTTCAGCAGCATTATATTCAGTCTTGGTGAATAAGAAGAGAAGCTTCACTGAGTTAGGGAATAACAGAAACAACACCAAGGACATGCCCTATCAGTAAAAGGTTTTATAGCATTTTATGGGTACTATGACATCAGGCAAAGAAGGTGATGATAATTTAAAGCTCCCTTTATTGATTTTTTTTGGCTACTTTGGGGGCAGAAGTCCACATCTAGCAGAGGAGACACACCTATCTCATAATTAATGTTTTATGAGTAATACGTTAGCAAACAACTGCACATCTGGCAGACTCAGAGCAGCATTATCATTCAGACGTGTTACTGTCCATCTGATTAATGTAATTCCAATATTCCCTCTCCTTTTAGCTATGTCTTGGTCCCTACCAACTCCTGAGGGAAAAATCTGGCTCTTCAGCTGCTAAATGCTCCACTATGTTCACCAGCTGGATGCTGTGTCTGTTTGTCTGAGCCGTGAAGCTTTTTCGGGGGTTGATGAGAGCGAAGGTGAAGGTGAACCTGTTGACTTTGTCTGCTTATTTAACAGCACAGCGTGTTGTGTTAAATTACCCTCTGCAATAGTAATACACAAGAGACACGTTGGTATTGATAAGAGCAGAAGCCAGCCGTATGAGCAAAACTGTTTTATTAATTTACTCTTTAAACACATTGTTACTTTAATATTAATAGATAAAAAAAGACATACGTTTAAATTAATCAAGTTAAAGAATTCCATCTCATACAAAATTGAATAGCCACAATAAATGAACTATCTTTATAAGGTGACAGATCTCCTGCATCAAATAACATCTACTGTAAGCTTGCTTATGTTTACCACATTTCTGAGGAAAAGGTGGATAGATGCCTGGTGACTGGCAATATATTATTAATTGATCAATGTGATCAATTATCAGATGTAAGACAAAGTATAAGTCCATTGATACAAATGAACAAATGTCAATATTTGTATAAACATGTCTCTTCTTTACAATATAACTATGACATTTAATCTGCACTAACTTAAGCCAGTGTTTTCAAACCTTTTTGGCTCATGACCGATTCAAATGGAGGAGACTTGACTTGTACCAGGTTTGAAGTAAAGAAACAGTTCCTTAACATTTATCTTAGGACCCTTGGAGGAGTCACACCCTCCAGGTTGGAAACGACTAACTCAGGCCTCAGTATAGTACCACAACTACAGTATGTTAATGACACAAATGAAAAGCTTTGGCCTCTATGGAGGAGGAAACTGAGCGAGACGGGACATGCTGTTGGTTTATGTGGCAGCTTATGGGACGGTTTGAGCATTCTTCGGTAATATGACTGTCTAAATGGTCTAAAAATGTGTGGCTGATAGGTGGTCACTCCTTGCCTCTCAGGTCAGTTCTTCTTCTCTCCATTGCAACCCCCTGTGGTCCTCTTCTCGTGCTGCACATAGAGTCTGTCTCTCTTCCTGTTTGCTCCTTATTACGTCTTGCTGATTACAGTCTGGTGCTGGAGTGGATGTCTGTGATTCGTCCTCAGCTCCTTGTCCTCCGCTGGTCTCTTCCTTCAGCAGCTGAGGAGCCTCTGTGGTGCTTTCTGTCTGCTGCTGTGACTCATCAATATTAACAGAATCAGATTCTTTCACACTTTCCTCTTTACTCCCAGTTCCTGTCTCAGAGTTCTGCAAACCCCTGTCCCGACACGGCTGCCTGCGAATGGTCCGTCTGTGCTTGCTGCGACGCGATTGGTTGCAGTGCAGGGTGCGCCTGCGATGCCATTGGTTAAGAGAGTGTTGGGCTTCGACACTGAGCTGACGAGCGGCCAATCGTGGCTGGAAGCTGCTGATGTAGTAAAGAGAGGCGTATAGAGTTGTAAGGTAGTAGCCACCTGTGGGGATGCAGAAAGGAAGAAGGTCTGAGACTTGTATTGTAATTAAATAGTATCTAAACATCTATAATCAGTGGGAACCAGTCTAATACATCTACCACTAAGTTCAGTGCGTAAAGTCATTT
>NW_023340257.1:4484690-4486030 GCF_004916995.1 Morone saxatilis | reverse complement strand
ATACTATAATACGTTATAACTGGTTATGAAACAGTCACAATTTAATATTGATGCCTCTACAGACCTACATAAACAAACAAGGCCATCAGTGAGAAGACTGGCTATTTCTATACAATCATTCTTACTGCCTGCCACCTGGCCTGATTCAATATGTATGGAAGGTAAGGTATGATAATATGTTTTATTTGCACATGCATACATAGAGAAATATGTGTGTTTTGGAGTTAGTAGTATAGGTTAGATTGTATGTGCCTTACCCTCTCCCTGTAGCTGTGTGGGGTCCAGTAGCTCCATCATGTAGTCTGTGTCCAGCTGTAAGGTGACCAAATTACTACGGAGCAGCACCCATGTCAGGCAAGGCAGGAAATCATCTGCTCCAAACACAGTACCTGCTGGAGAGGAGAGTGTGGATTTGATTTGACACAGCGGGACACAAGTAGAGTTATAGGAGTCATAATCATAAAGAACTGCCTGGCTACCTGAGCTCGCATTAGCACTCATGCTGTGATAAATGCTTTTGCAGACTTTGAGCACGATCTGGACCTTCTTGTTCGGGGAGTAGGCCTCGTGCATACTAGTCCACCTTTGTTGGATCCGCTCCAGGGTGACAGAGTCAGGAACTCCAACTCCCGCCGAGCCCCCTAGCTCCTCTATCCCTTTCTTCTCTAGCACACGCAGGTTGCTCTGGAGGCGCTGGAAGGTGCCGTCATCGGTCCGGGAGGCATGAATGCATGAGTAGAGGTGTGCAGAGACGGGCTTCAGACCCACCTTGTGGAGGGAAAGCTCTACCAGGGCGTCTATGGAGGGTCAAAAGGTATGTGAGGAGAAATTAGATCTAAACAGTGAATTGCAAGGTTATAACACGTTTTGTTAATTATGTTAACACACACTTTATTGAAATGTAAATCTTTATTAGAAACTTCACAGTCAGCTCACTCACCGATCTCTGAGTCATTTAGGTCACTAATGCTGTCCAACAATGCCTGGATTTCTGGATAGTCCAACAGTGTCTCCCTCAGTGACGTGAGCGATAATCTGACTTCCTGTAAGAACTCTGACCCCCTGACTCCACCGGGTTCAGCCCCTTTCTTCAGTGTCATCTCCACAAATCCTTTCACAGCTTCTGCAAACGCCCCACCTTTACGGTCACTCAACTCCTGCACGCGATTTGTTAGTCTTTTCTTCTGACTTACCAGCCCGCCGAGAGCCTGACCCACCGCTGAGAGCCGATTTATGACCTTATCAGCCAACCGGTGTGCAGACGGGTGGTGCAGGTTAGGGCTCTGCACTTGGGACTCCTGCTCTTCCTCTATGCTGCTGATCGACAGAGAGTCCAGCTC
>NW_023340257.1:4468350-4484590 GCF_004916995.1 Morone saxatilis | reverse complement strand
ATAATAAAAAAGTTGTTTCCCCTTTTTGAGCACAAACCCCTTTACCGATCCACATGTACTGTTTTACACACATGTAATACCACACACACACACACACGACACACAGCATCACACACACAACACACACACACACACGCGCACACACAGATTAAATACCTGTATGGAGCACATTACGTTGCTTGGCTCCCTGTGGGCCATATCATCAGTCTGTTGGTCAGGCGGTGTGCAGAGCCACGTATCTGCATTAGAAAGGTGTTATAAATACATCACTTCTTTAGAAATATCTGTCTGGTTTTGTGTTCGTGATGTAGCTTCTGGGAGAGGATATGAGACAGAAAGCCACAGAGTTTGAAGCACTCACTGGGCTCAAGTTGAGAGAGGCGGTCTCTGTTCTTCTCAGTTACACTGAAGATCCAGTGAGGAATGTAAAGACAAACGCCTAACACATCCCTGACACGGAGGAAGAGATGACAGTGATAAAATAAATGTGTTAACCAGACAGAGTCAAGAGGTTTGCATAGACCTTGAAATGGCCACAGTTCTGTCAAAGTACATTCATTTGCACATACAGATAATCAACAATGTTGGTGTCATGCGCTAATGTTTACTGAGGGCTCATGAGCGCTAACATATATCTAACTAACATATAGTTTATATGGAAGCTCAGTCATACACAACAAATGAAAAAGGCATTCTCACCTGGTCAGAGAGTAGAAGAGCACGAGCTGAGCCAAGTCAGAGAAGGAAAGACGAGACTCAGACAGTTGGAAGTCTGACAGAGAAACAGAGAAAGAGTGGGCAGGATTACTGTCATATTCTGTCAAAAAACACATTCCTGGAAACACACAGAAGTTTGAACGAGGAAGGTCAAAGGGGGGACTTCCAGAGAAAAGCCACTGTGACCGTTTCACCACCTTTATATTCACACTAGCTTCACTTGCTAATAAGTCTATTATTTTCTGATACCACATGTTTTCTTTTTTTAGTGTCAGAAGGGTCACTTCAGCTTGTGATTTTACCTGTGCTTCATGCATCTGCAGCACTAACAGGTGTGGATCTAATTAGTAACAGAAAAGGAGTTCAAAGTGTAAGGAACCAGAATTTACAGTTTGAGAGTGGCCAGGAGGTGTGTATCATATTACCTTCCTCTCACCTGTAACAACAGGTTTGTACCATTTGTGCACTCAGAAAGTTTAACTACTGAACATATGACGTTATTTAGTTACTGCAACTGCTTAACAGCTTAGTCTGCAGTTCTTGGCAGAAGAAATTATTCATAGAACAACCAGTAAAAGTGACGCGAAGTGACAACACATTGATGCACACACACACACACAACCACACACCACACACACACAACCACACACACACAGCACACAAAAGTAGAGAAAGAAGTATGAGTTTTGCATGTGGTACATCCATACCTGTGCCAGTGCTTTTGATATTATAGTCGAGGACTGCTTCATTCTCCCCTCCAGCAGACACACACAGCAGGCTCGGCTGGGACGTTGCAGAGTCCTGAACAACCAGGAAACTCTGGAGGGAGACATACAGTGACTCATGTCAAAGTCTCAAGTGTTACGTAAGCTTGTTGAGCAGGAAAAAAGTTTTCTCTTAAATGTTCACAGTGGTAAATGTATGTGGCTCCATGCCAATCACGCAGCAAAGGAGGGAAACACTAAGGACTTCATGAATAAAAATCCACACTGCATTAGTGTTCCTATGACAGGACAGGGTTGATTTTACCTTAAAAATCAGTCACGATGACAGGTTGTAACCAAAGTGAAAGTCGTGTAAACAGCAAGTTTCCAAGGGTCCCAGGCCCACTCATGAAGCTGATAAGTGCCCACTCATGAAGCTGATATGACTCATAAAGGCCTGACTGACGCAGCTCTACAGACATAGTTGATCATCTGCATTTCAATTTGAAAAAAATGTGCAAAGTTTCCTCAATTATTAAGAAATAATCAAATTCAAAAAAAAAAATCCTTTTTCTCTATCTCATCTTCTTTCTATGAATGATGATGTGCTACACAATCACACAATTGTTGACAAAGTTAGAACAGTTTTGGACATTTTTTTTGTCTGAAGTAGGTGGGGCTCAGTTGGAAAAAGATGATGTCACATATTTCCATGCATCAATCAGAGTTCAGAAAGATTTGAATCAGTTAGATGTCTATAAGTCCTTGTGCTGCCATCATTTTTTTTTATTGTAGATAAGATATAAAAAAACATAATTTCAACAATCAAAATTGTAATAGCAGTTGCTTTTTTACACTGGTAACTGTGCTTTAACTGCACAGATGTTCTGCTGGTACAGACTTGAGGTCTGATCACATTGCCCTTTTGGAAACAGTGGCAGAAAAACTGAATAGGCAGTTAACGTTAAAGTAATTAACTTTGTACATGTAATCCCAAGTACAGCAAACCAACATCTCAGTCATATAGTTACATCACCACAACTGAATTCAGAGAGTCTCAAACACCAGCACGCATTTATACACACACACAGGAAGTGGCTTTCATGATTGATGTGCACAGAAATACAGAAGTTCACTGCAAGTCAACTTCACACGAGCAGCAGGGCAGCAGAGATATTACATGTAAAATATTCTGTTGATTCATAACGGCAACTTTTAGTCACTCATGCGTTTAACTCGTAGGAAGACATACTGGAAACTATTCAAGTGGAAAGAGCACTTTTTTTGGTTATTTAATGTTTATAAAACTGAGAGTTTCTACAGTAAAAAAAACCCCTAATGAAATGAAAAACTCATAAATTCCAAATACTCACATGTTGTTTGCTGCCAGTAAGAGTTTTGGATTTCAAATAACAAACAAATCCTCTGTCGTGCTCACATTCTCACTTGTCGCATGTGTATCCATTTTGTAATGTCATCTCTCTGATATGCACACGATTTTATTCAGCACTACTTCTGCATTCAGCCCCAAAAGAAGTGTTTGCTCATATGTGAAATAAAAAAGGAACTACTTTCGTGTCACAGTGATATGCAAGTCAGTGTTCAGTCAGGCTAAGAATACTTCTGCTGTGAAAGGTTCAGTGAAGCATACGGACATCCCTACATGCATGTGCGCGTGTTTGAGACCCAGCTTAAAGATAGTTTCTTAAAGATAACATTACATAGGTGAGAGGAAGCAAGAGAGGATCAGCCATGCAGAGAAATGGGGAAAGTAGAAAGACTGATGATCAGAAATGGAGCTAAATGGACACCTAATTTACCTAAATCCCCCTTCCGCTGTCTCTCAAATTTGCCTAAAAAAACAGGAAGATATTTCTGTAAAAAAAAAAAAAAGGCAGAGAAAGAAGACTATAAGTAATTAAAAAGTTCTCTCACCCCTTGTTTGTTGTACGATATGTCAAAATATAACAAATGAAGACAGTGGATAAAGTCCGAGACCACTGGCCCATTTAGAATCAGATGTTTAAATTTTAGGGTTCCACTTTTTGGATAATCCACCTACAGTTTCCTACAGTATTTGTGACATTTCAACAGCTTATTAGTTTAGATTTACAATTCAGCTGTTTCACAAATAAAAGTTGGGTTAAGTTGAGGCGCAAAAAACATCTTGGTTAGGGTATGTTCATGAATTGTTATATATATTCTATAGATAATCTGTTAAACATCTACAGACAAAGCAGTTGTTACAAGATAAAAATAATCTGCAGGCAGACTATCCAAATAAAGTTAATGGTGGTGATATAGTATTTTTGTAATAACAATACTGTATGCTTCAGGCATTGCGCTAAAAACATAAACCACATGATTTCAGCTTTCATATAAATTCATATTCCATTCTCTAATTAATTCATCAAGTTCAAAGGGCATTTTAAAAGTTTGTAAAGAATTTGGATGTGTGGATCAGTGACCGATTTACTTTAATAAAATCTCTAAACAAGTAAAACGGCATCAGGAGTAATTCACCATCATACTGAAGACTTGTTACATTACATAATGAAGGTCAGACTCCTTGATTGATTGATTTTTTGCAGCGAGAAGGAGGACAGCTCACCCCAGCAGGTGTTCCACAGATAGCAGCGTGGGCCCCCTCTCTATCCCAGGGTGACCCGGGGCACCAGGCCTTCTGACAGCCCCTCAGCTGCTCTAGCAGCGACAGTCTCCTCCTGCTGCTCCTCCACGGGATGGCTGTGGTCCCATTGACTGAACTGTGAACCGCCCTGGACACAGACATATGGACACGTTTATGTGCATGTGTAACTGTCTGCATACACATAAACAACAGATTAGTGCGTAAGTCACATATGGACAACAAAATATGTTAACACTGCTGATTCCTTCTAAGACAGACAAAATTAAATATACAATTCAGATTTTTTTTTGTGTGTGGAGGTTTTGAGTTTTATGCCAGATTTGAACATTCATTTTCAATAATCAGACACAAAAGGGAAAACAAGACTTAAAGCCAAGCTTATTGATGGTATAAAAATGGTTGATACTTACATGTGTTGGTCACTTCATGTATCGTCTCTCCTTCACACTATTAGCACACTTCTCCACATGTTGCAATCTTCTCTCTTGAATCCTTCCTTTCTGAACGGTACAAAATGTTGCTCAAGAGCTCAAAATACCAACATAGATAAAAAAGGAAGCTCACATAACATCCTCAAGACATTTCCTGGTGTGATGTGCAGAATATGTTGTGTTTCAAAATGCAAGTAACATCTTATGGCTGCCAGGTTTGTCTTCTTCTGTCAGCGGCAGATGCTGGCATTTAATGCACTTTCAGTTGTTATGTGAAACTGTTCAGCTGATTTTTCATCAAGGCACCTTCTTCGCCCTCCCCTCCCCTCAGTTCTGCATGTGGTTAACCCAGCTCACAGACAAAATAGACGGCATGTTCTCTAAAGAGCTAGGTGTGCCTATATTTTCTCTCTGCAGCACTCTTTCTGTCGTCTGCTCAGAAATGATGAATGGTAAAAACTGAACAGTTGTCCTGAAAATGATCACAACTGTGTATCTGTCTTACAGATTTGATCTTGCAACTGTTGGAGAAATGCACACACTTGATGCAAACAATCCATCAGTTAGAAATATTAATAAACTATTAAATATGTTCGTGTCTGTTTTATGTCATGCGCATACAGGTTGGTTTGCTAACTGTCCAACAGTTCTGCCTCTCACGGAAACCGCGGCTAGAGGTGTTGATGATTGGTCAACATTTCCGTGGCAAGCAGACTCACGGTCTTCCGTTTAAATGAAGCATATCACACTTTCTGTTTAAAGCATTTCCTGCCATGATCACTATGATCTGTATAGTGCAATGGCAATGACCGATATGGCTGGCAACAATGAAGCCAAAGCAGAGCCAAAAGCAACTCAACTCAATAACCTCAGAAGTGCTAGCTAGAAAATGGTCCCCCTTGTCCTGTTAAAATTAAGACAAAATGGCATAGATTATTGTTTTAATCATGTGCCTTGATGGAATTGATGGATTGTCATCAAATTTGGCACAGTCCATGTTCCCTTTAGGCAGCTAGATTCACAAGATCACACAAGAATCCATTTTGCCTGGGTTCAAACTGTCAACAATGGCAGCTGCTGAAGAGGTTAGCGTAGATGCTGCAAGTATCAGCTACATCAGAACTGGAGAATATTTTAGTACTGAAAGAAGAGCAAAGAACGACATTGAAGGCTTTTCTCGATGGAAAATACGTTTTTATTCTTCTCCCAACTGGCTTACTGCTTCGTTGGACTGGCTGAAGTTAGCCTGTGATAGGGACAGACAGAAGGTTCATCCAATCACCACTTTCCAGATGGTTCAGTGTAACAAACAATCTGGCACAGTCAAGTTAGATGAAACAACTGACATTATCTTGACTCTTCTTCTAACGCCATCACTAGGTCACATTTTTAATTTGTCGAATACAACACAAAACTAATGACATACCTATCATCTTCGGTGTACTTCATGTAGCGCTAGTTAGCGAATATTAGCATGTTAATCTGCCTCACTAAAACATACCTGTTAGCTTTGTCATTGTGAGCATGTTAGCATGCCAGTGTTAGCTTTTAGCTCAACGTCGTGGCTAAGCCAGAGAGCCTTTACTCGGCTGCAGACTCTTTATCAAATTTCTATTCCAATCAATTACATCTGAGTTTATTATGACAAAAACTACATTGAGACAATATAAGCACTGTTTATATAAAAGACTATGGACTTTAAAGATGGCGGAAAATCTTAATTAAGACTTTAATTAAATTCTTAATAAACTAGTTAAAAACTTACGTACATTTATTGTAAAATATTGTATAACATTAAATGTACTAAAGGCCTTCAAACAACACTATTTAACGTTAGCATAGTCAATTATACACAATAAAAGTGGCAACCATCTGGCAGACTTTCACAACTCCACCATATTTTGGCAAAGTCAGTCAACCTTTCCTACTTTACTACTTTGAATATGTGTGGAATAAATGATACTTCAGTTGGTGGTGCTATAGCTGTGAGTCATAACTAAGACTTCCAATTTACTGATCTTCTATTAGTGGTTCTTACTATTGGTGGTGGTCCTACGTGACAAAAACAAAAGCATTTCTGCTGAAGTGAGAACACTTCCGGTTTTTTCATGAGAGATTTCTGTGTTTTCTTGCTTTTCTCACCAGTTTTAAGTTGTGAGAAATGTTATGCCATTTCTATCTGTGAACCAATAAAAGTTCAGAAATATTTGAATCAAAACTTGCTGAGTTTCAACGCTGTGTAAAACTACCTAAAACTACTAAAGTGCCCTGATTTTATCTCATCATACTTTATATCCAGCTATTCTAGGGGTTTCTCACACTGGTGACTCATCGAAGTAACTGAGGTTTCATATCTTCTAATGTTTGATTGTTTTTGTGTGGACATTCACAATGTGGTCTCACATCATGACAACGTTTCCTGTTATCATTACTTGTGTACAGCAGCATATGGCAGTATGTGAAGCTCATTATAATCCAGTGTCCAATGAGTTTCTATATTCTACAAACCTGCCGCGCTAACTAAAGCCTGAAAAAATGACTCTGACACAGTCTCAACCAAAGTGAACATTATCGGCTTTACAAATTTATTGCAGGATTTTTGTACTGGTTTCCATTACTTTGTACAGATGGTAAGGTAGCAGTGTCCAGCCCCTGTATTTTTAATTTCATTATGTAACAATTCATGCTCTTTAAGACAGCCCACATGGTTCCCTATGAAATACCTTCTTGTACTTCACTACCTCATATTTTAGCAATTCTGTCTAAGGACCAACTGTAGAGAGCAAAGTCACTGTTATTTTGTATATCATGTACAGTTTGTTGCCGCATAAACATCTGATGACATTGTGTTTAAATTACAGAAAGTCAAATCAAACAGGAGCAGAAGGTTAACATGAAAAACAAAGTTAGTTTAAAACATTTTAAAAGTTCCACACAACCACTTACCCTATTGTTATATTTACAGCTATCTGTTCACCTACCAAGAAGTACTTTTAGGAAGTCACTGACCAATCAGGCCAACAGATTCTGGCTTGCAGGAAAAGGTGACAGATAAAATATACTTTTCTTTTGGAGAAGCTTAAATTGAATTCAGGTACTCAGTTGAAGTGGCTTGGCCCAAATCAGATGTGTTCAATAGTTGGTTGCCCCAGAAAGAAATATACAGTTGAGGCATATGTGAGCTAATGCCAAAAAAATAAGGAAAGTAGATTCATGTCAGTAAAGTGCAAATAACTGTTATAAACAGGAGATTGTTCAAAAGAATTAAATGTCCGCAGATGGAAAATGACCTTCATTTCCAAACAAAAGGCCTCGATTCATAATTCCCCTTTAGGGCCAACTCCAAACGGTTCTGTCACTATAGGAGCTTTTCTTACTAGTTAGTTACTCTTCCTTTTTGGGCTCTGGGGCCGCTGATGCAGAGCTTGCCTTGGCTGCAGCTCCTTTACTCTCACTGGCCTTCTCTTTCTTGTCCTGACTGTCGATCCTGGCATGCTCCTGCTTCACCAATTCTTCCAGCTCCGCCTGCAGAGAATCAAAGGCAGAACAAGGGATGTGACATGACACAGAGGACAGAGTGGTGAACATAGTGCTGGGCGACATATCAGATGAACCGGTACACCATTTCTAATTTCCTGTAAGATACGAATTCTTCATATAGCACCATAGCAGTGCATAGCTGAAACAACTGCTGTAACTCATCAACAGGCAGGCGCAGCAATGTTGTTTTCGTCGGGGCAAGCTGTGTAGCATGTATAGAGAGAGGAGCCTTATAAAGTATGGTCCCTTGTCACTAATGGTTATAACTTTACAACACAACAGTTAATAACCCACAACTAACTCTCTTTAACAGGCCAGAACACCATGGCATACAACAATTTGTGATAATTTTATTATTATTATTATAATTATTACTGCTAGAACATTTGAGATATGTCTCTTTGAATACTTAAACACTTGGAGTATTTTATGTCAGTTCATAGCGTTTATATAACTATTTTACAATATAAAAGGACACATTGTTAAAGTTGTTGGCATATCTATTGTTTTTAAGATCTTACTACGTTGCAAAAAACTGTGATTTACCACGAAATCTGCAAAATACTGTGATACGGATTTATGGTCAGATCTCCCAACCGTATGTGGGGCAGTGACAGTAAGAAAACCATTCGAGAAAAACAGCTTGCATGTTGCGTTTAGACGTCCCTCCACAGTGGTGCCTTGGTACCACAACATCACACAGGAAAATCATAAATAGGTTAGCCTGACATTTCAACAGCTCTCACCTCTTTATGCTGCAGTTCTACACTGACAAGACTTTGAGATTACTGCAGGTGCACGCTCTACTAAAGTGTTTACTGTATATTTAGACATATCAGTGTGCATGCAGATATCTTTAGATGAGTTCTACTGACATTGTTTAAACTTTACACTCTCATGTTTGTATGCTAAATATGAAACTAAATATGAGTCAGCAGGGGGTTAGCTTAGCTTAGCATAGAGACTAGAAATGGGGGAGACACGTTAAATTATTCACCTTGTAACACTGCTAATGCTCTCTGATTAACACGCTGTATGTTGTTTGGTTCACTCGCACACAAACAGTAGTTTGTAGATTGCAGCATCTCTTCTGGTTGCCGGGCAACTTCACAATGAGAACAAGACTCCGTAAGGTCATTGTGTCCAGCTGTGGTTCCCCACTTCCCCCGAAACTATTAATTTTGTTGTTTATGTATCTGTGTTTGTACAGATAGATTTAGATATAACAAACTAGATACAACATGTACATTAGTGGACCTTTTGTATCTTACTATTCCTTTAATCCTACATAGAGACAACAATACTGAATGTCAAAGTCCTTCAAATCTGACCTGTGTCACTTTGCTGCATGTCATCCCCTGTCTATCTTCTGCTGTCTTATCTAATAAAGGGGGAAATCCCCGCAAATATACATATATATATAAACAATACTGAGTGGCTGACATATGTGCAAACAGGAAAACAGTGATAGTACATCATGTTTCAATTACAGCAGTGTTTACATTGACTACCTTGTCACTGAAGTGATTACTGTACTATTTATCCTCATAATCATGTGCGATAGTTCTGTGGTAAATGGACTGTGCTCAAACAAGATTAATCTATGACTGTGTAACTCACCTTCCATCCCAACAGGTCAGCCAGAGCCAGACAGCCATCATCACATGTACTGATGTGAGCTACATCTCTGAAGAGAGAAAAAAAAAGCCAAACACAAAGTGGTTCACTAAATCATCATCATGGATAGCGCTATGGCACCCTCTGGTGGTGCAAAGGTAAACTAATGATGTCAGTTAAAACAGAATACATGGGCCCAGGGCTATATATGATTCACGCTGCACTAGCACTGGGTTAAAAACCCATTGAAACACACGACATGCGTCTATACATTAATGTTTACATTTCATTCCAAATTGGCACCTTTTTTTGGTGATAAGCGATGGGCTAAGTGCAGTGTGAAAAACCCTATAAGTTGCAATAGGAGGAGAAAGGTAATGTAGTAAAACAAGAAGAAGAGAAAAAGTAGCAGCATCTCAGTTTCATCATTACCTGTACGCCTTGTCTGAGTCGAAGTCCATCCCTCCTCCAAAACCCAGCAACCCGAACAGAGGATCAGCCTGCAGAGAGAAACACACAAACAATGCAGCACCGAGAATCCAAGAAATCCCTCTCTGACAGTAAAAACAGTGGGAACAGTAAGGATTCAGGCAGAAAGGGGTTGACCGAAGGGTGAAAGCTCACCTGCCCTGCCTTCTCCATGTTAATGAGCAGTCTGGGGCAGCTTTTTGAAACCCTAAAAGAAGAAGGGGGCAAACAAACAATTACTTAAAACAATATTTCAGTAACTGAGTTGAAGCTCTTAAGAGCAATCTTCAGTAAGGTCTAAAATGCAGTTGAGCAGACCCTCAGCATTCTCCCCAGAGACACTTCAACAAGACAAGATTATTACTGGAATCAAGCCTGAAGCATTCACTTATACTGCAGGACAGTCTCACTGGCTGCTAGACTGCAGTATGCTGCCAGATTATTACTGCACCAGTGTCTGTGGTCAGCAGCGCATTTCAGGAATATGAAACTTGATCGGCAGTACCTGCTGACTAGACCTGCAAATGGCTGGACCTGCAGAGAGGTCCCCATGACGATGAGAAGATCACAGCGAGGAAAATCCTGACAGGTAAATAAAGACAATGTAAAGAGTGTATTTCTGCACAGACGTTGCATCACATTCTCTTCAAACATACATGCTTACAAAACACCACCATGTGCTCACCATCTTCATTGAAGTGAAGAACCGGACGGGTAGATTCTCTCCAAAGAAGACGATGTCTGAGTGAAGAGAAGCAACAAGAGATACTGAGATATGGGGAGACATATCTACTTATGTAGCGGTCATGTTTGTAGTGTAAGACTGAAATGAAATAGAGATAACAGTTTGGCAGGTCTTTAAGGAAGTAGAATAAGTAAGAAAATGCTTACAGAAATAAACTGGACAATAGAAAAAGAAAAAGAAACGGAGATCCACCGACCTGGCTTGACCAAACTGCTGCACTTGTCACATCGAGGAATGTCATCAGAAAAGATTTTATCTACAAGGCAGAGGGAAGAGGTTAAACTCAATAATTCCAAGCTCCAACATATAAAAGTACATAACAAAAGCCACCCTTCACACCTTTCATCCAGTCCAGATTGTACTCCTTGCGGCAACAGAAGCTGACACAGTGGGACGTGTAGAACGTTCCGTGAGCCTCAATTAGATCGTCTCCCTCGAGCCCGGCCACACGCTCCAGTGTGTCAATATTCTGAATACACACACGTATCAATGTTAATACAAAAACAGAAAGAGTCAGTGTACAGTCTATGAAGTGGAGACGCTAGCTGGGTTTTTCCTACCTGTGAGTAGCAGCGTCTCAGCAGCCCCTTGTCCTTCAGCAGCTTCATGAAGTAGTGACAGACTGTCGGCTAAACACCAATATAAGAGAACAAACACCTGTGAGGCCTTTGATTGTTTTCTGTTACATTTCATGCCTAAATGTTCCGATATAATTTTATTATTATTATCATTTTTCACACAGAGATTACATTTCCAACCAATAACATGAGGCCTAAAGGGCAGTAAGAAATGTTTTGTACCTTAAACTGTCCTGGATATAGCTCCTTAGCCAAGGCGAAGAAAGGCTCTGGATGTTTCTGAGGTGGTAGACATGTAACAAGAGTGAAGACTGGAGTAAAAACCGCCTCATATCACAAAACAGGATGCTCTTCATTTAACTGTACAAGTATATACTAAGCAATTACCCATAGTGGTGAAGTGGTCTCAGGTCCCAACATTCTAACTTGATTGTTGTTTGCTCATTGTTCAATGACTTTCAGAGCATTTTCTTAAATGTGACACAACTGTCTCAAGTGTTGATCAATGAGGTTATAATTAAGGTTCAAGCAAAGCAGTCCTTCACAAACCTTAAAGTAATCTATCTGGAAGATGGCCTCTGGGTAAGGCAGGTTATATTTTTGCAAGTTTGCATACAGGCCAGTTCCAGGTGAGCGGAAATCAGGGATTCCAGCCGCTGTGGGTGGAGACGGTGTTGAGGATTACAGATTTTAAAAAATGAAAAAATGAAACAAACAAAGATGTAAAATATTCATTGAATGACGTAAGGGTTGGGGGGACTGAGATACTCACATGTGGATATTCCTGCTCCAACCATGCAGATGATGTTTTTACCTGTGTGGATGCAGAAAAACATACAATCCATAACTGCATTATTATAACAGGCTTGTAGTAAATCAGTCCACTGTGGTCAAATACATTGGATGAGCTGAACGAAAGCAGGCAAGGACTCACATTTTCCGCTCTGTATGTATCGCGCCACTCCTTCTAGAGTCAGCTCATCCAGCACTTTGTCTGCTGAGCCGAGGCCCAGGGTGCTGGAGAAGAGGTTACGCAGGAAGTCCACTGGCAGGATTACAGAGTAGAACCAGATGACAATACATTTGAGGATAAACTGAACACTATGCATGCGGACAATATCACACCAGTGCACAGACACTGAGACTTTACAGTGAAGTAGGAGACATCTCGAGTCCAGCAGGAAAACTTTAGAGATGAACTAAATTAGCATATTTATAGATTCTGTAATGTTTAATGAGCAGACTAAGGGGTAGATGCCTTTTTAAGGATGTAAGTGTTTATTTAAAGACTATTTGTATATGTGTCTTAATATGTGTATGGAGGGGAAACATTAAATAATAAATGAATAAAACAATGGAATGAATTTAAGCAGTACCTCAGTATGAGGTATGTGGTGTATAACCAGGTGTGGTGTTAACAGTTGTGAAGGATTATACTTTTGCTCCACTTTGAGATATGCATGTGATTTTACATACTCTCTGTGTCTCCTGCAGCCTCCTCCTCACTGCTGTCGTCTGATTGCTCCTGTGAACGACACAATACTGGCATTGAAACCAGTGTCTGTACGAGCAGTAAACAAGTGAATGGCTGCAGTCTTCATCTGAGATCGGACGGTGGCCGATGAAGACTGCTTTGTTTGGACACAACCCCACCTGATGTTACCTGCTGGCTCCACCCAGCTCGGCTCGCAGCTGCAGAAGTTATGGTCTTACCTCTGGTTCAGGCGTCACCTCCTCCTCCTCTTCTTCTTTTTTAGGAAGTTCTACAAGTGCAAAATCAAAATACCACGTCAAACTCACTCGTGCTTCCCCGTGTAAAGTGTCATGTTAGCGGCATAGCCAGCTAGTCCAGCTAGCTCGGTGTGGACTCGTCTGTTGTCCCATTGCAGCTGAGTTTTCTGAGCAGACAGTCTTCCTACCTGATGCATCAGACATTTATCCGTCTGCTGAGACCCTTCAACCACAAGGATCCGACTGACAATTAATTTAAATCTCTGATTTCACTAAAGCTACGACGGGTATCCACAACTGCTAGCGCTCAGCTGGGCGATCTTGTTGTTGTCCGTCAGAAACACGGTCCGTGTTTGTGTTGGCCCAGTTCCCATGTTATAATGGGTTCCTACCGCAGATCTAACTTGTCCGGT
The DNA here is from genome assembly GCF_004916995.1 of Morone saxatilis. Taxonomy (NCBI): domain Eukaryota; kingdom Metazoa; phylum Chordata; class Actinopteri; family Moronidae; genus Morone; species Morone saxatilis. The sequence goes on along the minus strand of NW_023340257.1, from coordinate 4,470,996 downwards.
TAAATGTAAAAGTGTTTATTTACAAAATCACTTTTAATAATAAGTAATAGTAATAAAACGGTTTTTTTAAATATACATTTTGCGTACAACTTTAAAGTAGGCAATAGTACCTAAAATGCGGTGTGAAGTAGAAGAAGCTCATACAACAAGTTGTGTTCACATCGAATCTGGCTACCAAATCACTGTAGATGTCTTTACATACAATGTAGCAAGGATTTCTTCATCCTAATTCACTCTTGCCTCTCAGTGTTACTGGTGTGCTCCTCCGCCCAGTGTGGAGTCTGACACTGCTGCAGTACAAGGCTCCAACTGGATTATTGGCTTTAGTTTCCTCACATAAGCTTCCAGTGAAGATTAGAAATACATGCAGACACACTATGATGTGTGGCCACGTGGTTTTCATTGTCTGTTAAACATGACTTGTGGACTCACAGGTAAAGGTCGTAAATGTACAAAAATCATGATACTGAACAATAAAATCTTTATTCAATGTATTTACAATCATATTTACATTTCAGCAAATGAAATCATTACAGCATATGCAGACGAGTGGACTCTTTACTGCAAGTTGATTCTGGAGGAAAACCACAGAAGCAGATTGTGATAACATACTTTCAATGACAGATGCCAAATAATCCAAGACAAAATGAGGTAGTACACTTTAGTCCACCACTTGCTGTATTTTTTTTCTTTTTCACATGACTATGTCTAATTGGAGGTTGCCAGTGTCCAACCAAACATGACTTAGTAAGGTTCATAGTAGCAGAGTGTGTTAAGACTCTAATTTGTCTATGCTGGACTTTCTCTGTGATAACCGGCTATATTGCTGCAAAAATCTAGACTCATCGCCTCCTCTCTTCTTATGTCAGACGTTTCCTCTGAATGTCTCTTTGCTCCATCAGTGCCCTTTCTGTCAGACTACAGTGAATCGATGGCAAAGTTCTCTCAGAGGACTATTTCTGTCCCTTGATTCCTCAGATTCCCACCCTGTCCATCCCCTGCCTTATACGTGTGCCTCACTCTGCCACTCTCCTTCCTTCAGGCTGAGGTCGTAGCCAGTAGCGGTGATCTGGCACTGTGGTAACATCTCCTCCAGCAGGATAATGACCAACCCAGGACTAGAAATCCCAGGGAGGGACGAAATGTCCAGACGCCGCAGTCCCCTGTGACACACAAACCACACAAAAAGAAAGGATCTTAACACAACAGTAGTGTTTTGGTAATAATAACTAGACTACGTTGTGAGTGTTTGCATAATTACTTGAGATTCCTGAGTGCAGCCAGGCCGCCTGTAGTGATGCGTGGACAGTGAGAGATGTCCAGTTCCTCCAGAGAGTCCTGCAACACATGGAGCCTGGCCAGGAACCAGTCGTCCACTTCAGGGCATCCTCGTAATGACAGAGTCCGCAAAGATCGCTGCTTCTCTGAGGGAGGACAAGGCACATCAGGAACACTGAACTTACATGCTAAATATGTGGCTGACAAGACAGAGAGAAAATTAGGTTATAGTATAAGAAAGGTGATTTTAAAAGGAATAAAAGAGTTCAGTACCAAAGTTCTCCAGTCCTGTGTAGTTGATGAGTGTGTAGCTCATGTTTACTTCCTCTAGGGGTGTGTCTTTGTGCTCCATGAAATCCCAATTAAACTTGCCCCTGTGGTCTGCACGGAACCACTCAGACCAGCCAACATACCTGAGGACACAACGATCACACACATTTGAGACATGACTATTAAAACTGTCTTTGCTGCATTATTACGGATTATATGCAAACACATAGTGTTTTTTTAAGAGCTGTAATGAAATCAGTTGTATGATCACCTAAGCCCACATTTCCAAGTAACATAACAGTGCAGAGGCGAGGGGACAAGACACTTACCTAAATCCTCCCTTCATACTCAAGACGTAATGCGCTGCAGCAATGTCTGCCCCGAAAAGCCTCTGCCTGTAGCCATAGTTACTGTATGAGAAAGTAGGGAAAAGTTAATGATAGATATTTACAGTAACTTGACAAACTGCACCTGAAACGGACTTAGAGCACCCTGTCACAGTCACTATTTCAGAGCCTGAAGAATAGCAGGATTATGACCATAACCAATAGCAATACCATTTGTGTGCTCATTACAGCCACATTCAGCTCAGTATAAATCTCTGTGGTGTGCTCAGTGGTAACTGAGGTGATTTTGTTGTTTTAGTCCATTGATTCCTAATTGTGCCTATAATCCAGAGAAATATGAGCATTTATCAGGCACTTGAGAGCAGCTGCATTTCCTTTCATTCACCCTGTGCCAACTGGAGTCTACCCAGCACCAGACAGCAGCAACAACTGCTGTGGATGCACCTCTGGGTGCAAGACAGTCAAAACATCTCTTACAAATTCTTCTTCTGAATCCTCTTCCTCCTCAGCCGAGACCACCAGCTCAGGAGCATCTCCACATCATAGAAACGCTGGGCGAGGAGGAGGAGAAGCCTCCTGTGCAGAGGAGACGGAGACACTGAGCTGGAGCTGCACGGTCGCCGAGCAACGATGAGGAGGGCTGACCGCTGGAGACACCTGTGTAGAGACTGTAGATAGATAGATAGATAGATAGATAGATAGATAGAGAGATACAGAGATAGATAGATACGTTTAGATAAGAGATAGATAT
>NW_023340257.1:4461978-4468250 GCF_004916995.1 Morone saxatilis | reverse complement strand
ATAAATACACAGATAGAGAGATAGATAGATAGATAGATAGATAGATAGATAGATAGATAGATAGAGAGAGATAGATAGATAGAGAGATACATAGATAGACAGACAGACAGAATTAAAAAAGCAATAACTATACATCTATAAAAATATTAAGTACAGTCAGACAGAGGAGCCACAGGAAACTGTCCTCCAGTTCTTCTAAATTTAACGTTAAGTCTTGAGTCTGAACATGAGGTGTCTTTAAACGCAGACAACTGAAGCCTTAGGTCAGCTCAGTACATACAGTCAGAGGAATATAAACAGTTAAAACTATAACCCTCAAAGACTGCCTCTAACTCTACACCGTTGTTAGAAAACATGAACGCCACTGTATAAAGCCCGCTTTACTAGAGTTATATAGTAATCTTTTAGCTAACATTAGCTACATTTAGTGTTGTATCAGTAAGTTACAGCCTTATAAAACAGGCTACAACCTGACATTTAAAAGGAGCGAGTGAAATGTCTTCAATTGGTCGGGTCAGTGAAATAATATGTGGAAATGTGAAGGTTAACGTACCATAAGTGCGGCCGACATGATTACGCCGTTGAACGGAAGGTCGTAAGGGACAAACGCTGCACCTCCGCATTTGCAATAGTGTGTTGTTGTTCCTGATGTCCGCCGCAGAGTGTCGCTACCTGCACGTCTCTGATGCTGGGATGAACCTCGAATGACCTGAGAGACATAGTAGGAGTGTTTAATTACCGTGTGGGGCTTTTACTATGAACTTTATATTAACATTACTAATCATACAGAAATTTAAAGGCAACATCTAAATATATGTAAAACATGTAGCAGGAGTATTAAAACTGAAAACACAGGATTAGACCCGACTGGACTCAATAGAGGGAATTATGATAAATAACAACTAAGATATTGAAATGTTATTTCTGTAAACACAATAATAAATGCCTACTTGAGGAAACAGATGACTCAATAGTTTTGCAAAAGTAATTTCAGTGTCATTTCATATATGACTGCTTGAAATTACCTCTGGTAGTAACTTTATGAGCTGAGCTTGTCTAACACACTGTAAAACATTAGAAGATGTGATGATGGACCTGCAGCTGATCATAGAGATTAATATTAAACCAGACTGAAACACACACACCAAGCAGTTCACAGTTGTATTCGTAGAATTTTGTGCTGTGAACATTACTCTCCCTCGTTCATAATGCTAATTACATTATTATAAAGAAACATTGCAGTTCAAAAAAAACGTTTGAGGGCCCTCCCCATGTTGGGACCCTGGGTTCTTGGTACCACTACCCCCCTAACTACTACATCCCTGTGTGCAGAAAAAAGTGGGAGAGAGACAGAAACTAAAAACAGAGTGAGACAAACAGAGGTGCAGCCGGCAATTTGCTCTATTATGTTTTATTATTATTTTAAGCTAACATAAAGATAAGTGACTGTCCTGCTACTAATGCTCAGTTATGCTAACTCATGACAGGTAGTGTTAAAGGGGGAAAAGTTGTTATTTTACGTCATATCTTTTTAATTTTACAGTCTGTGTGTTATATCAGTAAGTCGGTAAGTAAGTTTCTGTTCATAAATCTACTGATAGCTTGAATCAACAGATACATATTTTCAGAACAGGTAGGCCAACTTCCACATTTTTCTCCAAGCAATCTCCTTTTTGGTCCAGTCTCTATAGATATGAAGTATCATGTAGAGCCCACAGACGGCTAAAGTAACAACAACGGGTGTCTCTACCTCCGCTGCAGACAGGTTCAGAAGCAAGAGTGAAGATTATTTAATCCCAAACGTCCTCATGCCAGTAAATGGCTCTGGATCAGAACAGAATCTAGTGTAACTCTGGGTGTTTATTCCTCCTGATCATATTTCAAAAGTTATTATTGGAGAAACATTACAAGCCTTTATACTTATACAAAAAAACAGACTACTTGATGTAAGTGTGGTAAATCTCATTTCATGGTAAACTGCTGCAAATGACTCTTAATGGCTATTTAATGAGCTGAGCTCGTCAGTAACATTAGAAGATGAATCCATAAAATCTATTGGAGGCTTTATTAGATACAACACACCATCTGTGAAATTATTTATTCAACAGTAATACTTTGAAAAATGTAGTTTCTAGTACCACTATTCCCCGCACTACTACCCTGTCCCCCACACACAAATAACTCTTAATTATTAAACTATGATCATACAGTGGAGTGCTGTTTATCACTATAGTCTTCAGATGGCTCTTTATTAACATATTGTATAGATATTAACACATAATATATATTAATTTACCTCCACAGACGGTCAGAGGTTAGCAATCCTCTCTGTGGAGTGAGATCAATCACCTCAAGGTGGCAGCCTCCGTCCTGTCCTCATGTATGTTGTTTTACATCTCCAGGCCAATATTGCTGGTTTATTCAATTTTCCTCCAAGCATTTTCTGGATTTTCACTTTAATACCACAGGGAGGTCTTCTCTCCCTTGCTTGAAACACTACTCATCTGACAGATGTGACACCAAAAACAGGAACACCAACACCACACCCACTCTGCTATATCACTATCATACACACACAAACACACATGCATAGTCCTCCTGAAGATCCCCGCAGTCACACACAGTGAGTGTGATGTGGCAGGCGACTCACACCTGCTGGTACAAACAATTAGCAAATAAGATTACGGCTTGCACCTATCCTGTGTGTTTGCAGAGGATTGGCAGTGGATGGTTGTGCAAACAGAGGGTTTAGTATATTAGTGATCAGGTATGTTCAGTGGTTTAACCTCAGTCAGATGTGCTTCCAGTGAGTAGTCCATACAATGACCAGCATAAACAAAACAATTTAACATTTTAGTGTAAAACCATGAAGATTGTGTCATGTATCAAAATCAAAAGGTGGTACACGGTAAATACACTGTCATGGAAACAGTTTACAATTCGTTAGTTCCTTTGTATTAGTCAAAGAGATTGACAAAGGGATGGAACAATGGAGGAAAAGGCAGTGAGAGAGTAAAAGTGTGGTCTACATGGAGCCTGAGCAAATTACATTACTGAAGGGTTGGTTGAATGAACAGATGGACCAATGAAGTAAACAGTGACTGGCAGAGGGAATGAATGAATTGATTGGGGAATGGTAGGTGGAATAGATGGAGTGCTTACTGGACCAGAATTTCAATGTTTCAACAGAATGGACAGATAGACAGTGTTTGTGTGTCCTTATGGTGCCAGTGCCTGCAAAACACCTATTGTGTGTGTGTGTGTGTGTGTGTGTGTGTTTCTGTGCACAAATGTTTGTGATTGTTCATGCATGTCTTGACTCCTACCTATATTGAGACTAATGATCATTGATTCTGATCTGGTCTGAGCTTTAGAAATTAAATATTCCGCATGCAGCTCTGTTGGAAACACCTCAAAACAAATTGATCTTTATCATGCTGAGATGATTTAATATCAACCCCTAAGAATATTCATGTATCCAGATCAAAAGCCTTTCTCTTTGAACTTTACCTTACTGTATTTTTGATGGGATTTTTGTTCATATCGTTTACATGTGGTTTGATGCACTATATTCATACCCCCATATGTTTGTTTATATTCATGAATTTTTGATTATGTCTTAATGGACTTTGAAAAGCAAACCATGCAGGAGCTTAAAGTTTGAGGTTGCAGCGCAGTCTACAAACACGCAGATGGCTGTTCTGTGCCATAAAGAAAAAGTATAGTCTCGTAAATGTTGACATAAGCAAAGAGCTTTAATGCAGTAGCTTTACCATTTTAAATATCACCAACAGTATGTCTCAAAAGCCAATAATAGTAGTGTTACATCAAACATAGCTGTCCCGTCCTTTCTTACAAGAAAACAGTTAAAATCTACATATGGTATGCAAACCCTGGGCCCTAGCAAGAAGCACTGAGAGGGTTAAATACTTTTTTTGAAGGGTTATGGGAAGGGTAGGTGGTGATAGTAGAGCGGAAACGATTAGTTGATTTATTAGTTCAGTTTCTTGTCCCATAAGAAGCAAGGCAGCATAAAAAACATACATAGATACAGCACTATAATATAACTGAAGGCATTAGTCTAAGAAATAGTCTTTCTGGTTTGTACCAGGGGATAAGGGGAAACACAATTCTCTTCATCCGTATACTGTAATGCACTGAATACAGATGAATGACAATACAGTTGCTCTTATCTTATAATTGATTTAAGGAAACAAAAGGTAAACATTGCCCAGTTCCAGTTCCCCAACTGTTAGGATTTTCTACATTTGTTTGCTTGTGTGACAGCAAATGGAGTATATTCGGGTATGAGAAGATTGGTTGGACAAAACAAGTCATTTTAAAATATCACCTTGGGTTTTAGGTAATTGGGACATTTTCACTATTTTTCACACAATTGTTTGATGGGTTTCCTGCCCTTAAGAGAAAAACATGCTTTATTCCAATATAAGAAATCCTTTTTTATCTTCAGAATATGTGTGTGCATAGCAGGAAAACATACTGTATTTGATAGATATCTTGTCTTATCACCACACATCAGTGGGAGTTTGAAGTTGTGCAAAGTCTGAAGAATGTTAAAAGGCACATTGTAATCTAAATGAGTCCAGTGCATACAAGATTGTATCATCTGCATAAAAAGTCTGTTTTGGAGTAATAATACAGATAGAACAACATAATAAAATAAACCAATATATAGTTATTTATATACATATATGCATCTTTTGAATTTGCATCTAAGATAATGTAAACAGCAGTATCTGTAAAACACTAAAATTTCCCTGTTTTGTCCAGGTTTTCACCACAGTTAAAACAATAATTATAAATGTATACTTGTGGGTTTATACATTATGGGTTGCGTGTGTATTTATTAAGACCAGCAGTGTTAATTTTAGCCAATAATATATTACAGTTTGAAGCAAATGTGTATAACTAATGATTGCTTTCTACTAGCCAAGAGTGATGCAAGGCAGTGGCAGCTAACTAGCTAACTGTAATGAGAAGCTAAGCTGGCATTAGCCAGCTGGCTGTGGCTTGGCTCCACACGGGTCTGGCTTTGGTTTCTTCGTGGTGTTGGCTGATCGAGTGATTTGTAAACAACAAGCTAGCTAGTATCATTAAGCCGGTGGTGCAAATAAAATATAGGAACATTCCAGATAGAAACGTTTTTCTAAATATGATTGTAATTTATTTTCCAGCATTCAGTGTTCATTTCAGCGTTTGTGAATGTCACTTTTGGCCGACAGACTGTGTATGGAGTGTAAGCACAAGCAGCAGGATGCTGACTGCAGTTCACTTGGCAACCACGGTGTCATTTTTGCAGTTTTCTGAAAGTTACACAACCTTTAATCGAGAAATAATCAGCAGATTATGCTTATGAAATTACATTTTTGTTAGAGCTATATAAGATATGCTGCCTTCTCATTAGTTACTTCGCTGCTCTGCCCCCTGCAGTCCTTACATTAATATAAATCCATTGTTCCCTTTACTTGCTTGAACACTGTCAGTTTACAGCAGAGACGTACTGCCAGCAGTAGACCACATTAAGTAGAAGGCCTCAACAATTATGAGCACATCATTTTACACTGCTCTTGTCAGAGGCTTATCACTATGACTATATTATTTCTCATAAGGGAAAGGCAGAACTCCTTCCACAGTCTTGTTAGCAGATGAAGTCTGAGGTTTCCTAATAGCTGCTCCCCTGTGGCTCCCCACGTTTTACTGTGAGTTGCAGGAAGTGATGGCCCTGTGGGAAAGCCATTAGCCACTGGTTGTCTCTCTCGTTCTTTCTCTCTGCCCCAGCCTCTTCCCCCTGTTTCTGCAGAGATGTGGTAAAGACACAGACACACACATCACGTTACTATACACACATGCACAAACCGCTGCAGCATTCTCAAGACCGTAAGCGGCTGTCAGGTTTGTTTTGTTTTGACCAGCTCCCATAAGGCCAGTGGAGTCTGTAAATCTGTACCGTCTTGGCAGGAAAGCCATTAGAGGGCGGTCATACAGGGCCAGTTGCTTGATGCTCACATTGAGGTACAGTCACTGAGAAGGCGACTGGAGGGCTGAAATGGCATAACAAGCAAACCCACAAATGACTGAATCAATGATTAAAATTCTGATATGCATAGATGTTTAGATTTAGTTAAATTCATATTTGTGTAAACTGCTTGAAAATGATCTACAAGGAAAATGTGATATTAACTGTATATGAATATATAAGTAATATATGTGAAGTGAAATATAATATAAATATGTATGTTTTCATTAGTGTA
>NW_023340257.1:4459582-4461884 GCF_004916995.1 Morone saxatilis | reverse complement strand
CTACTGTATTTTAATGTCAGTCATAATGGTGTTAATTGGAGAGTCTAATATTTTCTCAGGTGGTATGGTAAGTTTGAGAAACATTTATTGGCTAATTGGCTCGCGCGCACACACACACAAACACACACACGTCTTCTGTGATTAAGTTTTCATTAATGTGATGTGTGTCCTCTTATCTTTTGTACATTCGCTCATTATTCAGACACCTTTGCATACCGTGTGTGTGCATGTGTGCCTGTACAAGGGCACATAATCATCATCTTCTTATCTTTCTTTTCCACACATCTGTACTAATTTCCATTGACAGAATTAATTACCATGATGACGAACAGCAAGCCGACCCAACCCATTGTTATACACACCGCGCAATTACACAGCACCATTATCTTGTAGGGAGATGTCACTCAGAATAGCACATCAGCCAAAAATAGCATAAGCTGGCAGAGCATGTCATAGGATGAAGACTGTATTGACTGGAAACTGCTGAAACACCTAAAATCCTCGGCTGTGGCGTTGAACACACGTACAGTACTGTACAGACACAAAATCTGGCTCATGCACATGCAGACGTGCATGCAAAGACCTCAAATGCTGCTGTCTGGAGATCAGTACTCTCACGTGTGTGTGACCCTGAGGAGCTCCAGTGTGTGTGGATCATTAAAAAAAAACAGATTGAGGTTAGTGTTGGATTTTCCTCTGAGACTTTATACCCAAAATAAAAGTTACTGCTATCTGCTTTAAATCCTTTGAACATGCACATACACGCACACACACACATGCTTACCTAGATTCATGAAACATCCTGTAAATTGTGCTCTGTGTATTAGATTTCTTGAACTGATATGAATTAATGGCTATATATAAATCTTGCACTCCAGTTATCATGTAAAAAGAGCTTTCTAAATCTCTCTCTCTCTTGTCTCTCTTTGGAAGACAGCGACTGTACATACTGTATGAGTATTCCCATTAGGTTGGAGAAAGTGTCAGCTACATAGCAGCAGATGAATAATGCAGAGGAAATAAAAGGCCTTTTTCTGCACAGCAGCTATGTGAGCTATGATACATCAGATGTTAGTTGTAAACTGAGGCTAACCTCAAAACGTCTGCTCAGCTTGCCATCTCTGTACTGTGATACTTTTGTTGTGTTTGTTACAGGTTGTTTTGATTCTGGCATTTCACTTAATTGAGGTAAATAGTATACAAGTATATATTGTACATGAGATGAATTATAACGGGCTCTGTAGTACATTCATTCACTGTTGTAGGAAATTAATGAATTAATGTATTTTACATTAAAGCTATAAATAGATGTAGCTAAATTAGGGTTAATATATTATACATGTCAGTCATTTTATATCCTGTCACAATTTTCTATTCCAGTTCTTTCTTCTCCCATTTTCTTTCTCTGCTTGAATCTTCTCTCTTCCTTTGTTCTTCTTGCACTTCACACCCAAAGCCATCTTTTCCATTGCTGTATAGCCTTCTTCCGTAAAAGCACCTGCAAGTCAGGTTTTTTAATGTATAAATTCAGCTCATCATTTCTATTCACGTCCTTTCCTAATCTCTCCCTTTCTCTATCTTTGTCAGCAGAATATTGAGTTGAGCCCTTGGCGTGTAATAAGCACACACACTCTCTCTCTCTCTCTCACACACACACACACACATAAATACATGTCAAAAAAGAAAAAAAGGGGAAGAGAGAAAAAGGAGACCGATGATTCGAAATGACTCCAAGATCGAGCTGCAAATCATGAATTACTAATAACATGTTCATTCTGGTCGTTCATGGTGTCATCAATCACGGCCCTGTCTCTTTACTCCGCTTTAGCTTCATTAAGCTGATAATGGACTCTGGGCTGTGTGTCAACCAGGCAATATCTGCTTCTATTCAAACTATGATTAAATAACCTCTCTGAGCAGCCAAACTCACTCTGAAGTGTGTTTGCCCCCATATAATCTGATCAATGTCTTGCTACTAGTGGGTTTACTGTACACCACGGCAGTTAGTTTCTCAGCCATGATTTAAGACATCTCCCAAATATCAATAACTGTCATGCTCACTTTAATTCATATAGGCTAGATATTATATTTTCAGAATCAGAGTTGTGTTGACCGTTATTTAAAGGAGTCATATTATACCCTATTTCTACAAGTTAACCTAGTTCCCTGGTGTCCTAATGAAATGTCTGTGACATGCTTTGGTCAAAATACCATAAGGATGAAGCACAACAGCAGTTCAATCACCCTGCCAAAACAGCCCTGTTCAGAGCGCTCGGTTTTGAGTGCCTGTCTCTTTAAATGC
>NW_023340257.1:4453596-4459482 GCF_004916995.1 Morone saxatilis | reverse complement strand
TACTGGAAGGCATGAAACCGGTTCTAAGCAACTGAGAGACTCTGCAGCTAATGCGAGCTCCAGTTAGTATAATCACCACCACTTCTTGGGGGCATATTCTAAGACAGAGATCCCGCCCCTTATGCACACACTTAACAGAACAAATGAATTAAAAGGTGTCTGGCAACATATCAACCGCCCCAGCTTACACACTGAAACAACATTGCGGCCTCCTTCTACAACTCATACCTTGATGCAGAAACGTAAAAACAGCTACTGTCAGCTACCTGGTTTTTCCACGCTCCACGTTCACCGAAAACCAGAATAATAACCGATCACCGAGTAATGCCTTTGCACATGACAACAAAGCTTTACTATAATACAACGGTTTCATATGAAATAGCAACAGTATTAATACACAGGGTGAGTGCTCTCTCAAGTCACGCACACGCTAAGAGATGACATTCTGCTGTCACGTGAGCTGCTTCAATTGCAATTCTAGGCCGTCTTCCACCTGTGTACAACCGACACGGCTCTATGTAACGAATTCCGCAAGCATGCTTCAAAGGAGTCATATTGAGCACTCTTTCCAAACTGCTTGCAGGAAGATCGCTGTGGGAGAATAACGACACAGACGCCCACCATCGAAGTACCTACGCACAGTCATAAAATAATACTCCACTTCTTCTACTTTTTTAAAGAGAGGCCACCAGTGATACACTCTGTGGACAGCCATGCGTTCAGCAGGAGTGGCTCCCAACATGAGGCCTAGCTATTCACTTTCTGGAGAACTACACAAATGCGGAACACTGCTGTTCAACAGAGAGGACGTCGGCCTATCTTCATTCTCCACACGGTCACATTCGTCTCCGCAGCTTTACACACAGAGGCCTCTCAAACACTCATTAGGCAGTTTCATACAAATGTAAAGACAAACACAGTTGGAGTCTTATGGACAGGGGTAGAGATTACCTTCTGCACAATAAACACCAAAAACAGTGACAGAAGTTAGCAATCCAAAGGCATATAGTACAGAGCTACAATAAGTTCGCAGATGGGACACAAAATGATATAGTAAGAAATGTTTTAGGTTTAAAAGATCAAGTAATCCGTCACATTCTGCTGCACTGGCTCAACCCGCGGGTGTCCCTGCGGGTCTATGTAGAATCAATGTTGTTCTTCATTCAACAGAAGTGGACTTTCCGAAGTTCATGCCTCTTCCTCCTCCTACAGCTTCAGCGCGTTTCTTACATGGTCTCTTATTGAGTTGCAGCTAATGCAGAGAATGCAACAGCTGGGAGGTGCCGAACACCAACAATCAGTGCAGGAAACTGTTATCTCCTGTGAGCCTTAAAAAGCAGACAGATAACCATCTTGTCTGTTATAGGCCCAAATATCTAAAAATATACAGCAATCATGAATTGTCTCCTCATTAAAAATACACAACAGAAGAAATCACATCACACGGCGGTAGAGAAATTAAGTACAACCTTCTGGTCCGACACTACAATGTATAAATCTGAAATGAGATTGGAGAGCATTCATTTGAAAGATGTTCCAATAATTTCGCGTGATGACTAGGTGAGTCCCGTCAGGCAATGCCACATGATGACACGACGCAGCCACAGTCCGACGATGCTCCTAAAACACAAAGAGCAGTGATAATTAATGCATAGCTTTCCTAATGTAACAAAAAATGAATGCAGAAGATCAGACTACGGAGATTGAAAATGAGCATACATAATCAACAAAAATGCATAAACCAGCCAGATAAAGCATGTCATAATGCTTTTGAAACAGTTATTTCCATTAACACATAAATTACATTTACAGTATTGTTATTGTGAGCAATGAGCAGTTTTACATGGTCTGCGTAACACGTCAGAGCTGCTCATAGTTAACTATCGACAAAGTGTTAGAGCTATGGCACAACTTAACCAGTTACTGGAAAGCGCTGTGTTTCTTGTACTTGCGACACAAGAAAAATACGATTGAAAAAGTCCGTCGTATGGCTTGAGATGTCAAGCTGGGAACAGCCTATTTAGCTCCAGGACGATTATGTACAGGTTAAACGAATTGAAAATAGCAAAAATGGAGGATAAAGATGGGCAGATGCAGGCGATCAAGAGTGAATTAGGATCGTATTGTCCTTATGACTTTTTAAATCGTCCGCATAGATAAGACAAACGGACTGTCAGCTACTAGGCTAACTACGTATTTTCAGAATCTAAAGGCAAATCATCCTGTTGGAATTCGATGGCAGTAGTTCAACAGACACTGTACACCGCGTGGCTACGTTTTAGATTCTGAGTCATGCTGCGAAATCATCCGACAAACTTATTGTCGTTTTCATCACGTGCTCTGTGGGAACCAGTAATCCCCCAGTAATCATCAACCGTGATAAACACAGTGCACTGCATATAGTTCTGGATTAATTAAAGCCTCCATGCAGGTTCTTCGTACTGGAGTAACAAGAGGAATTGTTTCAGTCTTACTGGAGACATCACATTGTAGTACCCACTGTTCTCAATCTGCTCGGACCTTGTTGATATGTTTTTGTGTCGGGGGCGGGTGTCGGTACACATCGTTAGTACCGACCGAGCTACATCGTAACGTAAGTTAATTTACTCATGTATTATAACCTAAGTTATGATGTATCGTGCTGTGAGGCCTGCCGCTGGATCCTAAATTACTTTTTGCATTGCTACAGAGCATGCACGTTTAACAAAATACAGACGAACATAAAGCCAATTTCCCCCGGACACAAAACCCACAACAGTAACTTTTACGGAGCCAGTGGATTCATTTCATAAAATGAATCCACTGGACTCGTAACTCCTCTGAGGCTGGCAGACGCCTTGTGTTCGGTTGTGCAGCCAAGAACAGAACAACTAATGTGCCTTTGAAGAGCCATAACGCAGCTCAGCCAGTTGCTCCTTGTAGGGACAATGGAGCTCCACTAGACAAGGCTGAAGTAAGCTGAGGTGGGTGGCAATATGCAGGTCAAAGGTTACAATATGCTAATGAAACCCAAAAACAACGTCAGAAATGGTAAAAATCTGAACTGCTGTTTTATCTCATGTATTCTGGTAAAGGTAAAAAATACAGAAGCAAATTAAAACAGAAATAACAATTTGTGTTACATTTTATAAATTAATTAATAGCTACATTTATTTTAATATTATTTTTGGTGCATTTAATTGCATATGAATCTATTTATTCAGTAATTAATATATACATTTTTGATTTGACAGTTCTCTATATACCTCCTGTGTCATTAATGTAAAATATTGATACTTGCATTAAATCTGTTATTGGTAGACTGAGCTATTACATAATCTACCAATCTTTCTGTCTCCTCCCGTAAACCCCATCCAAATCGGGACCTTTTGCTCTTTCAGGTGATAAGCTGATTAGTGAGACCACAACCTCCTGTCACAGACAGACACACAGCGGGAGGTCTGATGAAGCTGAGCCAAACTCCTGTCTAAAAATTACTGATTGATTCTGCCGTCAGCCACACACGAGTCTGAGGATTCGGTTGAAGATTATCCTACTATGGGTTTCCCAAAGTCAATTTGATGTTGAGCTCAAATTCATTCTTTGAGATGACCTGAATAAACAAGTTTTGTTAAAGCACATGCATGTGTTTTTATAGATTAAACTTGCAATGACCCCAGATCACAGCAGTGATTTTCACCAAACACTTGTTGCATCTGATAACATAAAATAGTCATTATGAAATAATAATAAGGCTGGTTTTACAGATTACAGATTACGTATGTCATATTATGTACATATTCTGTACATAATATGACATACGACATCAACCACATGTCCATCATTAAATAAACCCTCATTTGATGCAGATATGATGATGTACATTATATTTTGCCTCCACATGACCAACTCTGCCCATCATCAACCATAGCTCAATAACTATTCATTTAAATTTGTGAGTTACTCTGGCAGTCACCATCTGGAGCTGTCAGATGGTGAGATGCTTGTGCTATAACTGCTTAGATGTTTCTCATCACTACCGTCCGTGACTGTAGTATCATCTCCTTTGAAAATTCCCAAAACGGACTGTAAAAAGCAGTCAGATCTTTTCTCACTGACTGGAAGTGACGTCAATAAAAGCCCTCTGAGACAAACTTGTGATTTTGGGCTTTATAAATAACACTGACGTGACTTGTCAGTACACTTCTGCTTCTCTATACTCACAGAGCCTTTTCACAGTGTCACAGCAGGGTGAACGCAGCTGCAGCTAATAGAATGAATACAGGGTAAGTTTGACTGGGATGTGCCAATTAGCGAACACTGACAGTTATACTGACTATTGTCAGTTTTTGTCGCTCATTAACTTACCTAAATCAAAGTATTTAAGTAATTAAGTTTATTAGCTGCAGCTGTGTTTTCTATGCTATGCCAACTCTGTAAAGAGTCCTTTGAGAAATAAGAGTAGCTCTACAGCAACAAATATTAACAGATTGACATTCATTATTTATTTTACACTCTACACTCCCTAAATCTGAGTTAATTTGTTGTTTTGTATATAATGGGCCATTTACTCATCAGTGTCCCACTGTATTCAACCTCATGCCTCCTTTATGTCATATCTTACAGACAGTAACTGCATGCATCTGGTTCACGTCAGTTTCTGAATTGTAATTCTGTGTCAGGGATATTGAGAGTTTCTGAAAGCTATCTCTGAGTGGGTGAAAAGAACTACAGAAGTGACAAATAACCCGTGGCAACGTGGAAGCCAACATCTCTGGCAGTTACAGTACAGATAAAAAAAATACACTATATATACACTCATACAGTTAATTCAGCAATTCAGGACTCCATCTGTACTGTTTACTTCCATTTGCACTCCATTTGCACTGTTTACTGTTTTGCACTGTTTACTGTGGCTACTGTGTTATAAGTTAATTTTATTTTAATATAGGTTTAATGTATGTTTAATGTATGTATGTTTCGTATGCTACTGGATACTTGAATTTCCCTCGAGATAAATAATGTATCTATCTATTAAACATTTTCATTGGTTGCACTGGTGCACCGGAATTTGAGAAGATTAAATGATGGGGACCTCGCCAGAAAGAACAGCAGCATTTCTTTTTTTTGCATGTCTATGCATTGTGCAGCACGCAGGATGTGAGGTTAGGACTGTGAGGTTACATCAATCAGTCACTCCGTCTTTCCTCTGATCTCTTTTTGTATAAAGAGCTGCAAGTTTGTGTGTCCATAGTATACATACAAGTGGACCAGACCAGTGGACAGGATGTAGTTCAGCTGCATGCATTCACAGAAAATCCAATCTCCTTCCTGTAGGGTTTTGCGGAGGTGTTTTCATTTTTTTTTGTGCTTTAGGATGTAACCACTGTGGAACAATAAGAAATAACAAGAGAATGCAATTTCTGAAGAATTTGCGGGTATGAATGCTGACTGATGGCTTATCGTCATACTTCTAGAGCGCCGCAGAGAGTGGCAGCTCGACGCAACAGCTCTGGAGATTACTTTACGTGTCGCTGTGGAGATACAAGCCATGTCTTCCCTCGGTTGTCATGGAGAACGTACGCTCCCTGATCAACAAGATGGACGAGCTCTCCGCCCTGGTCAACGGACAGCACGAGTATGAGGGAGTGCAGCGTGTTATGTCTGGCGGAGACATGGCTGAACGACATTACACCAGACTGCTCAGGGGAACTAGCTGGTTTTTCACTAGTTCGGGCTGACAGGAAGAAACAGAGCAGTAAAAACTCTAAATGGTGTAACCCTGGACATGTTGTCAAGAAGGCAGAAATCTGCACACCTGATATTGAACTTCTGGCCATAGGGTTAAGGCCATACTATCTGCCCCGTGAGTTTACGGCCACTATTGTCGTCATTGTTTACATTCCT
>NW_023340257.1:4453284-4453496 GCF_004916995.1 Morone saxatilis | reverse complement strand
CTAAGGATGTCCTGGAGGGCCTGCCAGCCGCTAACGTTAGCTCAGCTTGTTTCTCTGATAACTTAAGATCCAGACATCCAACGACTAAAATCCTTCACCTGGTTCAAATATAGAGTGAAAAATGACCAAGATCTAAAGAGTGTATTGTAAAAATGTGACTTTAAACTGGATTAAAATTCAATTCATGACAGACAACCACAACGCATGTGCAA
>NW_023340257.1:4447713-4453169 GCF_004916995.1 Morone saxatilis | reverse complement strand
GTGTTTATAGACATTTTAATGCAGGAATGTTACATTTTTAATTCAAGCACATAGTAGACCACATTTATGTGCTGTATGTTGTATGAGGATGTGTTTCCTATGGTAACGTGCATTTCTGCAAATATAATTGATTCCTACTGGGGTCACTGGCCTTGTGAAGATCACTGAAGGTTAAAATAGATCCACTTTTTGATTTCATGATTGTACCATCAACCCCTTTCCTCACCACTCCCTCTTAATCATCCATCTCTGCCCTCCTATCTCATCTCGCCCCCCCGTCTCCCTCCCTGTCCCTTCTGCAGGGTGGAGGCGAGATATGCCACTGGAATACTGACTCTACAAAGGAAAGTACATTAATAGACTGATTTAAGAGCCACTCAACTTTTCTTTCATGGTAGCCATTCAGACAGCTAGTGCAGTCTGCTCAAAAATAGTCTCCTGTGTTTGTGAGTGAGTCGTGACTTCAGTAAGTAGAGAGAAAGAAAAGAAAAAGAAAATCACACTCCCCCAGTGATTTGAAATGATGTTTGCCTCTTCTGAATGCATTTACATAGTCGAGGAAATTGCTTCTTCTCAAAGCAGACCTATTTTCTGTGGCTGTGCATTGGGTGAAATTGTTGTGTGAGAACATATACAGTATATCTTAATGTCCTGCATGTACCACAAGACTTGGATTTAAAATGACAGTATACGTTGTACAAGGGCTAGTGTAGTCCTGTATCCTTTTCAGATTTATTATTTAGATAACACTTTTTACTGGTTCATTCTTATTTTATTCTATGGTTTTCCAACTGCTCAAGCTGCTATATGACTTTCCTTCATTGCCACCGCAGCCACCCCCATCTTGACAGCCCGCCTATGCGCGTGCATGTACAGCATTACAAACAGGCTGATAACGTGCCACATATCATATTCATCTATTGTCTTTCTGACATCAAGGAAGAGCTTACTTTTGCAGCTTTAACGTTGCCAGACCTTCCTTTCCCCCTCATGCTTGTCTACTCAACTTTCAGTCTAAACAGTTGAAAAAAACATAAGCCAAGAGAGTTTGGGCTGCCCACTCACCCCACAAATGATTTACTTTCTCTGATCTGTATATCTTCTGGTGTCAAACAAGAGCACATTCAGTATACAGTGACTCCAAAATGAACCCAGCTGAATCCTACAAACATCACTCCTGTTAATAATGCACAATGAGGGGAAGTTTGATGTTGAGATGTAATGTAAATGTGTTAAAAATACATGATAAAACAATATTATAATCACGTGGCAAAAGTAGCACGTAGACAGACAGATGACAGTACATGTTCGTGTATGCACCCATGCATATAAAGCCACATCTCTATCTCTTTAACCTCTCTCTCTCTCTCTCGGTTCTTCTCATCTATCTCGCGTTCTTCTCACACCACACACACACACTACACACACACACACCAAGGTGTGGTGCTGGATGAGCAGACGCAGGCTGAAGGTGTACACTTGTGACTGACAGTGGAGTCAGACTGCGGTGCTGCATTGTCCTTGCTGATGGCCTGTAGAGAGTCCCAGTGATTCAGAAGAGGCTGGAAGGCCAGCATATGCTGAAGGAGACTGCACTGTGAGAGTCAATCATTTATTCCTGCTACACTTTATATTATCTGTTATTAAACATATTTATAGACAGTAAACTCTGATCTGAAGCAATACAGTGCTTTCAGTATCTTTACAGTGGCATTTTATTCAACTGACACTCCTCATATTTTACAAACATTTGGATATGAATATGTTTAATTGTATAACATGTGTGTGGATTGTATACTGACAGATTAAGTGTTGCCTTAGTGCTCTACGTGGACCCGTTTCACCTTCAGGGTTCAGGTCAACCCCACACAAATCTCATTAATAGTTCTCCCACTTCTTCCTGACATTCAGCTTTTTTCATTTTGAAGAGGCAGCTGAGTCATCTGTCCATCTGTCTGTATATCCAGTCTTACTTCCATCGCCCTTAAGGGGAAGAATTATTGATGGCGCTTTGGCTTATAGCTACATCTAAAGTCAGATGACGAGATGCGAGATTACCGAGAGACAAAGTGACAGCTAGTGTCCTTACAGTATGTTGTGATGTTTTCAGGAGAAAACCAATCACTACCAAATTATCAGAATAGATCACCTACAATCCTCAATAGGGGCACCATTCATTGAGTCCGCCATGTTTCTCCTGCACTCTTCACAGCCAGTTTTCACTCCCAGGGCAACAAATACAAACACAAGCTATGTTCAGGTAGTTCCGGTCCAATTTTGTTAGTGTTGGAAAGAGTCAGGGTAATGCAATGTTAAAACTAGTGGTTTTTAATCATTTCGGCTAGTAACCTCCTTCAAAATCAATGAAATCAATGAAACAAGGTGGTGGAAACACTACCACTTTTGTCTACAGGCGCTGCCAGAATCAACACAGAATTCCTCTAGTAGCTTTAAGTTAGTTTGAATGCAGGGCTTTTACTTGTAATATAATATTTTTTACATTGTTGTATTGGTACTTTTACATAAGTACAGGATCATTTATTCTATCCCCTTGTTTCCTGACAGCTCTCTGCTATATCCTATCTAATGAAGGCAACAAATGCCACACAAAAAACCTAGCCCTGACTGGTTTGATGGGAAGTTGAAACTAAAGGCTCCATGGTGAGGGATTACGCCTCAGGTTTTTTCCTCTTTGTTATTTCTCTAGGTTGCAATGTATCAAACTGCACTGTGTGAGTAACGTCATGAGAGCAACTTTCCTGGCATGGTCCGTAGCACCAGCTTCCAAAAAATGTTTGCCAGTGCCACATCCCTCAGCTTACCCTAAACAAAGTGGCAGAGGTTTGAGATGTTGTTAAAGTGACGGATTGGAGCTTTAAAGCCTCTGTAATGATCTCTAGTGGTGAGGATTATATAAGGAGAGTGTGTCATGTAGATGGATGGTGGATCTCTCTGGTTTGTGTGTGTGTGTGTGTGTGTGGAGGAGGAGGAGGAGGGTCAGTTCAAAGGGGACATAGATGGGTGCATGCATGTGTAGTTGTGTACAGATATATATATATGTCTGTGTGTACTCTTGTATATGTGTGCTTGTCAACATAAGTCACCATGCTGCTGTCTCTATGAAAGCACTTAGCAGACACAGTCCAGCGGCCCTGTAAAGAGCTCCTGTCTAATGTCCACTGTCCCTCTGTTCCTGTGTATTATGTAAGGAAACACTGGGGACTTATTTATAAAACATGCTCTCTGACTTTATCCTGGATTTCATCATGCAATCACTTTAGCAACGGTGATGACAAAAATAAGATATCAGTTGCAGACTGAACATTGGGCAAGACTGGAATTTGTTTTTAGCTTTTGATAGGTGACTAAATTTGAAAATCTAAACAGCGAAACAGATTACAGCATGTGAGCTCTTTATAAAAGCACTCATCTAGTAACAGTGTGGGAGGAAAGAGGACGATTCAAAAGTCTATTAAAACTCATTGTCTCAATTTGGCAATTATAGTGGTAATTTAAGTTAGCTCTGTGCTTTAAATCGCTGTCATGTTAATGGGTTTTTTAATTAAGTCGTAACCTTGGGACAGATTTAGATTGTAAGCATAAATTAGAACATTTTATGAATGGCCCACTGTGTGTACTGTAGCCCACCACAGGGGAGAGAAGGTACGATGTAAAGCCTAAACTGCAGTGACATCACAGACAAAACAATAGACAGACTCCCTCAGAGATGGTCAATAATTCATTGAGACACTTTTTAACATGAAGCAGTTTGAGGACATACAGGATTGCAGGACATAACAGGATTGCACAGAAACCCTTTTTCCCCCTTACATCAGTTGAACAATGATAATTGTAGCTAATGTCATACATCCGTTTTTTTAAAGTGTAAATTATCCAAACAAGATCAGAAGAAAAGCTCATAAATCACAGGGATTTATTCATATTCATGACTTAAACAGTATGTAGAGTAAGTGCCTGCTGGAGACATTTAGAATCAGGCTGCTTTAAAGGGCATGTCAGGTTGAATATGCCACATTTGTGCAATGCATTACAACCTGCCATTTGAAGCCTATATAGCACCATGAAGGTCACATAAGAGGATTTAATCAGATAAGCAAGGAAAATGCCTGCTTTCATTTACAATGTAAATGTTGTTATACACTTTTTAAGTCCATCTACAAACTAAAAAGTCGCACCAATAAACATCAATGCAAATATCAAAGTATTACAGTCACGAGGCTGTCATGTGACAACAGAAGGTGCAGTATCTCTGGTGGCTTAAATGCTGTTTTAAAAGTGTCATGGGACTTGGCACGTTGTTCTGTTTACATTTAGGTTCATGGTTCTTGATGAACAGGTTGTGTATGACTGATCTTTACAACTGTTTGTGGAAGTGAAATTTCTCTTTATGTTACCAGAAATATTAAAGTTTGCCACTGCCAACACAAACTTCCTTCAGTTTATTCTTTGGCCTCCAACACATTTTTTTGCCATCATATCCTCTGCACATAATAAAATGTTTGTGCTCCCTGTGTGTGACATGAGCTCAACATTATTATGTACACATAATATAAAATACCATAGTGTGTATTTCTTTGTTAATCTTTCAGACGCTGTGGTGTTGGTCTGTGTCTCACAGTTATACTTATATGCTATCTATATTGATTTTTAATTCTTTAGTCTTTAATTGTTAGTGACAGCTGAAGAGTGACAAGAAAGGGGGAGAGAGAGAGGAGATGACACGCACCGAAGGCACAGGTCGGACTCGAACCCATGGCCCTAACAGGTATGCTCTATACCTTGAGGCAATCATTGAAGAGACATAACAATCAAACATATTGGAACACATAAAGTCTCTCATATAGGCCTTTTTTACAGCAGACGGATCACCTAAATGGAACGCAGCCTTCATTAATGTTATTAATTGCACCTGTGGTCTTCCTGCTTTGACATGTCAAAATATTCTGCTGTGAAAAAGGTTGAGTGCACCTGTTGGAGGCTATGGAATTGCAAACAGTGACTACATGCAAGCAGGCACAGTCAGACAGACATGAAGGGACCAAACATTTTATCTTTTTATTCTCCTCTTAAAATGAAAATCTTTCAAACTATCACAGCGATTTATGAATTTAATGACTGCTTGTCTTTGTACATTAATATATGTAAAAAGGAGACTGGAGGAAAATAACAAAAAGAAAACTACACAGTATTTGCTACTTACCTAGCCAGGTGGGTACATTTTCTGTCTGAATAAACCTTTAGGCTATAAGGCACTTCCACCTTTTTAATTCTTTTAGCACATGAGCCTTTTATTATTTACTGCATTACCCTGCACAACCTGAACAGAGGTCTAACAAGGTGAATTTGCTCTCAGGCTAAAACCTAATTCTGTGGTGTTCTGCATTATGTCCGACAGTTAACCAGTGCTAGTCGCTGAACGAGCAGGTTATGGAGCC
>NW_023340257.1:4447088-4447613 GCF_004916995.1 Morone saxatilis | reverse complement strand
CATCAAGTTTGCATGAAATTAAGATTAATTTACCCTAAATGATGGAGTTAAGCTGTAGCATCTGTGTTTACTTCTCAGATACTTCATTAATGTTTGTCTGAAATATTGTAACATTAGCTTCTGTTGAATTACTAGTTCAGGCATGAGCATTTAGCCTGACAAGTTGTTATGGCTAACGTGTTAGCAAACACCTGCTTTACTGGTTTGGTTTGCCTGAGTGACACGCTAACTGTGCTGTGGTTTGCTAACAGGCTACTTTGCCACCAACTTGTTAAGCTTATATGTGTTGGACAACAGCACAATAAAGGATGTTTTTGTTTTATCACTGCAACTAATGATAGAGGAGGAAGGAGGATGCTGGTACTTAGTGTCAACTCCACACATCACAAAGTCATTTAATTAAATGTTAACATAAAAAAAATACTGGTTTATACCAGTTGCTTTACTTTCACTGGCTAGCTAAGAAGGGAGCATGCCTATGTTCCCACATTTCTAAGATTTTTCCCAAAATTAGGCCCTATGTTC
>NW_023340257.1:4446297-4447037 GCF_004916995.1 Morone saxatilis | reverse complement strand
TTTGGTAGCCAATTACACCCAACCTATTATCTAACCCCAAACCTAACGCAATGTAGGAACACAAGACCTAATTTAGAAAATGTCCTAGAAAGGTGGGAAAACATTTCCAACCCTAATACATGTAACATGGTACTGTTAACGTGTGAGGTAGCTACATATCAGTTTTAACCTTAGTGATTTACACTTTACGTAAAGCTCTTAACTGTGTGATGTGCTCTCATGTAATAGCTCCACGGATGTCGTATAGGTTGCGTGTGTGAGTATCAAGTGGCTCAGTGGTGCTTGAGGAACCAGCCAGACATCCCCTGGACACCGTGTCACGCCACTGAGGTCCTGCCAACTGACCTGCTTGTGTGATAATGTGTGTGTGAGCCCCTCCTGTGAGGTCCACCACGCTCCTGCTGATCCAAAATACTTTGTGTGCGTACATTAGATGTCCGTTCAAGTGTGTACAAGCAAAGTGGTTCCAGGATCCCCCTTAATGCTTCATAATGTCTGTCTGTGTTTGTGTGTGTGTGCACGTGCTGGTATTGTATGTGTGTTTGTGCTGGCGGTCAAGGAGGGTGCCTGGGAGGACTGGTGTTTGATTGGCGCGTGCTGCCGAGATCTGCTCCTTCCTCTTAGCGTACGCATCACTTCCTCTCACCCTGCCCAGAGCTACTGCCTCGCCGTCTCACAATCACTCTGACACGATTCCCTCTCTTCTCCTTATTTTTCTTCATCTTCTCGTGACTTACTGG
>NW_023340257.1:4414889-4446280 GCF_004916995.1 Morone saxatilis | reverse complement strand
GTTCTCTTACTATTCAGTTTGTTTAAGCGCCTCCTGCATCTATGCTCCCATTTCACTCTCTATCCCTTTTCTTTTTACTTCTTCCACTTTGCCTTGTTTTTTTATATTTGTTTCCATTTTAGTTCCCCTATCGTAGTGCTCCTTTTCCCCTCCAGTCTGTGTCTATTTGTCTCACTCTGCTCTCCCTCTTAACTCTCAGAAGGCCACTTTTGTTTTAACAACTTGACAGCCAGTTCATCATCTTCAATGAAGCATTTCTTCGCCTCTTGCTCCCTGTTTCTCTCCCCTCCCGACTCTCTCCCTAACCTCTTTCTCTTTCCATATCTGCTCTGTATTCAATCCTAAAGCAACCCTCTTCCTCTTCCTCCTTCTCTTCCCCCTCTTCCTCACCCTCTTCCTCTCCTCCTCCTCAGCTGCTCTCCCTGAAGACAGAGCAGATGCAGCCAGGCAGAACAGCCAGCATGTTCCCATGTTCTCTTACTCCAGCTCTGCGGCTGCAGCAGCCCTCTCAAACCTCTCCATTTCTCTCTCCATCACCCCCTTTTATCCCCTGTACTTCATTTTCCTTTGTGCGTGTTTTGTTTTTTTGGGGCAAATTCCATCTCTTTCTTTCTTTTTAGCTTCTTCTGTCTTTTTAATCTCCTCATTTAACATTCATCTGCACTCTCCTTCTCCTTCTTTCCATGCACTGTGCTTCTCCTTTCCTTTCACTTGCCTCCAGGCTTTATCCTGGTCTTTGCATCCCTCCTCTATCCCCCTTTCATGCTAAACATTGCTCCAGGCCATTCTTTCTTCTTTCTTCCTCAAGCCCTCTTCTCTACTTCCTTTTCCCCTGTGTTCTACCACTGACAGCATGACTTTGCTTCCTTTCTGCTCAGCATCTAACTAACTCTCACTTTTTATTTACTCCTTGATTCTCATCAACTCCTCCCTCCCTTCTTGTACAGTTTTTATCAGAGTCACATATGGGTTCATGTTTATGCTAATCACTTTCTTGGCTCCTTACTTTGCCCGCAGCCCTGTCACATCATGTACAGCAGCATTTTGAGGAGCAGTAAAAAAAAAAAAAAAAAAGAATGAATGTATGCTCATTTAAATAATGCTGTTATCTGGCTGCTGATTTGAAACCTTTCAGCTGCCTCTCAGCTCTTTGTCTGTCTGCCTTTCTTTAAGGTCACTGTCACTTTAAACAATACGCAACACCCAGTATGAAGCTTCATTCATCTTATCAAACCACAGTCAAGTATTAGCCCGCTATTGTGTCAAACAGCTACTGTGTGAGCTCCAAGGTATCTAATGCCGTCTGATATTAATATTAGTTTTTCACAATTTGAGCATGAATACTTCTAAAGAAATTATAAGAGCATTGAAAATGTCCCCAAATAATATGGCACTATAAGGGTTTGAGGTTACATATTAGTACCCAGTCACGCTGGAAAGGCACAGGAAAAGTGAGTCACGCATCCCGGTGTGGTGCAGGAAGCTTGGTGATGTGACTTATGCCCTGGCTGCCGTTGGTTGAGGCTAGTTTTGTTTTAAGCATATGAGGAAAAAAAGCTCTGCTGGTTCATATTTGGCATAGCGTGATTGTATAAGACTGGGTGCTACAACACAGCTAATAAGGTAGTTAATAAGACAGTCTACAATTGGTTGAACTCATTTCATTTTTCTCTCATCTCATTTCAAGATTAATTGTGATAGTGAGAGATGCAGCACATGGTTACAGTTATGCCTTTATATCCCCTCTCTCTCATGCTGGTTTGAGCTCAGAGTGGGCTGGTGTGCATTAGTTACCTCATCCATTAATTAATTTGAGTCCCAAATTTTGTAGTCATACATGTTTTTGTGAGAAGTCTGCCAAAATCCTGACCGTGTAATCAAACACAAATGTAGCTGCATGCAGGGTGCTCTCACTGATTACAGGAACTAATTAAGAAACAGTCACAGTATGATCTTAGTTTCAGGCAAACACAAAAACTAATTATAACCGCTGGATAACCTACTTAAAGTCCCTCTCCACTCAAAAATGTGCTTTGCTCATAGTTTTTTCATTTGGTTGTTTGAGCTTGAGTTTGACACTAGAAGGCTGAAGAGGGAATGTTTCTCTGTGCTCGCAGTAAATTTCTTTAGATGTGACTTTAAAGGTCCAGTGTGTAACATTTAGATCTGCGACTACATCACTAGATGCCACTAAATCCTACACACTGGTCCTTTAGGAATGTTTTTAATAGGTAATTGAACATTTTTGTGGAAAGAGCACATAAAACACCAATTATTACTACAAGCAAAATATTTTTATATGTGTTTAGAAATGTAATGAACAGCTGGAAAACATGTTGCCCTACTTGCTTCAGTATCATACTCAACTGACAACATTTCCCTTCACACACAACTCAGTCACTGAAGAAATGAACGCTGACACTGAAGACAAACAATTCATTACATTATTATTATGAAGCACAACAGCAGTAAATACAATACTGCCAGTGTAGTAATTAAAAAGATAACTATTCATTATTCTTTGGTCCAGAGGAGCCCTTCAGCTAAAGAGGGCAGTTGAACCACTTTTCCTCTGCATGTGTCTGATGCAAAGCACTGGTGATGCTTGTTGCGCCATTCACTGTACTGTAGGAAAACGCAGCACCAATCACCGGCAGGCTTTATGAACAAACTTGTTAACCCTCAACAGAAGCTGGTAAGGACAAATACAGTTCACTTACGTAACCATACAGCTACCTTCATTTCTCAGATCTGACTACAATCATGTTAAAGGATCACAGCTATTATCCACACATGGGATTTTAGCATTCACACTGCACGGTGTTGGCAGTTTGATTTTCTGGCTCCCTCTCTCTGTGTTTTCAAGTGTCCTTCAGCAACTGCTAATGTATGGGTCAAATGCAGAAGACAAAGGTTGTTTCCATGTATGCAAATGCTGAGAAATTACAATAAAGGCTGAACTCTACATTCTGGGAAGTAAATCAAGAAGTCTTTGTGTGGATGAGGTGCACACTCCCTGAACCATGAACTCAGGCCCTGCTTCTTTTATCATTAGGCTGTGTTGATAAATGAATGAGCTGCATGCCCAAGGCACACAGGGTGTTGCCTGGTGTATTGATCCCTGAGGGACGGAGGCATTTTTCCATAATGACTGTGGTGTTTCAGATGATAGAGGTTGTAATGGATATGATGATAAAGAGAAGCAGAGTGGTGGCTGTGGTAGGTGATGGCCATGGCGAGGATGATGAGTAATGATGGTGATGATGAAGGCTGCTGCAGTCATGATAATACTATAGATGATGCAGCCAGGGTGGATAGCTTTGATAATGGCGATGGCGTGAGGAAAATGTTCCCTGTGTGTGTGTGTGATTGCATGCAGTGGGAAGCGAAGGTGGTGGAAATGTTAACAGATAAGAGGACAATGATGGTGAGGATGATGATGGTGAATATGAATCCTGTGTGTGTGTGTGTGTGTGTTTCAGGAAGTGACGCTGAGCGGCCAGCCATCTGTCGGCAGATTAATCCTGGCTGTGCTTAGAGATATTACCGGCTGGCTTATCGCCGTGGCAACAAGCCTTCAATCCCAGTCCAGCGCAGCCACCATGTGACCTTGCTGAAGAAGGTGGGTGGGGGGTTGGACACACACATGCATGCGGGTGCACACACACACTCATGCACACAACATGCACACACCAGAATACACAGATATTATGATGCACATACAGTATTTTGTTAGTGCACACACATAAACTGTGCATTCAGTGAGAGGGGTTTGAAAGAAAATATGACTGTGCTCTCTCTCTCACACACACACACACACACACACACAGACACATACATGCTTCCTCTTCTCTCATCAGTGCCATGGTCTAAAGGTTTTAATCCAGCTGAAAGGTTTCAGTGTCACCTATCGAGTTCAGAAATGTCATTACGCCAACCAGCTGGGCTGCGTGCAGCTCTCTGCAAATATTGTTCCCAGGCAGCTATATATAGACTCGTATCAGTGAATTGTAGCCACCATTGTTCGTTTTCCTTCACACCACAGAATGCTTTTTTATTTCCCAAATCCCGTCACTCCCACATGCTCAACTATCCACCCACTCACGTTTTCTATACACACACATCACACACTGTACTGTACTGCATGGACACACACACTTTCAGGTCATAAATCAGCAGGCACGAGGCCAGTTCAGGCTTGATGTAACATTCAAGGTTTTATTCAGTCTTTACATACAGTACACCAGTCAGAAATATACAGTGAACCTTCAGCGAAGGTCCGTCAGGTACATCATAAAATCTGCAGTCGGAAACAACAGATTTTTAGTTTACAAAGCGTGAAGTGTGTGTTTGTTTCATCGTTCCTGTTTTCAGTCCATGCTTTCACATCCATACAGATGTCACAGTAGAAGCTATGCTGAAGAATGACAAGTTTCTAGGGCTAAGATACTGAATTGTTTTCCCTTTCTAACCCTTTAAATATTGATTACCACTAAAGGATGCCAAATATTGGCTAAACTTGACGTTGCTCCCCCACTCCTCTGACACTATTCCGGTTTCACCCCTCTCACTGTAAGATTTAGCTTCTCACACTGTTTACAGACACACATCTTGACGTAAAGGTGACCTGGTGCCTGACCATGAGGTGCTGGAGGAGAAGTGGAAAGGTGAGAGGCGAACCATAAGTATTCTCTTCCTCTGTCCCTTCACTTGTTCATGACCACTCCGTTTCCAGTTCAATTTAAATGAATCAACAGTCTGGAAATGATGAATTTTAAAGACACAAACTGGAGCTATCTCAGGTCATAATCTCACGCCCACAAACCTGCTGCCAGTAGGTGATTGCAGAGCGATGCACGGGTGAGGGGTATTTGGTCAAATCCGGAAGTGGTTTAAATTCCACTCTGCCTGTATCTGCCACTCAGTGTAATTAGATGAAGTAATCATGATTGATATCATGACAGATTAGTGAGAGGTTGAGAGGTCCTTCTCTGAACCCTGAAATGGTTATAATCCAGCCCGCAGGACAGCATCACCAGTATCAGACAGGGCTGGAGGGGGGAGGAGGGAGCATTTTATTTCAGAATGAAATGAAAATTAAAGCGGACATCTGGATAAAAGGAGCTTTATAACTTACATTTTTCTCATTCAATTAAAAAGAGTAAAAAGCTTTTCACTTGAAACAACATGTCTAATTTTCAATTTAAATGCAAAAATTATCGCCTAATTGACTACACATGAACGTGATTAATCTTGGCCCATGAGTGCACGTTGTATTCTTTCAAACTAATGCACCAAGTCAAGTTTGAAATCTCTTTCTTCTTTTAAATCTATGGCTTTTCAGTTTGTCATAAGTAAGAAGCCCTTGAACGAAAAAGAGAGGCGCTTCCGTAACTTGTTCAAGGGCCACCAACCAGCCCTTAGGATTGGCTACATAATGTGATTACTAAATTCATTTAAGGTCCTTTAGGCAGCAGTATAAAGAGTAATGTGGTAGTTCAGTTTGCTCTGTGTTAATGAATGAAACAGCTCCATCAAACGCTGCATTCCTGAGGGACCGAATTGTTTGCTACTGTTCTGCAGTATAAAGGTTGTGGAGATGCTGTGGGATTTTGCGGACATGTCCATTTGTTAGTAACAGTCAGGAGTAATAGCTTGATTTTTAAAGAGACCTGCATTGCTACATGACCTGTTGTATGTGGGGCAGTAGTGTGCTGAAGACAAGGGAATGTATCAGAATTCACGTTTTTGGTAAAGAGTCCAACCGCAATAGCACCAACGAGTAAATAATCAGACTTGAAGACAATTTTCTTGGGTGGGCTTTACAGTACAAGGTAAGATGGTAAATGGAAAGTATGCTGACATGTTGTAATGCCATTTCTATAAAAGCGATTTTGTGTGTTTTGTGTGTAGAAACAGCATTTTTACTAGAAAAGATTGGTGTAAAAGATCAGCATTGTTTTCTTTCCTGAGTCTGCTGTCAGTGTACTGTACCCCAATAAGTTGTCCATAAGGAGCTTCACTGAGGAGTTAATCATATTTAACACATTAAAGAGGCTGTAAATTGCAGGTTAATTACATATTGTGCTGGGGGCTAAACCCTGGAATGTTGTGGCGTCTGGCATCTCATGGTGCCAGTCTTTAACCTGTATGCTTATATTCCTGTGTACCCTGTGTTTTACAGTAGATCGTTTGACTGATTTGCTTAGAGATCAAAACATTTTCTATAACAGATTATAAAGGTATATATTCAAGTGCAAATTTCTTAAAGTAGAAGATTCACTGTATGTAATGGTTTTCAGATTCTTTTGGGAGGTGAAACTGAGACTGCTACGCTGTAATAGGAAGTTTTAACGTCACTGAGTTGGTATTGTCTGCCTGGCTCTGTACCGTCTGAACAACTGGGTAATTAATATACACACTTGGCATCAAGACGTAATAGCTTCGCTCCATAGTTTGGACTAAAA
This sequence comes from Morone saxatilis, assembly GCF_004916995.1. NCBI lineage: Eukaryota > Metazoa > Chordata > Actinopteri > Moronidae > Morone > Morone saxatilis. Next base: position 4,439,813 of record NW_023340257.1, on the reverse strand, counting down.
AAAGTCTTTCTTTAAAGATTCTGTTGAAGAAAACATAGAAACATGCTTATTCTAGCCATTACACATGCAGTTAAAAAATCTTTGAAAATTAATTAAATTTTGCATATCACTTTGGCAAGGGAGGAAATATTTTTTTTTCTGCTAGTCTTATATTTCAACATTCTACCCTTGATTTTACACATTGGAAAAAAAAAAAACCTTTTTGTTCCTTTACATAGAAAAAACATCTTTCTTTTTTTGATATGTCACTGCACAAAAAGAGCAACAGACAACAAAATGTATCCACAAGTCAAAAAGATAAGCAAATGAGAAAAACAAAGTTGCATAATTCATTTCACATTGACAAATAGAAAAGTAGACTGTGGGGAGTAGTGGACTGTTGGAAGAACTGGGGCCTGCTTTTACTTTGGAAAGTGATGTACCGACTGACTGTATAAGTCGTGAATCACTAATGAATGCTGGATAAATGTTAGCCAAAGCAAACCAGGACACATTTATGGCCCTCTACGTCCTCGCACTGTGTGTGTACATGTTTCTGATCTGAATGAAACCAGACATAACAACAGAATCCAGGAGGAGGAAAAGGAACTCCAACTGCTGTTCTCACAGTCAGATTTGCTTGTTTTTCCTAGAATGAATGTATGTTCAGCATGTTTGTATCTCACTATTCACTGAAAATAGGCTTCACACTAGCATTGATCTGTGCTCTGCGGAGATTACATCCGTGCTATCCTGCGCAGTGACTGTCCAGCAGGAGCTGCGGATAGGACATCGGCTTGGTCTTTAAGCTCCAGGTCAGCATTTAAGTCTTCGCAAGAAGCACAGGGTCTCAGTAACTAAGGGAAGCCATGACTCAACCTCTATTATTAGGCATTCTGGCGTGCCCTGTCAGTGTATTTGTCCTTCCCAGTGCATACAGTAGTCTGCAAAGAACCCACTGAGCACCATAGAGATCCTCAGTGGAGTCTAAATCTGGGGATAATCACCTGTAAGAGTCACAGAGATTATGGCAGTGGGAGTGAATGGAGAAACAGAGAGTTGGGGGGATTTCTTCTTCTACATCAGCTGCTGTTGTTGCTCAAAGACCTCCAAGAGCCTTGGCTAACGTGTGTTTTAAAGGGGCTTAAACAGTATCACTTACTGTCATGTTGTGTCAAAGTATTTCCAGAGCAGCTCTAGTGAACAAGTTAAAGCTGTACTTAAAATGTTCATCATATTTTAATTTGCGCGTGTGTATTCGTAAGCATTAGTGCACGAGTGGCCCCTGTAAGAATCAAACTCCCACATGTGGCAGTGCTAAGCTACTACAGTGTTGAGCTACATAAGGCCATTCAGATTCAAGATTCTCAGTTGACACGCCTCAATGCCAGGACTAAAGCACTGACCCCTGATCTTCTGCAGTATGTTGAGGACGGGTTTAAGAAGCATATGTGGATTTTTCCTCAATTAGCTGATGTGCAAACACTCCAATATCTTGGTCTCTACAATAGGATCAATAAACAGGAACTGATTTAAATTTCAGTTGAAACATGAACTGCTTTGTGCATGTGTCGGCTTGTCTCAGTTACCCAAGCATCCACCATACTGAGGAGTACATCATGTTCCTCCAATGTGTTTCTGTGTGTGTTTTTCTGTCAGTTAAATAATTCAATTTTCTTTTAAAAGATGCCACATGTAGTCCACTGAACTGTCCCTATGTCTGGTTTCACAGGCTCGCAGTGCGATAGCTCCTTGTTTTAAATTATGCACTTGTTTATGTGTGTGTGTCCAGCGACGCAGCCTTTAATCCAACATGAGTTCCTTCAGTCTGCCACTCTCCCACTCGCCTGCATTAATCAAGGTGCAACACTCTCTGTCATCTTTATCTTTTTCTTTCGTGTCATTCTTTTCTCTTACAAGGCATGCATGTTGAAATCCAGTCAGGAAAGAAATGCAAAATGAAAACCACTGAGATTCAAAAACACAACTGTCCCTAAAGAGTTACTACTCATCGGTTACATAGCTTGATCATTCAAAAAACACTGCGTCATGTAAACATGCCTTTTTCAAATGGCTCATAGGCCTCAACTGCCTGAAGCTGTGCAGGTGATTTTGAAGAAAACCAAGAGCCGCTGTAGAAAACACGTAAAGATGTTGTTTAACAGCTGCATTGTTCTGCCTTTTGAATGCAATTAAGTAACTATTGTAAAATATAGATTTTATTCAACAGTTCCAACTCCAATACAATCAGCTGCACAGCTTCAATGCGTTTTAAAACAAAGCTCACAAACTTGTCCCTTACCGCCCCGTACATGTCGTTTATCCGTTCCATCAGTTAGAAATGCTTTAAACTAAACAAAAATGAAAAAAGACAGACAGTTTATACATTTGAAAAAAACAGCAACATGATGTCCCAACCAATCCGCCCGCAAAGATAAATAAATCTATTTGGATATATTCTAAATGGATACATAATATTACCATGATATACTCTATGTAACTTTTCAACAATAATTAAATATCTCAAGGATGGCACCATCGCTTTCTCAAAAGAAAAAAAAAATCATAACTCATGGTGATATATTTTATAAAATCTGTTTAAAGTTGTAATAAAGGGATCTGTTCCCCTCCTCTACAAGCTCCCGTTCCCTATCTCTCTTCTCCTCTCTTTGTCTCTCCTTTCGTCTCTCAGCACACTGGAATGCTGGAAGGAGGGAAGTTTGGTTTGTGCTTCAGGAGAGACTGACGTTTACACTCTGTTTGTCCATTTGTTCATTAGTTCCTCTCCAAAGTTTACGCAGAAGGAGAGCAGCAAGAGTCATTACTGTCATCCGAAGCCCCTGGGGTCTATATAGCTGCCAACCGCGGAGCAGAGAGAGCGAGATAGGGGAGAGGAAAGAAAAAAAGTGTTTATGGTACTCGCTGTGTTTGTGTTAAAATCATCTTTTGCCAAGAGACAAAACATAAACATCGTCAGTCTTTTTCTCTTGGTTTTGGCCTGTGACGATGTTCCAACAGAGGCGAGGTTGACACTGTTCAGAGGCAGATCTTTTTCTCTTGGCCTCGGTCTACCTCGAGTCTCCTGCCTAGGAAAGAAAAAAGTTCCTTCTCTTTTTTCCCTCCTCGGGTGTATCTTGTTTTTTTCCAGAGCGTGATGTCTCCCACCTACTTTCTCTCTCTCTACTCACAAACTCACCTTTGTTCTCTAGAGTCCGTCATGGCTTTGACAGTTCTTCCGTTCCTTTTTTTAAATGTTGCTGCTCATCCTCCCCCGTCCCATCCCCTATCCTGTCCTCAATTTTTTCATTGAGGCTGACACAGTCCAGAAGAAAAGCACCATGGGATGCATCAAACACCATTGTCATCTTCCAATATCCCCTAAGAATACAAAACAGCCTCTCATCCGTTCTCCTCTCCCTTCCCCTATTCTTCTCATTTCTAGTCCTTCCTTCTTCAGCCCCTTGAGGATTTAATTCCTCACTTTAAAAGAAATGAGGAGCAGAGGAGATGGTAATTACTTAAAAAAAGACAAAAGTATAAAATGGCAGTTGGAATATCCCCCCATGAGACCAAATGTTCATTACGTTCTTTTGCAGAACTTTATGTCCTCTTTTACCCTCTCTATTTTTTTTAATGATCTCCTTCACTCTTTCTTGACTGAGCCGGAGGTTTGGTCTTTTTACATTCTGTTTCGCAGAGGAAGGGTCATATTGTTTGACCTCAACACCATCTCTTTTAAATTAAAATCATAATTAATTCATTCTTTCTCTTGCACATTCATCCCACCCCTCCTCCTCTTCTGCTCTTCATCATCAGACATAGGCTGATTCGCTGGACTGTGTGCGTCCCAGGTTGGGTGGCTGGGACAGATGCGCCATGTCCTTCTTCCTGATCTCACAGATCGACTTCCTGCGGGCCTGCACGCCCCTGATGGCGGCCTTGATCTTGCGCCAGCCCAGATGGTTGAGCTCGGCCAAGTTGAGAACTACGCAGATGCCACTGACCGCAAACATGAACACCAGGAAAACCGTTTTTTCTGTGGGGCGGGACACATAGCACTCCACCTCCTTCAGACACGGGTAGCGGTCGCACTCGAAAATCCCAGGCACACTAAAGCCATAAAGGAAGTATTGGCCCGCCAAGAAGCCAATCTCCAGTGCGTTTCTGAACACCACCTGAATGATGTAAAAGCGGGAGATCCCTTCTTGCCGGCGAACCTTGGAGCTCTTCCCGTGGGTGAGGCCCCGCGGGGCGTTGGGGATCTCCTTCACCTCCAGGCAGTCTGGTTCTTCCTTCCCTCCTCCGCCATCACCACCATGTTGAACTAAAATTCCATTAATGTTGCGGAGCTTTCGAGCCCCGTCCCTTCCCCCGTAGTCCCTCTCCATTATGGGATAGAGAAAGGAGTAACGCCGGTCTTTCTGCTTGGCCGACTGGTGGACAGAGTAGGTGATAAAGCAGAGGCTGGGCGTGCACACCAGTATGATCTGGAAGACCCAGTAGCGGATGTGGGAAATGGGGAAGGCCTTGTCGTAGCAGGCCTGGTTGCAGCCTGGCTGCAGAGTGTTGCAGATGAACATGGTCTGCTCGTCCTCGTACACGGTCTCACCAACGATTGCCACAATCAGGATACGGAAGATCACCACTACTGTAAGCAGGATCCTGGAGGAGAAAGAGAGAGATAAATGGGGTTAATAAGCAGAGATGTACATTGATTTATTTATATGTCAGGAAGGATGAGATGTCTTGAGATATCCTTCCAGCAGAGGTTCTACAGAGGTGCTGAGTATGAGAGGACAGTGTGTGGAAGCGGGAAATATGAGATAAGACACGATAAAAGCCAAATGTAAATTTACAGAAATAATATTTTCAATGTAGAATTTTGTATCATAATTTCTGAAAAGAAAAAGAAAAATGGACAATTAAAAATGTGCAGTGGAAAAAATGGTTGACTCATTCTAGTGTAATTGCAGGGATCTGTGGTTTCACTCGCAGGGATGAGGTAAGCCTGTATTAATTTTTCGTATCAAACTTTAATGATTTTGACTTTGGGGGAATAGAGAGCCAGAGAGTCCAAAATAGAGGAAGCTACCTTTGCTTATTAGCTGTTGCAACATTCACTAACTGCCTGTTAGCAGGCTGTCAAGGGGAGGTTTTTAAGTGACCCTTTATTTAATGAAATGATGTAGAGTATGACAAATGCCAACAGGGAGTAAAAGTCACAATACAGTGAAAATAGAGAGCAGCTCAGAGGGCTATTGTGACTAGTGACACATTGGTTTGAGCAAGCCTTAATAATGTATCAGCGGCAGTACAATTATATCATAGTAAACATGTTTTTTCATCAAACATTTCCACTGAGAAAGGGAAAACTATATAAAGACTATATATAATATATGTAATATACTGTATTAAATATTAAAAATTCTACATAAAAGGGCAAGAGAGAATTACGAAGGCAATACAGGAGAATACTGATGAAGAATACAAAGTAAGAATGAAAACAAGTCAAGGTTGAGAGGAGGGATTTGAAATTGAAATCACAGCAGGGAGCTTCTGGAAGGACTTAAAGGAACTCTTTAATCAGAATAGAGAAGTTAGAGAGAGCAGGCACGGAGGCAGAGAAACGAGAAAAAAACTGAACTGGTGACAGAGAAGGACACTGTGTCACTGTTAAGTCACTGTTCCTCCTGATAAGAACCAGAGAAGAAAAGTGCTCCAAATCTCATTTATCGGTGAGTAAAAACTCCAGAAGAGGAACAGTTATGAGTGGAGCCTCGATGTGTTGTCAGCGATCATAACTCACAGCCGGTTATCTGTGATTCAAGATGGAGTTTGTGTGTGTGTGTGTGTCTCTCTGTGTGTGTGTGTGTGTGTGTGTGTGTGTGTGTGTGTGTTTTGTTATAGTCTTTACAGGTAAAAAGGCGTGAGATGACACGTCTTGTCTAATTTTGGGTGTCCTCTGCATCATTAGGCCCAGTTACCATGGCAACCTCAGATTAGACTCACTTAAATTGGAGCTGTGATTAGTTTCTACACACATCCAAACCACACAATCATACAGAGCAATCAGTCAGTCAGTTATAAAAAATACAGGTACTGTCTCTGCTGTCACTGCCCTAGCAACAGGTGAGCCTGAGGTGAACCTTGTTTGCAGATTAGAGCTATTTCTGTGAGGGGTGTGGTGAGACAGAGATTATAGTTGTTCTCTGTGTATCTATCTACAAATATGCTTAGATGTGCTTACTTGGCATATCTGTACACTTAGTGTGTCTGTGAGCTTCATGATGTGAGACACACACACTCCAGTTTTGTTTCTTTTCTTGCAGACATCTCTCTCTCTTTGTTCTTTTCTTACTTTATTCATCCCTCATTTATTTTTCAGATCCAAGACCAAGCAAGCACTTTAGATAGCAGGCTTTTTACTTTTTGCAGTCTGTGCGGGCCTGTTGGCTGTCTCACGCTGTAATCTGTGACTAAACAAAGTCTGGAACAAGCCTGCAGACTGCAGACAGCCCTGGACATTGCTGTTAATCTGTTGATTGATTGCAGTTTGCCTTGTAGTTCAGTCCCACAGATATGAGGGAGTTCAAACTGAGTCCAGCATACTGTAAGATCAACTCTCACTAATCACCACCATTTATATTAATGTTAATCCCATAAATAACAGTATGATTAATCGCTGTCATCACTCCATATGAACCCAGCGTACACATCATTACAGTAGCCCATCAAAACCTGACCTCATTACATTTATCATGGATTTATGGGTTTTTTTGTGCATACAAGTCAATAGATGGTGGCAGATAAAAATGGCTTTGGAGGCAGTGCTGATAGGCAGTAGAGCATGCTGCAGGAAGAGCAATTCATTCCTGAGAAAATGTCAATGTGTATAACACAGAGCATTTAAATTTAAAGAGATAAAGCTTCACAATAAACATACTGTAAGCGTCTTTCAGGCTTTAATGGTAAATCATAACTGCCCCACATGTTGGTGTCTGAAAAGGACCCCGAGTCATTTTTAAGTTTAAGTCACAGAGGCATTCTGCCTGCTCAGGACCCTGTAACATTTCAGTAACATTATCGACACAGCTCAAGTGTAAATAAAGGCAGCAACATTGCCAGAAGAAGCATGCAACTTTTATGTGTGTGTGTGTTTGTGAGATGTTGTTGTGTATTAAGTGCAAACAAATCACAAGAAACTTAAAGGTGACACTTTAAATGTTGTCTCTTGATCACATAAATCATTTTAAAGGGGTAGATTGACTCTAAAGAGAGATTTCTGCGACTTGCACAAGCCGCGCTCTTTTCAAAGCGACTACATCAACTAACCTCCCGAGGCAGATGGACTTGAGAGATCACACAATAATCCATCTTGCCAGGCATATTTTTGGCCAACTACAGTGGTACCGGACTAATCAGCATCCTTAGAAGAACTGCTGGCAGTGGGTGGGCAAAAGATGTGACTCTTTCTTCTTCCGACTGGCTTCGGTAAGGATTTGACTACATTTAATGGTTTGTTGATCTTATTGGATGAAGTCTGCCTGTGATAGACGATGATAGACAGATAGTTTATCCAATCACCTGCCATGTATTTTGCCTGCCTTTTTCCAAACAGTTGCCAACAATAACTTCGCAGATGGTTCTGTGTATCAAACCAACTGATGCAGTCAGGTTAGACTAATTGCAGCGGTAGCCATAATGGTCTGGTCTAGACAACTCAGACACTGTGTGTGTAAAAGACAGACTACTTTTAGTTTAACAGACAAATTCAACAGATTAAAAGGTTTAAAGGAATATAGTTGCTGGCAACATTGCCACATAAGGGCAGATTCACACATTCTGTTTTCCAGTGAAATCACTGTAAAAGCATTTTACACTGCAGCATTATCTTATTTTGTAATATGATTATGTCTTTGTATTATCAGTAGACAAGTGGCTGGATAAAGATTTTAAAAGTTTGATAGAGGTATAATACGATATATAGCAATCTAAAAACTTCAGTCAGTATTACTTAATCAGTCTCCTTGCCAGATTAAACAGTTATACAGTGACATTTATCATACATCTTCTCTTCTGACAGTAGCCTCAGTAAACAGCTTTCCATTTAAAATCCCACCTTAACCTCTTTTCTCCATTTCACCTGCAGCTCTCCCTCAAGTCTGGATTTATTAGATAAAATCAACAAGCGACACTAGCTGTCACTTGAATTTACCTCAGGCCAATCCACTGCATTTCATAGAAAGACTACTATTTGTAGGCTATAGATTTATAAAATCAAACTCAATTCAAAAGTCTGTTCATCTGGACGGCATTGTGACTGACAGTGGATCCAGGGGGAGGCCCATGCCACTGCACCTTAGAGGTTGCCAAATAATCATTAGATGGCAGTTTGCAGTGTGAAGGGTAATCTACCACTCGCACAATGGCTTTACCAGTCTTGTGTGGCGCAGATGTGGAGTCGAAGGGCAGAGTTAATCCTTTCCAGAGTCTGACGGCGTGCGGGTCACATGTACCTCTCATCAAAACGGCATGTCATCAGTGTTGACCTCCAGAATGAAAAATAAAAGATTTATTGCCAATCCGCCCACCTGTGGTCAGCTGGCATGGGGAGGGAAAGGAGGGAGGGAGAAAAAAATAAATGCATAAAAACTCAAAATGCTTTTGCCCTTGTAGTGACTCCATTAAGAAGCTTAGTGGGCAGAGAATTCACAATACCAGAGCAAGAGTGTTGCACTAAATGTGTGCACGTGTGCACAAATATTGTGTATGGCCACACGCGCGCGCACACACATCCATGCAACAAAACACCATCCAGACAGTGAGCGGAGACTGTTTTGAACTAACTGAGTACTGAAAGAAGATGTCAAATTGCTGTTGAAGATGAATTAGTTCCAGGCAGGGATAAAAAGATTATAAAGTTACCAAAAAACCCAGTGTGGCTCAGACATCTTCTCCTTAAATTAAAAGAGAAACCTGCCAGTGCTGGGACAGAGTGCGAGAAATAGAGGGCAGTAGTAAGGAAAACCAGCAATGAAGGAAAATCTCATCATAGAGAATGAATTATATAATAGCTTCCACACGCAAACCCACTGCTGTAATCTGTGGCTGCGCCAAGGGAGGATTCTTGCATTAGGTTTTTTTTTTGTTAATGCCATCGAATAGCTTTAGATTATCGTACGCCACACAGCAACCCCCACCTGTTATTTTTTCTCCTCTCTAAAGCATCTTTCTTTCTTTTTTTCTTTCTTGCACTTTCAATCAGGAATAATCTCCAGATTGTATCTGTAGTTTTCTATGAAGAGGCTCCTTTCTCTGCGAACAGACAGAGGACGCATTTAAATTGCTGGTAGTTTTCCACCAAAACGGAAAACACCACACCAAAGTCCACGTAATGCACTCTCTAATTGTCTCTGCACACACAAATTCTGCACATTCACCAAATTGTGCAGACTGTCACTGATGACAATGTTGAGTTTTTATTTAAGTCCAGCAAATATGACAGAAATTTGCTGGTTGCAGCTTCTCAGCTGTGTGTTTTATGACATTGTTAATGGAATACTTTGTGGTTGTGGACAAAACAAGCAATTTGAAGACATCCACTTGGGCGCATGCTCAAACCCACGCCGCTGCAGTAAGAAATCCTGAAGCACGAGATGTGAGGTACGCCCAGTGAGCTATCAGGTCGCCAGGACAATTAAAAAAAAATAAAAATTCTCACATTTTGTAGATTACATGTTTCATCGATTCATCTCAAAAAAATAACTGAAAAATTAACCAATAATGAAAACCATCATCTGTTTAGCACTATGTTGTATACATATGCTTCAAACACATGGCAGACATATTAGCACATATCTCAACACACTCACAGCCTCTGTTCCCAGCAGACAGTGTTTGTTGTTCCTTTTGACTAATATGTTGCCTGTGTTACCACACAGGCGGTGGTGATTATGCAAAAACATTATGCCAACACAACTCCAAAACGCCTCTTCTCCTCCGGCAATTGTGTGTCCCCGACCCGCCGTCTTTCTCGCTTTCTCTTCCTGATTATCTGACGGGGGATATCTTGCACTGAGGGGGTGTTTGTCATGTTCAAAGCTCTCATTATGGACGCGCAGTTAATTGTCAAAAATGAAACGTGTACAGTAATGTGAAAAATAATCATAGTTTATGCATCTGACAGGGGAAATCTAGTTCCATCTGCCCCCTCCATATGCAAGCACATGGGTGTAGACACACACACACACACACACACACACACACACACACACAGGCACACACACAAAATGCTGTTGCTGCCCCGGCGGTCTGCATTATTCAACTTCCAGAGAAATTAAAATGCCATTCACAGTGCAGCTCCCTTGAAATTACTGAAGATCTCCCTTTAAGTTTAATGTCAGTCTCTTTTAATGAAACATGGTTTACATGGCAATTGGATGAGCTGCAGAAAAGTAGAAGTAGGGGTGAGGTGTGAGTTGTGTGTAGTGCACTAAGTAGAGCAGGAGTTGTGATTTAGGGGTTAGGGAGGCATTGAGACATGGAAAGAGACGGGGCCAAAGTTAAAGATGGAGAGATGGAGAAGAGTAGCAAAGCATTGTGGACGAACGAGGCAACAGGAGAAGCAAACATACCAGGAGAAGGCAAAAAAATGTGGGAGGATAATGAGGAAGAGAAAATAATTGGCGAGGGATCGATAAGGAGCGCAAAGTTTTGGAGAGATGTGGCAGCGGAGATAAAAAGAAGAGAAGGATGGAGGAAGAGCAGCCGTGGTTCCTTTACCCAGAAACCCCACACAACCCCCCCTTTTTCTTTCCTCTCATCTCTACTCCCTCCCTCTCTCCCTTCAATCTCCCCTCCACTCAACTTCCCTCTGCTAGTTACCACGGCAACAGGCGAGGGGCAGAAAACGGAGGGAGATGAGGAGAGAGAGAGAGAAGTGTGCAGACTAGAAGCTAAGTCAACTAAAGAACAGTGTGTGTCTGCTGTGGAGGGGAGCAGATTTGTTGAACAGGTTAGAAGTGTGGCTTAGGTGCCTCGGAGAGCCTGACGCTTGTTTACTTTACTACTAAAACAACAAATTACTCCAGGAGGACAAAGCAACTGTGTCAAAGTTGCTTAGAACATAATTTAGTGAGGAAAACATGTTTGCCCCCTTTAAGAGAAAAAAAAACTCTAATTAAATCTAATTTCTGCTTCTAACAAAATAGCAAAAGATTTGAGGATTGAATTGTGAAAGGATAATCAGTGAAAGGAGCAGCTCTTAGCTCTGTCTCTAAAGGCTTAGGAGTCTGCTGGACCCTCTGGACTCTGATGTAAACAAGTCCAATGTTACGGCTGACCTGCTAATCCTTTTCAGAGCCTCACCTTTAGCCTCCATCAATACCTGTTCCCTCAGTGTTTAGCTCAGCTTTTCACTGCACCGCTTATCCCTCCCCCCCTTTCTACGCTACCTGCTGCAGCCTGTAACCTGTATCTCTAAATATTCAGCCTTCCGTCTTGTGTCTTCCATTTCACAACCTCATACTGGGACCAGGGTGGACCAAACTATAAACTAACTACCCTTAAAATCTGATTTTAAATGAGCTCAGAGAAACTTTCCACTTTCCCAGCAGAATGAAAATGTGGAAAACATACTTATTCCAAACTCCCTGGCACGGTACCATCATTAAATAAAGCTTTAAAATCCAAACTATAGGACAAACGGAAAATCTTGAGTGGAGGGGGACTTTAATGAACCCTCTCTAAGAAAGATTATACAAGACTAACCTATAGAAAAGCAAAGTTTTGGACCATTTTCTCAAACACTGAAAAGAAAAAACGTAAATGTTGTCACCAATGTTAGCAGTGATTTAGGAAAGCCACCATCTTTGTTTTTACTTCAAACTTTACCCTGCCTCTCTTCTCTGTATTTCTCTTTCCCTCATGTTTTGACTTTCTGTCTCTCCTGTGTGTCTTAAGGGTACCAGGTGGCAACCCAAATACAACGTACCAGCAGCCCTGACAAATCTAATCCTGTCACATCAAATGTGGAAGCATTCATGTCAAACTCTCTCTCTCTCTCTCTCAGTCTGTGTGTTCCTTTGCCAAGGTTTATCAATAGCTCTTAGTTCATGGCAGGTCATCTGGCACCAACCTGTATCCAACCTCACACAGGAGGCCTTAGACACACACACACACACACACACACACACACATACACACACTCACACACACACACCCATACACCCAGAAGGGATGTTCCGGTGCTTCAGGCCAGTGACAGAAGGAGTGAGGGGGCTGCACTCTCCCCCGCTGACAGACCTTTATCCTGCATGGCCACCCACCTCCTAACACACACACGTACATACACGCACTGACACACACTCATATGGACACTCACCATCACACTTAAATGGTAAGACAGAAATATACAGTGTGCACACATTTTAATCAGACACACACACTCTTCCAGCTGTTGCGGAGCATCACAAAGCCGATTGTGTCTGACATTGCCGGGTGTTAGTTCCATCCTCTCAGGAGAAGACGAAGATGAATTCCTATCATATCAACCAGTAATAAGGGTTTTCCCAGTGTCACTTTGATCTCCAAGCAGGTGGTTTCAGAGTCCATCGGGTTTAGTTCAGGTACATCACTGACAGTATGCACCAGTGGGGCTCTTTTAGATGAATATTCCAGGAGCATTACAGTCAAAGCCCCTTAAAGCAAATAATCCCAGGAGAATACATTTACATATGTACAGTATGTGCAGTGGTTTTACTCAAGTTCTGTACTTGAGGTAGCATTTTATTCCCATTTTATCCTACTTTGTATTTCTACTCCACAACTCTGGAGTTGGGAAATTCTGTACTTTTTGCATAAAGAATATATGATCAGCTTAGATAGCAGTGTCTGGTTGACTCATGTTTCAGATGTCTATGAGTCGTTTGTAATTCCAACCTTTAATCATATCAAAACCCCCATAGATTCATCTCGTGAATCTAGACCCTTGGATGGAGCCTGACCCCAAGGTTGGGAAACTAAACTTCAACTGTAGAAGCAGTTAAAGCTAGCTCCACATCGACCAACAACAACAGTACAGTGCTGCCTGTGCACGGATGTAACAGTAATAATATTCTATTGAATTTTCTGTAGTACTTTTATTTTTGACACTTTAAGTAAGCTTTAAATGCAAGACTTTTATTTTTAGTATTTTTGTGGTATTGATTCTTTTAAGTTAAAGATAACCCTCTTAACACTTCCACCACTGAGTAATGTATATGTTAGTATACGTGTAAGGAAGATTTTTTTTTACTGTAGATAAGTTCATTGTGGGTAAGTGAATTATCTTTTAGTATAATTATTTTATTATAGTGCTGGGCGATACACCAGATGAACCGGTCTTAATTCAGTATATACAGTACATGATGAAATTAAAATGTTTTTATATCCTGTGTACTCCTGACAGAAAAAGCCATTATAAATCTATAATATTTATAGTATATAATCTATCTAAAGCCCAGTCCTGTGGAGAAAACATAAAGTGATATACCATCAAACTGCCAAAATCTTAAAAAATACTTTGATAAAAATTTTATATAAAATATAAGTTTACACAAGTACACACACATCTATTCATCCTCTCCATGCACTGCGTTACACTGTAAGCACTGCATAGTTCTGTTGGTGACACTACTCTATTTATTATGGTATAGTCTCTGTGTGTAATCCCGAGTCTGTAAGCTGCTGAAATGGAAATCTAATAATAGCATTTTCTAATACTGTTCACTTATCTACCCATCTCTCTGTTCCTCTCCGTCTCTTTCACTCTCTCTCTCTCTCACACACACATACACACAAAGGTATTTAAGTGGTGTGTTGATGAATGTGAACTGACTAGCTGGCTCCGGAGATAAATTGATGAAGATCAGAGCCCTACAGAGGCAGACAATAATTCAGATTTAACACAGTATGTCACACACGCATGTGCACGTGGACACACACATGCAAACGTTCAGTAGTGTTTTTTTGTGTAGTCGTACCAACCAGTACAATGAAATGATGTATACTCATCAGTCTGGCTAATGACTTTAAAAGGATATTGTTTGTAGTTTTTAAACGCTAATAACGAACAGATTGATCACGAGAGAGGTTAAGTGTAGCCCATTTTCCTACCAGTGCACTGCTACATCAGTGCACTGTAAGGCTCTCCATGACAATAATAACTGTGGCAGTTACCTTGGCAACAGATTAGGCGATCAAGTGAGACAGAAATAGGAGCCCAGTCATTAAAAATAGACTTTCTAAAATCTACTCTGAGTGATCATTCAGAAGAGATCAATGGAAGGAAGGAAAAGAACTGACATGAGTGGTCACCATGGCAACAATCCAACCAGTGTGGAGCATTGTTTTTTTTGGTAGGCTGTAAGGTTGTGATGGAGGGGTGAGGCATGAGCAGGAGAAAGAGCAGCAGGAGAGAGGAAGAGAGCGAATGCGTGGGCGGTAAAGGAGGGAGAGAGCGAGGGGGGGTCAATGGAGGGAAATACAGAGAGTGAGAGAGAAATGATGGGGCGTAATCCGGATTAAAACCGTGGGTTTTGGACAATCCCGAGTTAGGGCCACCGCGTCCATGCCAACTCCCCACCCACCGTGACTCTCCCGTGCCAAGCCCCAGCCCAAATCAGCCGCTCTGGCACATGCAGGGAGCCTCCATGACACACAAGCAGACAGCACATGGCTGCATAGGGAACATCCCAAACACACTCACTCGACAAAAATCATTCATTTGGTTTACATTTTGCATTAACAAAACTGCCCATTATCCAGAGTGGGCAGTGGATTGTAGTTCATTTACTTAAGCTTTTTGAGGTACCTGTACTTTACTCAAGTATTTCCATTTTATGCTACTTTGGTACTTTGCAGATTCAGATTAATAATACAACATATAAATCAATTTATAATGATGATGTATTATCGTGGATTAAGCCAGCTACCAGTATATAAAGTAGCTGAAATTAGCTCCACCTTTACCAGTTGCACCATTACTGATGCTTACACATCATTAATTACAATCTATGAATATAATATAAATGATTCTAAAATGTGTCTTTTACCATTGGTTTCATTACTAGTTTCTTTACACTTGCATTTGAGTTAATCTGAGATTAAAACGCCAGTCTTCCCCATGGAAACAGCAGTTGGCAAACAATCGCTCCACAAGGTCCGCTCTGTAACTGTGCCAACATCTACAACTTTTGATCTCAACTTTTTGGTTGTCCAGCCTGAAATTTTAATGGAAATTTAAATGTCTACAATTCAAACATAACTACTGGTCAACATCATCTGGTAAGGGAAACTATGTGATATGATCAAAAGCAGCTTCTCCGTGGACCTTGGTGCAACATGTCACAGTCTGACAGACACAACACGTAGATATGCTTTAAATCATGATTTTTAGATTTACAATTATTCGATTATACACTAATGAAAACATGCATTTCTGCCAAAAGATCCTCCTAAATGTTACACATGGGACCTTTATCTTGTTGGAATTCCAGATTGTATCAAGTCCATCAAACCCTGACTTCTCATGCAGTATTTGCCACCTGAAAGCTTCAAGCCAGGAGCCAGGAGATGGTTGGCTTAGCTTAGCACAAAGACTGGAAAAAGAGGGAAACAGCCTGGTTCTGTCTAAAGGTAACAAAATCCACATACCAGCACCTCTAAAGTTTGCTAAAAACATGTTGGATATCGTTGTACTAAAACTATAGTGTAAAAACATCACATTAGGGTTTTATGGTAGGCTATGTGCCCAACTAATTCTTAGCCAAGCGCAGTAACTTGAACTGAACTCCACAGAATGCAGCTTCCTAATATGACACTGATGTCTGTTAGGGGTGCAGCTTTCTGCAGTGAAAAGCGGCCAGTTATGAAGGCTAAATGTATCTGTTTAACATTACAGCACTCTCTACCACAAAGCTTTTTCATAATTGGCTAGGATAGCGGTTTGACTGTAGCATATTGCCAAGAGTCAAACACACCCCCTGCAGCTTGACTTCACTGCTTAATTGAAGAATCTGCGAATGAGATCGTGTGTTTGTGTGCGTGGTGAGGTGTGAACACATTGTCACACTCTATCTGGTTGCTCATATGCAAAGACGTCGACTGTGTCTCTGGGTACGTTTCCCCTAATGAGTAAATATATCAACCAAGCTGCAAGTTCGCTTACTCACATGTTTATATATTTGGATGACCATCTGGTTATGAGTGCGTGCGTGTGTGTGTGTGTGAATCAGATGTCTTCTTATAGAATGTGGGTCCTGGCGGAGGTGTTTGTCTTGTGTGCACAGATGATTTTTCATGTCGAGTCAATCACACCGTGCAGACACTGATACCGCCTCTGATACAAACTCACACTCAGACATGCTCAAAGAGATGAATGTTCTGCATCGTTCATTAGAGACCCCAGTAAAGTGTAAAGATGCAGCCAGTGATGGGAGGTGATGAGGAGAATAAATCAATGGCAGAAGGCCGCCCTTTTGATCTTCAAAAAGCCAGATAGAGTGAGATAAAGTGAGGAGGCAGAGACAAAAAAGAACAACGAATGGATGTATAGAGGAGTGGTTCTATCAGAACATCGACCGGCAAACATAATGATCAATCAGACAAAACGAGCATGTCAACATTACGATCCTGGCATAGAAATGCTGTTAGTCATGTGTAGCAAAAGCAGATTTTATAAATAAGACAAAGATCTCACAGCCACAAGCTCACACAAATAGACCCAAACTTCAAAAGCTGCAGCGTTGCTTTGTACCACAGATCAAAGTTGGCTACTTGTTTTAATTTTATCCCTCATATCGTGTAGTTTTGTCTACCTGCATAAGAGAGTCAGATATTTTATACCAGTGAGCACAGCCAGTTCAGCATGAGTCTTAATGACGTTTCTGTACTGTACTCACTGTGTGTTTGTTAACGTTGTCCGCTGATATTAAATCACCTGCCTTTTAGGCTGTGTAAGGACAGACAACTTTCTAATGAAGCTGGAATGAAATATGTGTTATATTAACATATCCATTTATGCAATGGTGTAGAACCCAACAACGGATAAATAATTCATCACATCACTGTCATCATCGTGTGGTAATGCAGATGAGAACAGGTACTGCTTTTCAAGATGGCGTGTCCAAGTATTGATTTTCTGACAACACACTGTAGCTCTTGGCAGGTGATTTTAAATCCTTGGATGTCAGATCTGAGAACACAGGCCCTTGAATGCCCCAGCAGAGAAGAGTTTTCAGTCTGGATCCTGCTTCCAGCTCCATTTCCTCTTCACAAAAAGTTTTTTACTAAAAAAGTAAAGCCAACAGAATGATCGCATGATGACAGTAATGGATTAACAATCCATTAACAATCCATTACTGTCAACATCAATTCATTCAAAAACGGTTCAGTTGTAGTGTAGTGTAGTGTAATGCACATTGATTCACTGCTTTATACTCCAAACAACTGAAAATAAAGGCAGCCTGGTAGGTTGACAACAGTTATCAGTTATAAAAAGGACACCGGTCATTTTAACCAAAAGTTAATTTCTTAGAATACTAATAAGTTAACGCTCCAATCCTACATTGAAAACATATTTATAAAGTGAACATAGGACTAAATGACTGATTCAGGTGGCTGTTTTTGCAGGGTTGCTCTCCTGTGTTGGAGTGCGTGAGGTGATGTCCAGGTTAAACTAACCCTCCAGGATCATTCTAACACTGACCTGCTCTGTCCTCCAGCGAGGTGCCAACACTAAACCTATAAGCCTTACTGAGTCACCCTGCCGGAGACAGTTTCTCCCCGAGGCCCGGCAAGGTGAAATCTGTCTCAACTCTGAACCCTTCGCCTGCTCTAATCTCTATCTTTGTCCATAAGTTTCTCCATCCCCCAGTGTTCCCCTCAGTGTGTACCATACACCTCACTTTCTACTACATAGATGTTAAAACTGATGTAAGATTGGCGTTGACACACTGCTTAAGGATGAAGATGGTGGTTTAATAGGTGCTTAATCAGTTAGTCCATCAACATGGAGATTCAGCGTCAACCCTGACTTTATGTGGACTGAGAATCAAGAGAGGGAGAATAAGCAGCTGAGAACCAGAGAGAGGATGGGGGGAAGGTGGATGTGAGGTGTAAGCAAAAAGAAATGAGAACAAAAGCTGCATAATTATGTGTAGTTGCTCTTCTCTTTCTCCCCCAGCTACAACTCTGCATCTCCAACAGTCCCTATGGAGGCCAGTTGTGGCACTCCAGTCGTGAAAGGCTGCGAGCAGCTACACAGCAGCTCTCTCCTGCTCCTGGGGCTCATTTCCAGGATGTTTGTATCTCTAGTAGCACAACTAGAGTAGATCAATCCAACTATCAGTACCCACATAATAACACACTTAAGGAACATCTTCAATAATAAACCTATCTTTAACATTTGGATTGAGGGGGATGCTGTGTGTTTGTTTGAAGATAAGTCTGAAGATAAGTCAAAAATGCAGCAGGAATCACTCGCAACTACCTCCCAGCAGGGATTCATAATCTCCCTATGGTACATGTGAGGTCATTTTAATAACCGACTTCTTATGGAAGCACGGAGAAGGCGTTGACATTACAGCCGACAGCATCCCGAGGGTCATTACATATGGATAGAAGAAGTGTGAAAGCAGAGTCAGGGAGGAGTGAATAGATGTTGGAGGTCTCTTTTTAAAATATATCTCAGGGGAACCTGCCACATGCGAGGCAATATCACAGCCTCCTTCTCGCTTTCTTCTGTTCTGCAATATAGCACACATTTGCTAGATAAGCCTCAATCTGTACAAACAAAATCATCCATCACCTCCGTGGGTGCTGTGAGCGCTCCACAGGGATTTGCTAAATAAAAGCACGATGATCTAAAGGTCATGTGACGACAAACACTAGCACGCTGAGTTGCATGTAAACACTGTTCACTAACAAATATTGATTTTGGCTTGGTGTATGCATTGTGCTGAGCTGAAAGCGTACACGTGGCGTACATACAAAAAACACGCACACACGCTTTCTCGGATGAGCTGACGGCTCCTGAATGACAACACTCATTTGACTCAAGGGAGTCTTGCTGAGGAGTCCTGCTGAGAGAGCTGGTCTATGTCAAGAATGAGGTGTAGAGCGTCTATAGGAACACACCCACACACACTCTTGATCACCTCCTGTGAAGTGTGCATGTACAGAGGCGTACTGAGATACAAGAAAACCTTCAACCACGTCTTCAGGGATTCTACTTAGTGCTCCAAATGAATTACAGCTGCAAAGACTATATTTTAAAATACACACCTAGTGCTTCAAAGCAGTGTTAAGGCCTCTGCATGTTTCAAACAAAGTGCTTGTCGGATCACGCAACATCTCCTTTCAAACAGTGGAAATGGAGAGGGGTGCATCCGACAGACAATCCAACAATCACACCAACTTAATGCAGCAATTGGCCAGCAGAGTTTGTCTTCTGTCACTTTTTGTGTATGCAACAGAGTGTAACCCCATTTAAGTTCTGTTTTTCATGGAAGCATGTTTCACTTTTAGAAGAAAAAAGTAATCAGAAAGAAATAGTTTTATAATCAGAGTCATCTTATATCAAGACCATTACGATATTTAAGGAGGCACAGGGAATGAGAGTTATCCAGTTTATGGCTCGCACTGAGCTTTGTACGTTGTACCGCCGATTGTGAAGAGTTACATAAACTTTTATCTTTCCTCAAGGTGTTTAATTGTGGTTCTCTTGTCCAGAACGATATATTTGTTCTGCTAATTACTATCATGGTTTATTTTAACTGGCAAAAAAAGTCAATGAGGTACTTACTGCTTTAATAACTCACTTAATATTCCAGTAGCTGCAACCCCTGAGTCCATTTCTTTTGCAAATGGACAGGCCTAAAGATTGTTTCATTAAGTGCCCTGTCTTCTATCAAGCTCCACTTCCTATTCCATTATTGGAGATCAATATCACGCTGGTGGGAGGATGGACTTGCATGTTTAGCAGTCCCACTCTGACCAATGGCAGCTCACAAATGGGACTGTAGCCTATGGGAGCGGGATCACAGAGCCAACATGAGTGCGGTGTTGACAGTAGTTAGGTAGAGAGAGCTTCATCAACGTTTCTACTCAGAGGCTGTGTGTACCAGCAGGCGCCAGGGTCCCACAGTCCATCAGACGGCCTTGGAGAAGTCAATTTACACCTGCCCCCCGCCCGTAATGGCAGGAATTAATCACAGGTAGCAGGTGAATACACAAACAGACACTCCCAGACAGGACCAAAACCCATCCAAGCACATGTGATATGCCCACAAAGTACACTGAAGCTCACGTTTTACACACAGTATTTATGCACACACACACACACACACTGACCGTAGAAGGGAATCTCTAGAGCCGTTTGTGATCTTACACAAACAACGAGTGTTATATTCCCCCTAATGTGTGTATGACTCATGCATGACGAATTGACTCAGGCCTGCAGGCTGTTGTCATGGAGGGCTCATGAGAACACACACTGGCATTGCCTCGGGGACAGCAACCTGTCCAACGATTCCTCGGGCAGGACGGCACCTGCGCCGACCAATGAGATGCATGAAACCACAGTGGAGGGACCAATAGGTTTTAGGATTGAGGGAGTATTAGTGTGCGTTTATAAAAATTCATGTCAGCAGTGATGTCCCAGATTAGATGGTTTTGAGCTGTAGAAAAGCCAGATGTAGGGAAGGCACTTTACAGTGGGAACGTACAGGCTGTCACACAGAAACTAAAGCTAAAAAAGCAACTGGCTCTTTTCATATCAAAAAATCAGTGAATAGGAGTGCTTCCGATTAACAAAATTTAAGAGATAACCATGAATGACATCTTCCCTTTGTTTATACATTGTTATACAAGTTGTTGTATGTATGCCCTCCTGTGAAACAACCCCATATGTGGTGAACAAGCATCCATTGAATAACTAATTTACCATGAACACCACAAAAAATAATTCTCTTAGTAGAGTCAGTAAGACTTTATCAAGGAGAAGGCAGCCTATGCTCATCAGTTGGCCAATTGGACAGTCAGTCAATATGTCAGTAAAGTCAATTTACACCTGTGGAATTGAGATTGAATGCTAAAAGAGTTTCACTAGCAGGTTAACAACTAACTGTAATGACGCTTTTTAAATGATTGTTACATGATTATTGTGCATTGGCTTCAATAAAACAACAGGGCGCAGTAGTGGTTTGAGCTGAATGTTAAGCATGTTTACCATGTTATTGCAGTTAAGCTTGTTAACGTTTGCTAATTAGCACTAAGGCTTACGGTCAGTACTTGTGCAGGTTCATTAACCAATGTATTAGACGACTCTGCTAGAGATTTAAGGGATCACCAAAGTGATGAATGCCTGCTCCTAATTTCATGACTATCCATCCAGAAGTTGAGATATTTATATTTAAAATCACAAATGTGATCCTCAGAGTGCTGCTACAGGGACGGTCAGGGGATCACCAGTGTCAGTAGGCTTCATGAATGTCTATACTAAATGTTTGGCTCTCCAAGCAATAGTTGTTGAGATATTTCAGTTTGGGTCAAAGTGGTGGATCAAGCAACATAGCCATCCTCATGCTGCTAGTGGCTAAAAATACTATTGTAACTGAACATCAGCTGCTAATGCAATCACTACATGTCAACCTGAGTTCAAGTTACTAGACAGCAAGTATCCACCCTGCTGAAGTATCCTTGAGCTATCTACTGAATAGCTTGCTGAAGAGATACTGTTGATAGAACTCTGATCTCTTAACATCCAGTACACATAAAACCTCTTATATTGTAAGATACTGTCTAGAGTTGTATAGCTTGTAGACCTGTGGAGACATTTCAAAACCTGTAATTCACTGGTTTACTGACACAGTGTGTACATCATAAAATCTGAGGCATTGCTGTCCAGTAAGTTATTCTGGAAATGGAAACCAATGTATTAAGGCAAAATGAACGCAAGTGAAACTGTACAGGGCTGCTGAAGTCATGCGTGTAAATTTTGATATTTTGAAAAAGTTTTGGCCTGCTCCTCCTGTCATCTGAACATTTCAACTTTCTGGACAACAGATATAATCTGTGCAAAGATGATCTGAGGCTTTCTGCCACCGGGTGTCCTGGTTGCCCTGCTTAGGTCGTGACATGCAGCACCATCTCGTGACGAGACAGTCCTCTTGGCCTCCTACCAACGCCCTGCAGACTGAGGCCATGTGTCTGCTCGCTTGTCTGTGAATAACTGCTCTTCGCTGACTTCGCCTTCACTCGGTCTTTTTACTCTGGCCCCGTCATCTGCTTCCTGTCTCTCTTGCATCTTGCACTCTTGCCTTTTCTCTCCTTTCCTCGATTGCTTTTGTGGATTACATTTTCTTTAGTGCTTGTCCTCCCTTAATAACCCTCTGTTTCTGTTTCTTCTCTTTCTCGCTCTCGCTGAGACCCTGCAGCCAGGATGACTAGTCCAGTTGATGAGCGACACTGCGCTTCCAGTGTCTCATGAATGAGGGGAAGCAAATGCTGACCAATCACTCATTATAACACCAAAGGAAACTCTAAGTAACCATTCAACCGGCTGATCTCAGAACAAGACTCGAAATCACTTCACTTTCATAACTCGACACAACAAAATTCACACTCCGAGCTTTGTCAGCAGGAGATGTTCTGCCAAAAAATATTTCTCCACATCATTTACTTCATAAACTGGCTAACATTTATTCACTCAATAATTCAAGAGTACCACTAGCCAGTGTGAGTCAGTACCTTCAGGGGATTGGTTTAAACTGCTAATTCAGAGAGTCTCTCTAATGAACCCGATGCTGAACTTCCAAAGATGTCCCAAGAAAACCCCAAACAAAGGACATATTCATTTACTAGATATAAAATCATGTTTAATACTCTCTACAGAGCTGATGTGCCTCTGTGGTTAAAATGCTCATCAATAATTTCTCTTTCTGTGGCAGACAGGAATGAGTTATTCAAACTAAAATACAAGACATTTCAGCATGTAGAATGATGCATAAATCATTACTGCCGTGACCTTGCACTAGGGACTATTTTTTTTAGGTTCTGAAATGACTTCATACTTTGACAGAGAAAGAAAGAGAGAGATAAGGGGGGGGGGGGGGATTGTGGGAGCTCATGTGAGGCACGCTTGTGTAACGTGATGGCTTCTGGAGAAGACTTGACATACAAGCACGGGGAAAAGAGAGGGAGAATGAAGAGGTACAGTAGAAAACTGTGAATGAAGGCATTGTGGACTTTTTTAAGGTGAGATGTCCCCACACTGCTCTGGATCATCTAATGTCCAAAGCTTCTGTGTAAGCTAATAGTGTCCCTCTTGGTTGACTAACCCCCCCATCAAGTCACTCAGAGGGATTAAAGAAGCTAAAGCCTCCCTCTCCCTGCCATCAGCCACATTGGACCAGGAATGACTGATTGGAAGCAGGAAAGGATTCATACTCAGTGTACTTGTAATTTAAACATCGGTTGTAACAGTAGGTATGCACAGTAGAAACGACTGAATACACATGCACACATGATAAAAACGAGGTTGTTCTTGCGTCTCCATTTCAATTTCAAACTCCCCGACGTAAAAGCATAACTCGGAAGGCTACAGTCACATGCAGCAACTCACCTTCCGATCATAGTAGAGTGTTGCTGCACGGCAGCCTCCAGGAGGCGCTCTAGGATGGTCCATTCTCCCATGGTTGGAGTTAGGAAGCATCCACTGGGTACAGAAATTCAGGTGGGGGGGCTTCCCAGTCAGCAGGGCACCAGTGTTGGTGTTAAAAGTACCTTTTCTCTGAGTCTTCAAGTCCACTTGTTGGGTTGATATGAGGTAGGGAGTGGCTTCAGGTGGCTTGTCTGGTGTAAATGAGGAGTCAAAAGCAACCTTAAAGGAGCTCAGTGGTACCTTATTGTTGCTACTGTGATCTGCCTTTTGTCTTTTTTTATGCACACACGCCCCCAACTGCACCTGAGATGGTCGGACTGAAGCTTGTCTATACGCTAGCTGCACACAAACCCACCCTTGTGTTTCTCAGACTATGGAATTCTTCGTCTATGCACCTGCTCAGATGAGCGTTCTTGTTTCCCTCCTCTGGGTGCAGCTGACCCTGTTTACCTCCTAAACAGCTGGTCTGTCATATGGTCTCACACTGACACACACACACACACACACACCTGGTCCAACACACAGAGACACCAGCGCTCATCTACTTCTACTGAGCTTCAAGGAGCAGCCGTAGTTTGTGCAAACAGACATCCATCACTCGCACACTATCTCTCCGCCCTCACACACTGGGTCTTTGACAGCATCAGTAGTAACTCTTGGCGGGCTCAGGTCCATACACTCATGTGAGCCTGAGTAACCAGGGATCTGTGTCTCTGCTTGTTCTCCGCTCCTCCATCCTCTTCGTTTCTTCCTCTTTCCCTCCCTCTGTCTCCTCTTCCAGCTATTTTTTCGATGGATTCCTTCTCCTCCTCTCTGTTGCTCCTTTCCTTCTCTCCTGGTTTGGTTCAGGCAGCGCTGGACTGAAGCATCACCCTTCTCCTTCTCCTCCTCCTGCTCCTTCCCTCTGCTCGAAAACCGTGCGAGAGTCGCTGGTTTCCCCTTGTCCTCGCTGCCTCTCTCTCTGTCTCGCCCTCTCTGTGTTTCTCTCAGTGTGGTTGACGAGAGGCAGCTCTCCTTTCCTCTCTTCTCAGCTCTCTTCCTCTCATCTTGTTTTTTCCTTCCCACTTGGTTTCTCACTCTCTCTCTGCTTGCGCCCTCCACCTGCCTCCGTCTCTCTCTGAGCCAGTAGGCAGCCAGACCAAGCGTGTGTCTAGAGGATTAGAGAGGAATCATCTCTCTGCTCCTCCCCCCTCACTCACTCTCCATCACTGTGTTTATCCCCCCTCCTCCTCCACCTCCTCTTC
>NW_023340257.1:4414546-4414789 GCF_004916995.1 Morone saxatilis | reverse complement strand
CTCCTCCTCCACCTCCTCTTCATCTCTTACTGCTTCACCAAACCAAACCCTTTTCCACTCTTCTCTCTCACAGCACCCAGTGCCCATGATTTTGTCTTCTATGTTTTTATCATCTTCTGTGCATTGATACCTCCTGTGAAAAGGATCTTTGCTGTTTACACATACACACACATTCAGACAGAGACCTTAGAGGCAGTGCCATGCAGAAGCTATGCAAAGGATGTATGTGTGTATGTGTGTGTG
>NW_023340257.1:4411234-4414439 GCF_004916995.1 Morone saxatilis | reverse complement strand
TCTCTCTCTCGCACACACACACACTCTGTAGGCAAGATGACCACTAGAAAAAGATGACCAACCATTACAAGGCATCACTGATGGCAAGATTTATTTTATTATCAATGAATCTTTTGATTCTTTTATTAATTAAAAGTGTATGAAATGTCAGTGTGTTGGCAGGTACCACTGAGGTCAGTTTATTTTAAAGAAATGTTGAGGTTTAGTCTGTAACATTTAGGAGCATCTCCTGCCAGAAATAAGAATCTTTTTCATTACCTTAAAATGAACTTTTTTTCATCTCCAGACGTGATGGTTTACTGTCCATGGAGGCCACCATGTTAAACCGCCATGTTTCTACAGTAGCAGAATAAGCAAACAATGGCTCTAGATAGGGCCTGTCATGTTTTTTGAACGTGACGCAGCCACCCTAATTTCTCAACAGTTATGTTTCTTAATGCCAATGATTGAGTTTACTTTGATATTAAAAGCAGAAAATGAGCACATTTGAGGAGCTGGAACCAGCAAATGTTTGACATTTTTGCTTGATACCTGACACGAAGCAGCTACAATCAATATTCATTATATTATAAATGGATTAAAATCACCGGACTCGGCAGTCGTTTTTGGTGAAAAACAAGCTGTAGCCTAAAATGGCACACAGACCAAATTAGTGAGTAGCTACTGGACATAGTGGAGCATTTAGCAGATAAAGAGTTAGATATTTCCCTCAGCCAGTGGAGATAAAAGAGCTGAAAGGACAATGTATATTGGAGTAATTCAGCATTTACGCAATGTTGATAGCAGAAAAGGAAAAACACCCCTTATTCCAACTTGGGAGTGGCAATGTGATTAATAGCTTAAATTAGCTACTTTAGTTACATTATGTATTTGTTACCAAGTGAAACCAGATACAAACAAAACTATTAAAAATTTGCTGAATTAATTGTATTAGTATAAATATTGGTTATTACACTTATTGACATGTCTGCTGTTCTTTTCACCAAGTGGTAGATATCGCCTGTCAGAAATTCGCAGTATCTCCGATACTTGTGTTTCCCCACTCAGCTGCTTGTAATTAAGGTTTAAACAATGATATAAACGTAGTATTATGTTCATCAGGTTGACATAATGACTTATATCCACTCATATACACACAGGAGCATCAACATGCAGTGCAGTTTAAGTGACATCCTCTGAGACTCCCTGGTTCCCTGGACCAGAGGAGTAGTAATCTATTCTTAAGGAGGTGATGAGTGACTGCACACACACGTAATCCGTCCTACCCCATGCCAAGACAATCTGGCAGCACTGTGTCTCACACGTGAAGGGAGTAAGGCAAAAGGGAGAAAAAAAGAAAAACACAAACAACTCAGCTGCAATCTGCCTCCCTCTGGCATGAGCGTACGAGAAAGCACAAAGATATTTCTCTAACCTCCTAATACCCTTCTAAGGTGACTTATAGCTCTGTCATTTGGCTATAAAGACCATTCTCTTCTCTTGACCACCCTCAAAATATAGATATATATTATTTCTGTAATATTCTTATAGAATTCAGATTTTTAGCCACCACACTGTAATATTTCTCATAATAGATGGATTGCTGTGACGTTCACATTCCCCAGAGGATGAATCCTCCTGACTCTAATCAATTCTTCTAGCTCCACCATGAGGTTGACATTTGTGGTTATGGGTAAAACGCACACATTCATGTCCCCCCTCATGATGAATAACAATGTTAGATTACAAACAGGCAAACTAAGATGGTGAACAGTGTGTTAGCATGACCATCGGAAGCATGTAAGTACAGCCTCAGAGAGCCGCTACCATGGCTGTAGCTTTGTTATCTTATTGCACTGCTCTAGATTTTTCATCATGGTGTCCCACAGATTTGCAGTTGCATGTTACATAACCACAAACTCTTTAGGTTTCTTATTAGTTTTTGTACAAGGCCCACTGTGCACAGAACAAGGCCTTTAACAATGACAAATACAAAGATTTAAAAATAAACTTATTTCCATATAGTTTTTTGTCAAAGCCACTGGAGAGGGGCTTAAGAGCTGTAGGTTACCTACCCGCTATTGGTTGTTACATAACAATTCTGTCTAAGGATACACTACCAGGGTTGGGGGAATCGTTTCTACATTTACTCTAGAATAACACAGCCACTTCTGTGAAGTATTCACTTTAGCCTCATCTCCAGCATAGGCAGCTGTGTATTCTAATGTATTCTGCACTAAATCTTATAAGTAGAACCCTAATGGACGAGGTGCCTTGGGGACAAGCTGTGACTTTGAGTCTGCAGGTTAATTAATCAGCAGGTAGTTGGCTTGAAAACGTTTATAAGCCGCCGAGATGGGAGGTGGTCCAGGGTCCACTACACACTTACAAGGAGGAAGGGCAGCAAGGTGGGTGGGGGGTATCTGCAGACGCTGAAGGTAAAAGATTACATTTTCACACCGATTAACAGATAAGAAGCTTTGGCGTAGCTGCAGGCACCATGGGACAGAGTGCGTGTATATGTGTGCACGTCCTTGTTCACACCAGCAGGTCACTAAAGGCAATTATGGTTTTAAGTCAGTGGGTCTGAATCAATTATTACACACCAACTTCCTCAAAATGCATTTGTCTAAGATTTAAAAAATCTAATTCATCTACTTCAATTTAACTCTACTTAATCACATAACCTAATTATGGGGATTAAAATGCATACATTTCTTTAATTTCTGTTACCTCTTTTCTTAACTTTTAATCAAGTCCAACACTTTTTGTTAATCATGACATCATAGCATTTTAAGCAGATAAAAATAAACTGTAGAAAAGCTGAACGTTTCACTCCCTACAGTTTTTCCACTGAAGATAAATCACACTGGAATACTCAACGTTTTATGAACCATCACCTACAGATGTGATATTTCGATGCTAGCCCAAGAAATGTAGGATATATCACAAGGCTTACATGTTTGACATTGCAGTAATCTTGAGAAATATCAGGCACACCGATAGCCGACATAAACGGCACCAATAACCCTGCAGTGGATAGTAACACTTCATGGGCGTGACCTGTACGTCTTTACTCATGTACAGTGCCTTGCGAAAGTATTCGGCCCCCTTGAACTTTTCAACCTTTTGACACATTTCAGGCTTCAAACATAAAGATATAAAATTTTTATTTTTTGTGAAGAATCACCAACAAGTGGGACACAATTGTGAAGTGGAACGAAAT
>NW_023340257.1:4402389-4411134 GCF_004916995.1 Morone saxatilis | reverse complement strand
AATCAGAACCGCACTAAGAAGTTGGCTGATGACTGTTAATTAGTGAATCAGCGATGATGATATTAATGTGAAAGTAGACCAGAAATACACGCCTGCACGTTTGGTAAGCAAGGTTAAAAGAAACGATGAAAATAAATCTGTAATAATCAGTTATCAACGCATGTAACAAATAACTATAACTAATAAACCTAACATTTGACTGTGTATGTAAAATTCTGCAGAGCAGGGACAGAAACTATGGCTTCTTTTAGCAATTAATTTCATGACCGTTAATGTATTGATTATTTTAGCTCCTAAAGAAGTTCATCATTTATTCCAGAAAGTGTCAAACCTAATCTCAGTCGCCCGTAATAAAGTTACCAAAGCCAAAAGTCATTAGTCAGTGAATCATTTCAGCTCATCTCCTGTATTTTGTCTCTGCAGGAGGCCAGCGAGGCTTACCTGGTGGGCCTGTTCGAGGACACCAACCTGTGCGCCATCCACGCCAAGAGGGTCACCATCATGCCCAAAGACATCCAGCTGGCACGTCGCATCCGCGGGGAGCGTGCTTAAAATGTTTTCTGATTTGTTATATGCTGTCCTCTTGTCCCTTCGCCACTCTTTCTATCACTTTCTTTCCTCTATACTTAGTTAGTAGTTTGGTTTGAGGTTGAATATATATCATATTGTGATAACCGTAAATTGCGTGATCATGTCTTCTTTGGTGCTACTAGTTTCCTTCGAGATATCTTCATGTAAGTTTGAAACTTTGAATCACAGTTACACTCCTCACGTAGCTAGCTCAAAGGAATGCCTTGTTATCTCTATGATTAAGGTGTTTTGCAAGCCAAGAATAGTGTGTGATCTGAACTGAGCATAGGAAATAGCATTAAGGTTGAGACATTTTCCTCTTCAGACGGACATATACATTGATATAATGGGTCTTCTGATTTTTTTTCTTTTTTTTAACTAGAAATTTGTTGTATAAGTAGTGATTTTTTTTTTTGCAACAATGGTGTATTTCTACTGTTACTGTTTAATGTATCACAATACATGAGTTTAATTCTGGTTCTTATCAATTAGAAATGTCATCATGCTGTGATGACACTGCATTTTTGGCAGTTTAACTTACAAGCGGCATATATGTAGCAAACCTATGTTGATCATATTTTGATTTTCAGCCACGTTTTTATGTCCAGGTAATGTTTTGACTTTTTGTTCCTCTCTCAGGTTGATATGATAACCTAATTTTTTTTCTACTGTGTTTTTGATTTATGTTTTCAGTCATTTTTAAAGGCAAAATATTTGTACTCTGGAATTCACATAGAAACATAATAAAACAGATTCTTGTGGTTAAATACACCGTATGAGTGAATATCGACACAAAAACACTATTCACATGTGAGCTGGGAGGATAAGTTGGACAGAAAATTAATTTTTTACTACAAATAATCTGTTGTCTCTTTTCAAGCAAGTGTGTAAAAAAATTATAATAATCCCAGTTTCTCAATTTTCTTTCTCAGATATGATCGTAAACAGTTTCTTTTACTTCTGGGCAAAACAAAAACCGAAGTCACTAAGACTTTAGGA
Source organism: Morone saxatilis (assembly GCF_004916995.1). NCBI lineage: Eukaryota > Metazoa > Chordata > Actinopteri > Moronidae > Morone > Morone saxatilis. Next base: position 4,409,565 of record NW_023340257.1, on the reverse strand, counting down.
CATTAAATATTAGTAAATTATGGCACTAATTAATTCTTATGCACACATTTAGTACGTTCATATTTTCACACCCCCTTCCAAGAAATGCTGTATACTTGCCAAAAGATCTATTTCTGGTTGATTCTGAAATTTAAATAAAACTCCAGGTACATACTTAAACTTTTATTGCAAATAGACCAAAAACAACTCAACTTTTCTGTAGACAAAACTGATTATAACTTAGATATGAATATTTCTGTCAAAAGTCTCAGCTCACATCGCTCCCTGCATTTTCCTGATGTCAGTGAGTGAAAATGTCACTTTCCACACGCACTTTTAGCAGCAGTTAGATCATTGTCATCCACAACAACACTTTTAAACCACTTCTCAACAACCACTAAACAGCACGACTAACTTCTTCAGAGTTAAATGTCAAAGTTTCGGTTTTACCCTGGTCACATGCACAGTGAATGTAGAAAAGGGCGACACAGTCCAACCAGCAGCAGCAGCAGCCCTGTGTTTCCCCTCTACTGGTACACATGTAAATCACCGCCTTGTTCGATACATATTAATAAAACGCAGTCGGACTGATGAACCCACGCTGGCCACAATATGTCAAACTAATAAAAGTAACCACAGTGTTTTGTGAGCAGTGTTGCATTGTGGGACAGATGATTGACGCGGCGGCCATTTTCCCGCTGGACGCTGCTTCCCATTGTGGATACGAAGAAGAAAATAGAGACAAGCGAAACATTTCTCACGACTTCTGGTCACTTTTCCCCTAGGTAAGCCTCTCCAAATCTGTCACTGTGTTCGTGAATTAACTTTGTATTTTTAAGTTGTGTTTTTTTGTTCTTTGTACACACGTTTAACTGTGAAAAAAGCTCTAATTTTGTCGTGTGGAAGAATAACAAACACGGCTGTCGAAGCGACGGTGAAATGCAGTCTTTACTGCAGCCGCTCAGTTGAGGGGAAATTCTGTTTCAAATAATGCGCCGGTTCAGCTCGGTTCTACGCTGCCGTTAGGGACCGTTCGGCTCTCCGCTGCCCATCTATGAGTTCCTTGAAATGTCTTCTGTACTGTTCTCCGGTTTCCCGGTACGCTGGAGCAGCGGTTATTAGTAAAATTGAAGTTGTTTATGTGCTACTCCTTTGCTCTTCTGCCCTGGGTCTTTATCCCGTTTGCGCATCAAACCGCCGCCATCATCAGAGCGCGGTAGGCGGACCTAGCAACAGTGGAAGGCAGCTGTAGAGCCCGCCTACTTTGAAGGCTCTGCATGCTGATTGGTTCATACGCTGTATTTTTAGCTACGTGTTGGTCTAGCAGCCAATGGTGCCGTCGCTCATGTTTGATGGACGTCTGTCGGGCTGATGTGATAGGGAATGCCTTGTATGTTTACTTACCCAAAAAGTTAACTTATTTCAAGTTTCCTGTTCGAATAAAGAAACTTTATCGTATCATCTGTGTCGTTGTATTTAACAACACAATGCCTTTGAGAGTATTTAGTGGGTAGTTATTTAGTGTAAGTGCTATCATCTCAAGTGTAGAAGTGTCAAACATTACGTTATATTTCTACTTTTTTATTTTCTACTGTTTTTCTGTTATCACGTTTGCGTTATTGGTGCCATTGAAGCATTTTGCAGGTAAACAGGAACAATAATGTTCAATAAATCAGAAAAAGACTCTTGTTGATCATAGAACAGGTTGAGTTATTGAATTGTTGTTGTTTTTTTTTGCTGGTCTTCCTCAGCTGATCTTCAGTAGCCATGGCCCGTACCAAGCAGACTGCCCGTAAGTCCACTGGAGGCAAAGCCCCACGTAAGCAGCTGGCCACAAAGGCTGCTCGCAAGAGCGCCCCTTCCACTGGTGGTGTCAAGAAGCCCCATCGTTACAGGTGAGACAGACAAGTACAGTGTTTTCACTCTGTTTCTGGCTGGACATAAATCTAAACCATGACTTACTGATGATAAGATTATAGAAGAATACATTAAAATGTTTTTAGGAAGCAGAGGAGTACAAAACATTCTCAAACTGTGTATATATATATATATAAAAAGATATTCTTCCCATATACTCCACACATAAGTAAACCATTTTTGAATTGTGAAGGCCCGGTACTGTGGCTCTGCGTGAGATCCGTCGTTATCAGAAGTCCACCGAGCTGCTGATCCGCAAGCTGCCCTTCCAGCGCCTGGTCCGAGAAATCGCTCAGGACTTCAAGACCGACCTGCGTTTCCAGAGTGCAGCCATCGGAGCTCTGCAGGTCAGCAGGCGGCCAAGGCCCAAAAATTTTTCGGTGAGCTCTGCAGGGTCAGCACTGAATCAGAACCGCACTCTAAGAAGTTGGCCTGGATGACTGTTAATTAGGTGAATCAGCGGATGGATGATATTAATGTGAAAGTAGACCAGAAATACACGGGCCTTGCCAGCGTTTGGTAAAGCAAGGGTTAAAAAAGCGAGAAAAGATGAAAATAAATCTGTAATAATCAGTTATCAACGCATGTAACAAATAACTAATAACTAATAAACATAACATTTGACTGCTGTATGTAAAAATTCTGCAGAGCAGGGACAGAAACTTATGGCTTCTTTTAGCAATTCAATTTCACTCGACCGTTAATGTATTGATTATTTTAGGGTCCTTAAAAGAAGTTCATCAATTTATTCCAGAGAAGTGTCAAAACCCTAATCTCAAGCTCTGGCGTAATAAAGTTACCAAAGCCAAAAGTCATTTAGTTCAGTGAATCATTTCAGCTCATCTTCCTGTATTTGTCTGTCTGCAGGAGGCAGCGAGGCTTACCTGGTGGGGTCTGTTCGAGGACACGCAACCCTGTGGCGCCATCCACGGCAAAGGTGTCACCATCATGGGCCCAAAGACATCCAGCTGGCACGTCGCATCCGCGGGGAGCGTGCTTAAGCGCTTCTCTTGGTCTTTCTCCCTTTCACCTCTTCCTGCCCTTCCTTCACCCGTCTATCTCTGTCCCTCTGCCCCTCACCTTCTCCCTCCCGTGTTAGTAGTGTGTAGAGGAAAACTGATTATAATATGGATAAAGTGTATAGTCGTGTTTTTCTTAGTGCTCTCGGCAGCAGACTTTTAGGGTACTCTTTTTGTGCATGTACCGACTCTTTGGTGATGAGATCTCCTCAAGCACACGTCTCCTGGTTTGCACTGTTTCTAATCTGACCCTGTGGGGGAGAGGATGATCTGTGGATCGAATAAGGAAAAACATGGACTAGAACATTGCAAATTTGGGAGGGACAGACAGGAGGAGAGGATGGGTAATTGTCTGCTGGGGGACTCTTGTCTCTTTTCTGCAGCAGGGTGCTAGAAGAACTTACCCGGTCCTCTTCTCCTGCTTTCTATCCTCTGCCAGCCTCTCTCCGAAATGTGCAGAGACGACTGTTAGTCTCTGTTAGTCGTGACGGTCGTGGCTGGGTTTTCTGTCCCTGTATGTGTCTGCATGAGTGTTGGCTCTGATCACCACAGCAAATTGTATACAATCCATCAGCATCTTTGGAGAAGTTGATTTGTGATTATCATATTGATCATTGCTGTCATTCATCATTTATTTTTTATCATATTTTATTTACCTTCCAAATAAGTCTCATGCACAGGATTTTTATTTTTTTCACTTCAGACTATTTGTGGATGACAAGGAGATGGGGGGGATAAATCAGATTAAAACACTCACAGAGAACAAAAAAAAAAAAAAAAACAGATTTGAACAGATTTTTTTCTACTGAAATGTGAAGCTACTGACTCGTTTTGGCACCAAAGTTGGATCCTCTTGTAGACACTCTTTTCCTAACTGACAGAAGAGTTTAACCTCACCTGTTTTTGTGGTGTTCAAATTGGTTTCATCTAATTATTTAAAGCCAAAGCTTGAGAGCTCAAGTACAGTGTCAGAGATACTTTTATAGCAGTGGCTTATTTTTTAACAAAGGACCTTTTTATAACAAAGGTTCATCGAGGTTTGTAATGTTCTCCAAAACCAAAAGCTCTCAAAGTGTGAAAAATATTTTTTTTTGAAAGCAAAATAACTGATTTAAAATGTGAAAATGTATTGTAAATCAGTGTTACATGACAAATAATGCTGGTCATGTTTTCTGTATAACGTCCCCCCTTTGCTTCTGTTTTTTTCTCCGGATCAGTTGATCGTCTGTATACCGTTTCTCAGGTTGACTCGTCACCCTTTTAACTTAATTTTTATTTTTTTGCTCAATTTGATTTTCTTTTTCTTTTTTTTTGAAATGTTGAGGATAATGTTTCAATTAAACAATGTTTGTAATTTCCAGATTTGTCATATAAGGTGGTAATAAATGGATGTTACACACACTTCTACTTTTATGTGTTTTATCATTCTCACTTATCGTCATCACACTTTTATTATAATAAGAAAACAAATAATGTTCTATTATAATAATATATTATGATGTTTATGACCTAAAAGAGAGGCCCAGCAGGGTGAAGGTTCCTTTAGCTGTATCCTTGTTAAACAGTTTGTTTTACTGCCACTGGCATTCAGAAACATGAGGTAAATAACCAGTAGTATGGATCACCTATATGGAAAATGTTTCCTCACACAAAGTACAGTCACATCAAACAGACATGATGGAGCAGAAACAGTCACAGCTCTGCCAAACTCAGTTTGATTGCAATGGTAAAAACAACCCAGGAACTAAAACATTGGCACCAAACACTCAATGCAACCTGTTTACTGTTAAAAGAGCAGCTAGAGGATTATTGACGGGTTCCAACTGCACCATTAAGCAAGTCCTGAATATTTTGACGGTTGTGTGTCTACAAGCCTGTACATGTTCACAAGCCATGAACCGCCTCTGCCAGAGCTCACAACAATAATGGCACACTGATGCCAGCTGCACCATTAGATGGCAGTAAAACACCATGTTTGTGGTGTTATTATAAACGCTCCTTCATATTGAGGAACGGAGCTCCTGCTGTAGCGTTAATTGCGCTTTAGCTTGGAGTGAATGAGGATGTCAAAACTGCACATTTAAATGCATTAGTCTAATACAAATATTGAATGGGTGCAGTTTGTAGTCGGTTCTGTAACATATAACTGTGTTTGTGCTAAAATGTCACTTTGCTCCATCTTAAACATAAACACTTGTTTGTGTTTAAGTTTGTGTATATATATTTTTCACACCCCATGTTATTCTACTTATAGATATGATTAACTTCTAATGTCTGAGAATTAAACTAAATTTAAGTCAAATACTAACAAGAATTCTGCTCTTTACATTTTTGTTTGATGATTACGATACTATTCAGAAGTAGCGTGTTTCTATTCTTTCTACATAATTTGTTATGTACCCATCTTTCACACACTCACACAGACACACATAAACACAAACATACAAACAGACGTGAGACTCCAGCATTACAATTAATATCCTTTTCTGGGTTGACATCATTCCCCTCATCAGTGTTTCATTTCATCCTTCTACTTCCTTGATTAAAAGGGATAAAGCCATGCCCTCAGCCATATTCATTACAATGAAACGCACAAACACACGCACACACATCCACCCATGTCACTGTGGCCTCAGCTATACTCATTACAATGAAACACACATAGACAAACAAACATCTAATCAAACACCAGCCTTTAATCCTGTTGTTTTCAATGGGCACAGCTACAGTGGTATGGACACACACACACACAGAGTAAAGCCATCACTTCTTCAGATTGATGATCAGCTCTGTCTCCAGCCACTTAAGTGTTTTGGTAATCACAATTCAGTCTGGTTTCACCTTTGATCAATAGTTCAAATGATTTTAATGAGCCACAAATAGAATCAGTCTTTATATGGAAAGAAGCATCCGTCCATAATGGTGGTTCAATATCTTTTCTCATACAAGACTGGAATCTTTTTTTATTTGTATTTTATCAAGTTTGTGATCGCACAGCTACCACTGAACGTTTCAGCCGTTTGTTCTGCCCTTTTAGCTTTCTGTGTTCATTTCTCTGCTTCCAATGTATTTCTGCAGTCTCAATCCCAGCACTGTGTTAAGGTGTTACAACTGACTCAGGAGTGTGTGAGATGCATTCTGTGCAGTCCGTTCATTTATAGCTTATTGTTTATTGTTTACTGTGATGGTAAAGATTCTATATTGTAATTTTAGCCTCACACCATCCATTTTACTTTCCACCTGAGCACAAATATACTCCATACTCTTTCCATGTTCCAACTGCTGAAATACAGTATCAGTACCCCTGGCCAGGAATCACTGGAGTTAGATACAGAGCACATCTAACTGTTCCAATTATCTCTAAAACCTCTTCATTTCTCTTCTCTTTTTTCTTTTCTTTTCTCATCTCTTCTCTGTTCTCTACTCTTCTTTCTCTTCTCCTCATCGCCTCTTCTCTCGTTTGTATCCAGAAAGGTATATTTTCCCACATTACAGTGAAAACTGGGTTTACACAGTTAACCAGATAATTATACATGAAATAATTTCGTTCTTTGGATTAGAATAAAAAAACAGCTAACCCTTAGCTAATCTAACCGTAGGATTACATGGCAGCATATCAAAGAACCGTTTCTTTCCCAAACACTGTGAGGAAAGCCTGATACGTGGGACAGAAGACTCTTAAAGGCTTTTATTGCTTGAAATAAGATGATGACATTATCTTGCATAGTGTGGGCAATCTGCAAATATCTTTTCCAGAGTTTTCATTTTGGAAACTGGGAGTTTTTACTCACAATGAATAAAAAGGGGCCTTTGGTTGCTCTGTGGAAAACTGTAAGTTATCATCATCAGCTAGAGATCCAAATGTCCTTCAGCACACTACAACATATTGTTTTGTTTTTACAGTATGTGTACACTTTGTTCATCAGAAACATGAGTAGAGTTACAGTGGAGGAACATCACTATAATGATGTGACCACTCATTGGCAGTATGCTGCTCTAATTGCTGTGGACTAATGGACTGTACCTCTAAATGAAGTGTGTGCATAGTTATTTTTTTTCTGATTGTAAGTCTTTGTCCGTGTGTGTTCGAGTGCGTGTATATATATGTGTGTGTATGCAATTGTACGTTCGCCTACCCCAAGGTCTGCGTAGTGGCGCTCCATCTGTGGCACTCAGGGGATTAAAGCCAATCTGTCTGTCTGCCGCTCAAAGTGCTGACCGTCAGACCAGCACCAGATTAACACAGTGCTGGGATTGGCGG
>NW_023340257.1:4402112-4402289 GCF_004916995.1 Morone saxatilis | reverse complement strand
CTTTCCACCTTCAGCAGATGAATGGGAAAACAGCCTTCTACTGTTAACCTCTGCACAGTGAGAGTCCCACATCACAGTCAAGGAACAATCAGCAGAACACATTCACTGATTCATTTTACATCACTCAAAAGTTCACTTTCACTTGCTGTTCATGGCTGCGTTGTGTGTGTGTGTGTG
>NW_023340257.1:4382374-4402001 GCF_004916995.1 Morone saxatilis | reverse complement strand
TCTCTCTCTCTCTCTGTTGTTTCTTTACAGCTCCCCCTGATGACCAGTTACAGCATTACATAAGACACACATGGTACAAGCAAAAACACAAGTCAGTACTAAACAAACACGTTTCAACATGCTCTAAAAATCTGGTTGTACCTTTTTCCATTTCCCCCGATTGTTTACTTTTTATTAAAATGATTTTTTAAAAAGTATTTCTTTAAATGTTGAGTAGCTTAGTACTGGTAGAAGAAGAGCCCTGGAATTGGAAAAATATGTCCTTGGCTTCTTAAATGCTATAATATTAGAGTGATCATATTTTTGTGTCTGACAGAGATAATAATACAATGACTTAAGTATATTTCAGCTGAAATAAGGACATTTCCTAACACACTAAGAATCTATGGGAAACCGTATTTTGTTCCTTTCTTTCTTTGTTTTTATGGACGCTCATTTATGACATTTGAAACAACAACAAGCCAATGATTTTAATTTTTTTAGATACTATGTCTTTAATAGAGATATTTTTTATATATACATATGACATAATAACTCATATTTCATGAAAAATAATGCTGAAAAAGGCAGTGGATTTTTTTAAAGTGGCAGAAATGGGCTTCCATACATTTTAGTTACTTACTCACGTTTTAAAAAATACAGCATATTATGTAGGTATATATATATATATATATAAGTTTTATGATATTTAGATGATCAGCTATATGGCCACTGTGTTGTAAGGGCCCTTTTATATAAATCTGTAGGATTATAATGTACTGTATATATAATGGCACACAATGTGAGGCTGCAAGTCAGTCATAAACATGTGTGTGTGTTTGTTGTTTGCACAAACTGGCATGTAAATAGCCACTGAGTCACAGAGATGAAACAAACATGTTGACTTGTTGTTTCCATAAGAGGTGTGTGTGTGTGTGTGTGTGTGTGCTGGTATGTGAGTGTGTGTCTGACTAATATTTTGTAACTTAATGGAGGCACCCCCTGACACCCCCCCCCCCCCTCTTTGTGATTGGTCTGTGGCTCCAGCATCAGGGATTAGACCATGTTTCCCCACTTTACGTCCCCTGTTCCTCTCTCTCTCTTTCCTCTCTTCTCTTTTCTATTTCTCTCCCTCTTTCTCTGCACATCACATGATCCGTTACATCACGGGATTGAGGTCAGAGCTGGATTAGGCCGAGCTATGAACGAGCAAGAGGGGCAACGCAGGAATTACTGAAAGTGAGGGAGGAGAAGTGGGAGGTGGGGGCGGGGGGTGTTCAGATGGGCCGCAGATGAAGAGATGAAGAAAAAAGAGAGAGAGATTGAGACAAAGAAAGAGGAGCGCAGAGAGGCAGGGAGGGGGATGAAGATATGCAGGGCTTTACACTAAAAGGGGGATTGAACAATACAAAGATCTTGGTGTCACGTCTGATGCTCTAAATGCAGTAAAGTGTGTTTGACAAAGTGGAGCTCAGTAAGAATAAAACATCTGTAAAATCATTTTGCAGAAGATGAAAGATGTGTTCACTGTGCAGTAAGTCCGATAAAGAAACAGAGCGGAAATGTAGCAGAGTTATGGGGGCAAAGTTCAAAAGCTCAGGCAGGAACTCACAGACTGCACTGTAATCTGTCATCAGCCACTGAGAGAGAAAGAGTACTAGAGCAGAATACTCAGAGTGGTTCTCTATTCAGTTTCTATAATTAAAGGTCAATGTAGAAAGTGCGTCTTTGTTTTCTAGATATACAGCGTCAGTATCATTTAATGGAAAACAAAAAGAAAAGAACATGCATGCTTTGTATAAACATAGAATATTCTCATTTTCAACACGTTTGCTGATATTCAAAAGAAATGCTGATCGATCGATTGATTGATTTTATTGATTGGTTTATCAGACACAGGAACAAAAGAACAAACATCTAGGATAACATGTTGTTATTGTTATTTATTTCCATGTCTGGTAAATTACATTTATAAATCTGTTACCCTGTTCCATAAAGAAGTCTAACCTAACCTGCTGCTTTCATATTTGAACACTTGATGAGTAATGGAAGGCTGTTCACAACGTGGCACTAGAGTAAAAAAAGGACTACATTCATTCACTCGTAGTACTTTACATGAATGCACACTGGCCCTGGTATCATCAAAAGAAATGTTTTTGGCACAGTGTCTATCCATATATTCTAGAAAAGAAGAATGAAGTTTGGCTTTTAGCTGTACAACTAACTGGTAAGGCTAATATCAATTCAAAAAAAATAATGGCTTACAGGCATATGTTGTCAATGTTCATTTATAATGCATGAATTTGATCATTTAATTTAATGAAATATTTAATAGTAAAGTCATCTCCACACTATTGCATGTGTACAACCTGCAAATGCAGAGTTAAACACAAAATGTTAAATGCAATATACCAAAATGAAATCAGGAACAAAGACTTAAAGTGCTGTTACACAGTAATTGTGAGAAAAATGTGATTTGTTAATGTTTTCGGTTTAAGTTAAAAAACAGAAAAACATTTCCAAGTTAGCATGGAAAAATAATAAAAAACAGTTATACATGATTAGTTAAAGTTTTGTTGACCATGATCAGTAGTTCCCAACTCTCTGGCTTGTGACCTCTTAAAATGATGTAATGTCTACTTGCAACCCCTCATCACCAGTTGCATACTGGTTGTAACCTGTTCAACCAAAGAGCCCTCTTTTTCTTTGTTTTAAAAGGCCTGAAGAGGTAAATTATCCAGTAATTTGGTGCAAAATTTAGAAGATTAAATAGAAGTCTAACAAAATAAACACAATTTTATGTGGTAGAAAAAAAGGTCCTGGCCCCCAGGTGAGCCCCTCTACATCTAGATCTTGCCTGTCTGTGTGTGTAACTCTTTCATTTACATTTACTTTACTATGTTTGACTACCACAGCTAGTCTCGTGCATGGTTCTCTGTATTTCAGTTCTACACTTCTCCAGACAGTCACACATGCTGGTTTGGCAACGACTTTGAAGGGTGATGATAATAGTGTCTTTTCTGTCCTGGTAAACACTATAGTGATCCTAAATTGACCCTGTACTGGCACAGCATAGATCAGGGTGAACCTGTAAGAGCCAGACTACAGATTAGACTACTCACACTGGCATGAAGCCGGAACTGGATGGCCTGACTGGACCTGAGGTTCCTCCAGTCTGCTCTCCAACCAAGGTCATGTAGAGACAGTCACACAACGAGGAAACATGGCTCTGACATTGCTGGAGAGCCCTTACCTTTGGAGTTATTGTTTATTGTGAGATTAGAAAGAAACCGAGCAGTGGGACGCAGGAACCTGGTTAGCAGCATCATCATTTCTTCACTGATTTCACCTTCTTGTACTGGCTGTACGTGCTAATGTTTGGTGGACTTCATCTGTGTTATGTCAGGGTTTTTTTCTATTTATATTTGCAAGAGGTCAAAGTTTAATTAACGATACTTTATGTCCCATGATGCACTGGGAGAGCAGCATCTGTCACCGGGGGAACATTGGAACCAATTTGTCATCTGGAGAGGGAGAAGGCTTTAATCCTGCCGATGAAAAGAGAAATGTCAGGAGAAAAGATGGACATATGAGTGGAGAGATAGGGAAAGTGGGATGATGAGGAGAGGGTGACAGCACGGAGAAGAAGAAGAGGAGGACCAGGAGGAGGAGGAGGAAGAGTGAGACAGTAATCCTGTCTAATTCACTTAGTGTTGCGCTGAGGGAGCAGGACACTAAGAGGATTTGGGACATTCTGTAAATTAGATCAGCAAGAATAACAAACTGCAAGGAGAGGTGGAATGGACGGAACGAGGGGGCACACTGGGAGAGGTGGCACAAAGGAAGGGAACATGTGAAGTGACGGTGAAACATAAGGATGCAGGAACAGATGAGATGCCAGGAAAACTGTGAAAGAAACTTGGTTAAAAAAAAACGTTGCCACTTTGCCTCAGTTGAAAAAAGGGTAAGGCAGGAGACACCTGCTGGGGTGAAATTGCAAAGGTCAGAAATGTTGTCAGAGAGACATCAGCAACCTGTTGCCTCAGGTATCTGGAAGAATTCCCCCAGTGTCTCTGATCACACTTGTTTTGGATATTCTATCAAGCACCCAAACACCAAACGCTCCCATAATCCAAACAACCGTTTGAGTCCAACATATCATTAATCTGTGGCTCTTAACTCTGACTTTTACTATTAGTGATATTAACTAGGTGTTAAGTTGTAATCTGCAGTAAAGCCCTTAGCAGAAGTGTATGCTGAGGTTGACAGTGGCTGGTTGATCCATTCATACTGTAATACTGATCCTGTTACCACTACTAGCTGCAGATCACTCACACCTACTTACACTGCAGCACTATGTAATTTAGCAGCATTACTGCACGTTTACAAATCTTTTTTAACGACTGATTGCATTTTTTAAAATGCATAAAAGCCATAGATTTATTTAGCCAAATTCAAAAAAAGTTGTGATATTCATCTGACTGGTTTTACTGTAGTCAGTGTTGGAGCATAACAAAAGACAGCTCATGCTAATATTTGACTACAAATGAGAACTTGATTTGAGTTGTGTAATGATGATCTATTTTTGATACACAAAAGTACATATTTTGATACAGAAATGTCACAAAGACCAAGCTGAGGCTGCACAAAGGCCTTCTATTCATGGGGGTACGCTCTAAGGCTTTAACACTTCAAGGTTGATAAAAATGATCTTATTCCACTCCAACTGACACTTAAGAGGCTCTATTGGCAGAAATGTAATATAATATTTGTAGATTCGTTTTCATTAGTGCATAATCACCTGAAAATAAGAATAGCTGTGTTTTTATTACCTTGAGCCGTTTTTATCTACAGAGGTAGTGGGTCTTCTTCTACAGAGTCCGCCATGTTTCTACAGTAGCCTGGAACAGACAAACCAAGATAGGGCCTTCTGTGTTTTTCAGCCACCATAGTTACACTTGGAAGGCTGAGCTGCATTCAGATGGTTGCAATCTGCAACTTTGCCACTAGATGCCACTAAATTATACACGCTGGTCCACAATGCAACTGGACCACCAGCAGTTAGTTAGATTCTTGTGTGTCGTGCTAGTAGCAGCTAATGTAGCCTTGAGCTGGTAACAGAAATGGGGAGTGGGCTACAGAGGTCTTGCAACCTCATCTTCCTGACTCCAAACCTCCAGTTTTTTGTCATGTTCCAACTTGTAGTCCCCAGCCCCAAATAAGTCAGACTCAAGTGACATCATTTGAAGACACTTATAATTAGTTCACCTGCAACCACAACCTTTTTCACATATGCAGTAGTGCTCCCCAAGACACTGCAATGTGTGGAGTTCTCCTATAAGGGAATACACTTCTTGATGTTAAAGTACATAAAATTGACCATTAACATTCCTCTGATCTTTATGTTGCCATATTTATTTGATGACCCCCACATATGAGAAACAGGACCCTGGAGGCAGCACTGGGCTGTGTTGTGATTAGTGACAACAGACAGAACGGTATGCCCTTACACATCCAATATGAAATTATAAAAGACTTCAGTTACATCAACTCATTTTTGTGTCACTCACATGTGCACAGTCACAGCTTGAGAAAGGACCTTATGACACTGTATTAAGTTCTAATCGTAACAGTGAACAAAACCAGGCTACAAGTAGTGTTTTCAGCCGCTGCTTTAACCTGGTATGACTTTGTTTTGTTCCCACACAGCAGGACAAAATGTTCCTCACACTACTCTGAAATGATCATGATGGATTTCCTTTTCATTTTATTTTATTTATTTAAAAAAGAAAAAGAATATTGTTTATGAATGTGTGAACTGTGTGTGTATGTGCCATTGTCTTTGACTGTGTGTCTGTCTCTGTTGCTTGTCAGTTGTTGTCTGTTTGCATGTGAGTCTATTCAAATATATGTGATTGATAGTCTTCATTTATGTGTGTGTGTGTGTGTGGTGTGTGTGGTCGTGTGTGGTGGTGCATCTATGTTTCGCCGGGGCGCTGGATTAGGAACGATTAAGAGGAAAATGGACTGGCAGCAGGCATTAGGGGGAAAGAAGGGAAGGAAGGAAGAAGATGAAGGGCAGGGAGGGAGGGATGACGGGGAGGCTGGTCAGCTCTGGCAGCAGCCTGAGGCATGATTACAGTGTGCCTCCAGAGCAGGCTGGCCACCAGCTTGTTTGTTGGGGATTAGAGAGAGGAAAGAAATGAATCATATTTCTAAGTCCTGAGTGTATCTCTGTCTGTGTCTCTGCTCCAAAGTCCATATGCTGCTGCTGGGGGATTATAGGAACACACTGCCTGCAGAGCACTATATCTATCTATCTATCACTATCTATCTAAATCGTAGGTCTATCGAGTTCTAGTCTATCATTATCTATCTATCTATCGCTTGATCTACTTCTATCTTTATCTAGTCGTATCGTATCTATCTATCTATCTATCTAACTTTTTAAGTATATTCACATAATTCAGTTGCCAGAGCAACAATGTAGCAGTTTCTACGTAACTTGTTAAATGAATATTCGTTAAAGCCCAAGCCCGTTGGTGACCTTAGTCTACTGCACTTTGTAATGAGCTTTTGGGCTGCAGGGCCTGTGTTATGCTGTGTCACCATGAGGCTGAACCCAGCTCTGTGTTCTCAGGCTAAATCCCAGTCAGAAGGTAGAGACTCACTGTTACTGGGCAAGTCTGAGAAGAAAAGTCCAACAACCAGACAAATAATTGTTGCGTAACGTGACAGTGATTAGTATTAAATATCTGTCTGATTCTTTAACTGTTAGTCCCATCAAGAATTTCTGTAAAAGAAGAGTTTACAAAGTGAAGGACCTGTCCTGGACAGACCATTAGACTTGCAGGTGCAACATCAGCTCGAATGTGCACAATATTTTTACTCACGTTATGGTAAAAACTGTTTAAAACAAAAGGTTTTAATACAATAAAACTTTTGTGTAGTTTGTCCTGATGATCAAAATAGCATCAGCAATCCAAACAAAGAGTTTAGCAGCAGCTCTTTCAGGATGCATTTAGGTAGACTGGTGCTTTGAGCTGAATGCTAACGGGATCGATAGTTATGCTACTGCATCAGTTCTACTGTAAAATACTGATGCTGAGCTGGTTATAATGTTTTTTACCATATTCCCATCTTAGTTTAGCATGTTAGCATGCTAACATTTGCTAATTAGCAATACACATATCAGCTGAGGCTGATGGGAATGTCATTCATTTTGCCAGTATTTAGTCATAAACATAATGACAAATTAAACTATGAGCTAATGATGGTGCTAAAGGTACTAAAAAGTTTAGAGATAACCAAAGTTATTTGTTATCTGCTATTTTATACCTATACTATATATAAATATATATTACTGAATTGAATGATTAACACCTAATATAAAATTCAAATCTGATAAAAGTAAATCAGATAAAATATCTCACCACACTCACCAGGACTCCTATGAGAAACATTAATGTCGATGGACAATCCACCAATAGGAGATATTTCAGTCTGGACTAAAATGGTGGACCAACAGACCGCCGTCGCCGTCCCTAGAGCCATGGCACTAGCGTGGCTACAAACAACAGCACCAGTTGGCACTATCACATGTAGGGTTGGACCATTCATCATGAGTAAAACACATTTTCTCTCATAGGTGTATTGTTTATTGTGATTCAAGACCCACAGCCTTGTTTCAAGATATCAAGCATCTCACCATGAGCTAAAACCTTTCATCCAGTGCCCGTGGCACTGACCCCCTGGTCCATCGGTTGATGCAACACACAGAAACATTCAGCAATCCAAAATAATCTGCCCATCTCGTACTTCAGTTTGGGGCTGGCGGGAGCGGTGGGACTCAGTATTATTGTTAGATCTAATCTGTTTTCTGTCCTCTCTGCCCTGTTCCCTCTCATCTCTGCCTTATACCCACTCAACCTCTTGTATGGATTAGTGGAACGCTCCCAGAAACTGATTCCCAATCTCCCCTCTCTGGATGTCCGACACTCCCTTTTTCTCCTACTGCAGAGGTATGGAAGAATAACACATGTCACAGGTGTAGCATTACCTTGACTCAACACTGACATCATTCAGCAAGTAAACACTCAAATCCAATCACTTACAGAACACAATGAATTTTAATGAAGTCGTTTAATGTCTCAGAAACATCATAGCTATCTAGCATGGTAGTGGTGAGACTGGTGGAACACAGGAGACAAATGAAATATACAAAATAATGTCAGAAAAATAAGCAGAGAAGATTATAGTAATGCAAAAGATAAAAGTACAGTAAATGATTAAGAAGCATAAACAGCATTGTATCCTATTACTGCTACTTTTACTGGATAAACCCCTGAGTTTGAAAAAAAAGAAGAAGCAGAAACCAGAAAAATATAAACAGAAAAAATACAAAGTTGGCAGTTTTCTAGAAAGTAAGAAAGAGAAAGATTCTGTTGGGTGGAGCGCCTGCGTAACAACTCGTCGCTGCTACCAGACATGATTGCATTTTCAAGTTTTAATATTTACAAAAGAACAATGTCCATGTCAGCTGGAGACATAATATTAATGATAGCAATAATACTGATAATAATATCAACTTCAAAACAAATTACCACAATTTTTACTTCAACGAATTCACAATTTTTTTTTAAAGAAACATAATATTGTTTAATTCTAATACAAAAAGAAAAAAAAATCAAATGATACATCAAACACATAAAGTGGTACCCATCACATCTTTACAGGTTGGAGTTGAGAGAGGCACCAAACTCTCTGTGCAAAGGGGGGGCTGCATGGCGGACCAGTCCCTTCCCTTTCTCTGGCGCAGTCTTCTCTCCCATCAAATACCTCACTGGAGCAGTTTATCAGCTAAAAAGTTTCAAATAAAGTAATTCAAGAACTGCTTCAACAATCTGCTACCCTCATGCAAACACTGTGAGATGGAGTGGGGGGAAAGTACTCGGCTGCCAATAGCCACAACGAGACCATTGTTGCCCAAATAGTCTGGAAGTGATCCTATTAAACTAACAATGTACGAGCCATTCTGCTAATGATTGTCAACCATGCTCAAAGGCAACAAGTTTGTACTGCAGTCACTTCAGTGACCAACTCTACCCCCTCCGCTTGTATCACACACAGGCTGCAGAGGGTCAGTATCATACAAGGCTACTGGGAATCATCAGCTTCTTTCTGCTAAGTATTTTTCACACTGTATTAAATGAGTGGCCACCCTGTAGCGACGCCTCCTGAAGGTGTCGGTTTGGGTTAGTTGAGTTGTTTGGCTCAAAGCTTTTTGAGTCAGCTCGCTGATGAAAAGCAGCTTCATAAAAGAAATAACATCACAGAAAATACAAGACAAAGTCTAGAAGGAAGAAATAAACATGAGCTTGGGCTCTCGTCAGTGCTTTATCGCGTCGATTTCAAGGCTGTCTATGCGGCAAAATTGTATGTCACTGAACTGTTGTGCTGTGGCAGTTAAACAAAAAAAAAAGCTCTGCTTCAAATGTGGTCTAAGTCAAGGCCAGTCAGACAGTTTCTGAAATCAGCTCTATCAAACAAATTAGATTTCTATAAACCAAAACTACTGAGTCATAAATCAAAAGGATGCTTTCAGCATGGGACAAGTAGCCTCCTTCGTTTATGCACGTTCACTTTAAATTCTCTTGTCATCAGTAATATAGTCAGACTGTATTTAAATTACAACAATAGTCTCTAATCCAGCTGTTGTTCTTTCTCACTAATTTGATTTTATTGTACACATATTGCTTTTACGCAGCCATTTCTTGATTTCAAGGCTGATTTCTATGTTGCTTAACTTAGAAACACTACTGTTATCTCCTTGTTACAATCACCGAGCCAAGCGTCAACAGGTCAGTTTACTTCCACACATATTGTTTTGAAAAGAAAAACTGAAGACATTATTTCAGCTGATTCGTTCTTCAACTGATATGATTAATTGATTTATGTGTCCCAAGGTCTCTTCCTTCCTCTAAAACACACCAACAGTAATATTGGGTTATTCACCCTACTTCAATTTCTCACTTCTTCCCCTATCCCCTTCCCTCCCCACCTCCCACTTTACAAGACCTGGAACTTCCAGGAGTTCTGGTCTTTGTAGTCCAGACAGTCAGTGGCATTGAAATTGAGCTTCCAGGCAGCTTGGTCCTTGTAGTCTAGACAGTCGACGGCTCCAAAGCCCAGCGAGGCGGCCGTGTAGCCCTGGGAGGAGAGCGAGGCTGGGGACTGGCTGAGGGGCCCACCCATCGAGGAGGCTGTGATGGGGCTCAGGGCGCCTCCGGTGCCCGACAGCTGTGGGTGCATGGGGGACAGGTAGGAGCTACAGTCCAGGCCAGTGAAGTAGGAGGAGGAGCCTGCGTAGCTCTGGCTGTAGGCCGGGGCCTGGGTGTAGGTCATGGGGTAGGAGGTGGTGCGCTGCATGCAGGGGGTGGTGGAGGCAGACAGGGGGTCTGGCAGCGGGGAGATGGAAGCTGGGCTCCAGATGGACACCGTGGCGCTAGCAGAGCTGGAGCTGGGGGTGATGGCGGTGCCTGGAGGAGGAGGTGGAGGGCTGTAGGGTCCATTGCTGGGGTTGGCACTGGCTTCAGTGTTGGCATCACGAGCAGGGGATGCCTTCTTTTTAGGGGGCCGGGGTTTGGACTGGCCCGTGCTCTGCTGCTGCTGCTGGCGGCACTTGGCACGACGGTTCTTGAACCAGACCTGGAGGATGGCAGAGGTGCATCAGAGAGGAGCGTCATTCTAAAATCACTACTTCATTAATAATTAGAATGCTAATAATAATAATAATAATAATAAGAATAATACAAATAATAATAATACTAATAAGAATAAGAAACAGTAAATACAATGCAATTAAAACATTCAAAGTGTAAAAGCTTCTATTGTGTGTAAACCTGTTATCTCTCTCTCTCTCTCTCTCACACACACACACACACACACACAGTTTTCTTCTTTCAACATGCCAGTTAATATTTGTTTGCATCAAAATACTATACATGCAACCTAATGCTAAAAGCCCACTCTGTATGGGCTGTTGGTTTGTAATGTGTCACCTGGACTCGGGACTCGGGCAGGTTGATCTTGAGGGCCACCTCCTCCCTCATGAAGATGTCTGGGTAGCGGGTTTTGGCAAACAGAGCCTCGAGGATGTCCAGCTGTGCGCGTGTGAAGGTGGTGCGCTCCCGGCGCTGTTTACGCGGGGTGCCTGCAAAAAAATAATCACCTGATTATTATTATTTTTATTATTAGTATTATTAGTAGTAGTAGTAGTATTAGACATGCGGTGTTTTTATTATGTTGGCATTTAAAAGATAGCGCTGTAGCTGCCATGAGATCTGTGTTCAAACATTTAACACACAATTCAACAGACAGATAGGCTGGAAATATCAATCTATATTAGGCTATTAAAATCCCATAACGCATTATTAAAGTAAGGTCATTCATGTGATCAGTGATTGCATATGAATCATGAAAATGAGTTATTTCTGTTGAATTCGCAAACAATAAAGCTGGGTGTCGATTTGATCAGCTGAATGTCGATATATATTTGTTAGGTATTATTTGTTTGAAGTTAATACATTTAATCAATTGTAGTCGATCATTTTCACCGGGCCAGAGGAAATGGGCTGTCTTTTATCGGATCGAATAAAAAGGTCGTATGGTTTTATCTTTCATAAATGAGACATTTTGAATCGAAATCTTCAAGGTGAATAAACGAAAATCATTCCGAAGCACTGATTGTGAATTTTAAAAATGGTCTTAACTCGTTGATTCAAACTCTAATCTGCCTCCCGAAGGCCAAGCTTTGTAACACGCCTTCTGTCACCAGTGCCAAACCTCGGCATCATTTCATTCAAACTCTCCTCTGAAGGATGACAGATGCTGATCAGGCCATCCGAACAATATAAGAAGTGTCCATTCATGAAAAACATTACGGCCCAAAATAAAATACAATGAGCATCATTTTGTAAATAGGTTACATGATCAGATCAACAGCTTGGAGTCTGTTTGGTGTTAAGTCTGTGTGAGAACAGGCTGCGTTTCCATTCACACACACTTTTTATTGTTTTTTGACTCTATAATCCGCAGAACTTATAGGTCAAGTGAACACATGTTCTGATGGCTGAAGAATCAGAGACATATATTTAGAATCATAAAGCACAACCTTAGCTGCATTTAAAAAATGACATTCAAGTGAATTTGACTTTTTTTTTTGTTACTGATTATTAGAAAGATAGAAGAGGATTTTGTGAATTCTTTCGGTTTCTGCATTTAAAAATAAACTTTTTTCAAACAAAACAACAATGAAAAGACAGGTTGATATTATGGTAAAAAGCATAGAGTCCTAAGGTAACAGGTCATTACTTACTGGGGTATCCAACGGCGGCGGAGTGGAGCAGATCCATGCCCGGGCCGGACAGCGTTAACCCGTTCACGGCGTAATGGGGTTGCTTAATGTAGGACATCATGCCTCCTGCCGGCTTTAAAACACTCCCTCACTCCCTCACTCTCTCTCTCCTTCTCTCAGACCGGGGGCCGGGTCTCCTAGCTAGTCTCCAGGGGGTGTCTCTCTCTCTCTCTCTCTCTCTCTCTCTCTCTCTCTCTCTAGTTTTTTTTTTTTTCTGTCACTCCCTCCCTCTCTGTTTTTCTTTTAGCCTGGGTTGTTTGTCACTTTGTTTGTTGTTTTTGATATTTCCTTGCTGGCCTTCTCCTTTCCTACCTCTGTATGCTGCTCTGACTCAGTGCCGTGGAACCGGGCACCTGTGGGTCCAACTGTCCAAGGACCGACGTGCGCCTAAACACCTGCGTTAACCTGACGCGTAAAAACCCCGCTGATTTAGCGACGAGGTGTATATTCTATGTGTTCTCTTTGCAGACAATGAGGACAACAACAACAACTCAAATCAACCCAAGACAGTATTTTTTTTTAAAAACGATAAAGGCTGACTAAATAAGAGCCGTGCTATGATGCAGGTTCTCCATCCAAGTCGTGCGTAATTGCGGTGCGCACCGACGTCGCCGGGTGAAAAGGTGGCAAAAGCAGCAGCTCCACAACAGTTCGGCTGTCTGCGGTCTGATGGGGCCTCTGACGGTCCCTGGTCCCTGAGGAGAGGATCTGGATCTGCAGAGTGGACAAGTGAGGCGAGCAAGAAGAGGCTGGCTAATTAGAAGTAACTTCTTACCCAAGTAGACACCCAGAGCCCTCCCTCTCTCTCTTTCTCTCTCTCCCTCTCTCTCTCTCTCTTCGCTCAAGCCAACGCGCGCGCGCACACACACACGCGCACACACCGTCATTATGTATCCCTCTTGGGCCTGTAATATGAAATGTATAGGAGGATAAGAAGAATATGCCTCTTATAGAGTTCCAGGCTTTATTTAATGTGTTTCTTATGTTTATATTTGTTTACGCTATGATGCAACATGTTGTTGTGGCTGACACCTGTTGACACGTAGCCTACATATAACTAGTACAAATGAATTCGAAAAACACAATAATTAAAAAGAAAGAAATGAAGA
This sequence comes from Morone saxatilis, assembly GCF_004916995.1. Classification (NCBI taxonomy): domain Eukaryota; kingdom Metazoa; phylum Chordata; class Actinopteri; family Moronidae; genus Morone; species Morone saxatilis. Next base: position 4,388,498 of record NW_023340257.1, on the reverse strand, counting down.
CGGAACTAAAGTCCGTCCATAAAGGTGCACTTGGGGAGTTGACTTCCTACAGATGAAAGATGGATGCTATAGGTCGTCCTCTGCTCTGAGAGAACCCCAGTAACCATCTTAGTCTTCTCCAGGTTTTATTGTTAGGAACCATTTTCGAAAATTGGCCTCCTAAAATAATTGGGCGACTCTTCCTGAGTGTGGAGGCAGAGGTAGAGCCACTGGGAGGCAGAGAAGGGGGTACAGGCCGGATTAAAGGCAGCACAAAGACCGCGTTGTTCTGCTATTAAATCCCCTTCTGATCCCCAACATGCTCCCTCCGGCCCATTCATCCATTCATTCACTACAGTCACTAACAACAACAACAATAATAATAATAATAATAATAATCATAATAATAAAAATAATAATAATATGTTGTTGTTGTCCTATATCATTAGAGTTTGAATTAGGCTACATCATTTATTTGTAGACTATTATAAATGTATAATGTGCATCATATATTTGATATAAAACTAATAATAATAATAAAGTAATGACAACAGGTAGGCCATTGGTCCACTAAAATAAAATGTAAAATAACTGAACTGTTAATAATTAAACATCAGAGGAGAGGTGTTTGGTTTTATTTGTTTGGTTTGTTTGTTTGTTTGTTTTAGAAGGGTTTTTTTTAGCCTTTCAGCTCTCACACGTATTTCCGCATTCAATCTTGGTCCAAACGTCCGATTTGAGGATGGTTGTAATTAAATGTAATTTTGTTTTACAGTCTTATTAATTAAAAAAAATAGAAAAAGATATTGTAGGTGAGGCCTAGTCTTTCCCTGGTCAGACCCGGTGTGTGTTCGTGTCTCTTCCCTCCTGTTTGGCCTGTGCCATCCTCTGCTGCGAGACAATTTCACAGTGTCCAAAGCCGATTCTCTGCGCTTGTTAATTGAATCGGATTTCTTATAGTTTAAAATCCACACACACACACACACACACACACGCACACACACACAGACCCATGTAGCTACAGCCCAAACTGTATAAGGGGTTTATCTAGCTCTGTAAAGCCAAAGCGGAGATATAAAGACACACACAGAGCGACAGAGAGACTTTACCGGCGTGTTTGAACGTTTCTAAATAAAATGTCTTCACCTGCTGAGGAGAGAGTGTGTGAAGCTGTTTCAGGGGAGGCCTGTGTGTGTGTGTGTGTGTGTGTGTGTGTGTTGTTGGCGTTTGGATACCTCCTGTCTCCAGTGGACGCCTCACCTGCACACATCCAGGTACGCCTTGTTTGTTTGTTTGTTTGTTTACTGCTGTTTTGTTGTTGGAGCTCGCGCAGCTTGAACTAAACTAGCCACCAGCGGGTCGTGTAGGCCCGCTCGAGCTAACTGTGGGGAGTCCGACGACAAGCATGTCTCGAGACCTCCGACTGACAGAAAGAGAAAAAAAACAAAAAACAAACGGCGGGAATAGCGAGAGACCTCAGATATGCCTCAGAGCGCGCGACACTGCGCGCTACCCTGCTGTGCACGCGCACACTTCACGCACCTGCTTCCCTCAGACTCCTCTGTTGTTTCATATTGTATTTATTGTAACACATTTATTCTTTATATTTCAACAAATATTTGACTTTATATGTTCATAGTTTTGGGCCATAATAAATGTATTTTTACTTATCTGTTTTTAAGCGTCGTTACGTTTTCTTTTAAATAATACATTAACAATAATACAAGATACTGTATAAATTATTATCCTAATCCATGATCAATCCAGTATTATATTCTGGGAACAGAAAAATCCACCATTAAATTTGGGTAATAGGCCTGTAACCGTGGCCAATAAAACATGATACATTTATCTCTGGCTCTTTTTATGGCTCTAAATTATTACATTGTAAAATATCAAAAACAAACAGGGTATAATTGTTGTTCTTGAGTAACTGTACAATCTCTCACAATGTAAGTGATTAATTATACATTTAAATTACACTCTAAATTCCTATAGAAGTACTGTTGTTACACACTACCAATAAGCACTGAGCAGCCACTGTTGCTATAGTGTAAGAAAGTTCCTATAGAGATGTTATAGAAACACAGTGATTTGTTCAACTAATTAATATCAACACACAACTCTGCATTCGTGGCTTCCAATAAAGCAGCCATTTGCAAAATGGCTTAATAACATTGTTTTTCTAATTTGTTCAGTTTTACTCATCTCAGTCATCCTTTCCCCTCCAAGTAATTTCGTTTTTAAAAGTTTAATCCTCTATTTTTTTCACATGCACATATTTGTATGTATTCATATATAGGCACGGCCTATGATAAGTACTATATATTAATGCTCTTTAAGAACAAAACTATACATTTCATTGTTGCATGACATGTGATGCTCTGGCTCGTTTCTGTGGAAATTGCTCTGTGATGAAGGACTGCTGGTAGGTTAGACGCACTAGGACCCAGAGCAGACGCAAATTAAGGACAACCAGCACATAAGAGGCTTAGTACATCTAATCTATACTCCTACACACACACACACACACACACACACACACACACACAGACGCAGCATTTCATAAACATCCCATTTTGAAACAAGCACGCATACACGTCCCAGAGGCAAACACAGCCATTGTATTTTCATTTAGTTTTCATTTTCTCCAAACTCTTTTATTCCCCTTGTTGACCTTAACTTCCATCCCACTTTGTTGGAGAACATTTGCCCATATGCTCCACTATTTCTCTCAACCCATTTCATTAGCAAACGTGAATCCACGCGTCCTTCGATGAACTAAGAGGCAGAGAGCAAACTCATTTGTCAAGACAGTTATAGTAAAAAAAGGAAAAATGCTCACACAGTCTTCCTCGGTCAGTGGATGGATGCATATGTGTGTGATACTGACTGTGTCATTACTGTTCAATCAATTGTACAACCACTTCAAAAGATCAAAAATAAAAGAAGACGTTCAAATTGAAATTGAAATGAAGTTTCACTCAGACATATAACACAATCATCACTGCGATGAAGCTTCCTGGGCCCTTTTTATTAACAGAAACTAAAGGCCTGGATTGTTCTTTCTCTTTTGTTTGATAGAAAAAAAATGACAGTAATGAAACAAAATTTTCCCAGCATCCTCCCTGATAAACCAGCCTTTGTTGTGTGCATTTGATTGCAATCCGCAGCTTATGTGTGCTGCAGATGATGAAAACGTAAAAAGAGAAAAGAATTCTAATCATTTATGTTCGTGTCTTCATTATTGAATGATTGACATGACATAAACCAAAAACCATCACGTCCCAAAAGACCAAAACTAACACACACACACACACACACGCACACGTATTATATAAACACACAAACACTTTTCCAGCTGTTAAGCACCTCTGACATCATGTTGTTCGATACACACACTGTATTTTTGTATGTCTGTGTGCACACTGTGTGCTTATATGTGTGTGTGTGACAGTTACACACTCACACATACACACACACGCACAGAGTTCAGCCGATTTATCATAATATGCTTTATCTGAAAAGTAAGTATCTTACCTCGGGATAAAGGGAGGAAAGAGGGGTTTGTGGCCAGATTGACAGAGGAAGGGTGGATGGAGAGAACCGAGCGCTCGCTGCACAGGGACAGAGAGCAGGACCTTCAGCACTGGGGCTGGATCAATCACTATTGATAAGGTAACTGAGCATTATGGGACGGTAAGGAGCGGCGCTGAGAGAGAGGGCCACGATGGTGTGTGTGTGTGTGATGGAGAGGCAGACTGATGGTGAGCCAGACCAGGAGGAAGGCATGGTGCTTAGTGTGAGGGACTGGTGGAGGTCAGAATTGTTACTGGAGGAAACTTAGTGGAAAGTTACAGATTGGGTGGAGTGGAAGGAAGGAAGAGTAGAGGAGCGTGATGATAAAACACAGCAGAAATAAGTGGAAGTAGAGGGAGAGAGGCAGATGGGGAAGGGGGGGTATGGGAGGGGCTTTGGGGCAGACCTAGTCCTAGAGGGTCTTGCTGTGAATTTTTTTCTTGCTTGTGTTGTTTTAGATTTTAGTTAAAACATTAATAGGCTGTCATGTTGCAATTGTGATTGGTCTGAGTGTGTTTTAAACAGGTATTCATCATATCACTGCAGCTGTCTATATGCTCGTATAGTTAAAAGTGTGTGTGTGTGTGCGTGTGTGTGTGTATTGAGGTCAGTGTGTGTTAACTCCTCATTAAAGTGATGTGAGGATTACTCTGCGTGAGTCCGGGCCAGACCATGTGTCTCTCTGCACAGCACTTCCATCTAGAGCAACACAATGGGCCACATGAAATGAAGGTCCCATCCAGGTTACATTAAATGGCCCTGCTGTTACGCCACCATTACATGCCATTAGTGTATGCATAAGTGTATATATGTGCAAGAGCATGCATGTGTGTGAGTGTGTTCATTTAGTAGGACTTGGATTGTCAGCAGTCTGTCATGGGTCTGGGCTAAAGATAAACTCAGGCAGTGGTCACTTATATAATAACTATATAAGTGTACAAGTGTACGTACTATATACAGAATATGTCTTTATATAACCTACAGGGTTAGATATAGAACAGTCAATTATATAAGTTTATGTCATTCAGCAGTATTAAACATTAGCTGTGCAATTGCACATTAATAGTGTGCTGCACATTACAAATCTAAAATATTGATATATTTATAATTTTAGTATGAAACATGCTTTGTATGCACAAGACAATATTGACCTAGCTCCACTACCAAGATTTGGAAGATTACACCATACAATTTTCTACCATATACTGAGTATGGAAGTTGATGACTGTAACAATGTTCTGGGATTTAAAAGATGTTTATGATTCTAAATATTTAACTCATCCAAATGTAAATTTGAGTATATTACTAATTTCCCCAGACAATCTATGTCTGAAAAAACTCAAACCCAGAGTATCAACTTAATTCATGTTCTTGTGCATACTTCAAGCTTTCATCCTAAATCTTAAATCTTAAACTCCGGTTTTGCAGCAGGATTATGCAGCTTTGTGACTGTTTGTAGTAACTAACCAGCAAACTGGCCACAACTGGCTCCCAGGGGGACGAATCATTGTTTAAGTGTCAGTTGTAAGAATAGCCTGCAGTCAGTGGTTATTTCCCAGGCTGAGGTGTGTGAACCAGCTGAGAACTGGATGGTTGTGGAGACTCATTTCCAGAAATTTGTCTCAATTAATTAATCTCAAATTTGCCTATGCTATTGGATTATTGACTGCTGGGTGTGTGCATAGTGTATATGACAGAACAGTCTGACAATGAATTCATCTGTTAATAATGTCTGGCCAGCATCTTGATCAATTTCACAGACTGCAGACCCCCTGCTGCGTGCATGTGTGTGTCCTGCTGTCTTCTGAGGGTAGACAGATCGCTAATCCACTGCAGACAGCAGCAGGTGGGCTGCGTGTGTCTGTGTGTCTATGTGTGTTCAGTGTCATCATTTAGCCCCCTCCTTAACCACTGTCTGGGGTTTAGCAAGTTAACACCTGTTCATGCCCTCATACTCATACACTTGTAATAAGATAAGCTGAACCATTTCAGTTGCATTTGCATATCCAGACTGTTATCATCCCGGTGAAAATGTTTTATTCTAATATTTGAAGTGCATCCAAATTTTTCTGTACATAAAACCTCTATGAAGAAGCTGGTATCAGTTATTTACTGTGATAAGAAACAGCTACATGACCATTTTCTATGGCAAGCAAATTACATATGGATGCAATAATATACCTGTAATGTAACTGGTTATTCATTCATTATTCATTAATTTTCTTTATAGTTAAATGATTATATACTGATAATTCTTATATGTTACTATAATCCATTAATGATGAGTTTCATCAGGTTGTAAAAGAACAAAGAAATAGAGATCAAAAATATGAATATGAAATTCACTTGTTTCATTAAATCAGAAAATATAGTGCAGCATATGTGAAACAAAAGATGATGCACCACTTTATACTGAAAGAAGTTATTTAACATTTAGGCAGGCAGGTGTGCAACACACACACACACACACACACACAGTCCTTCATAAGGCAGTGCATATGAAACCATGCATGAATGCACATATAAGCTTTGTTTTAACAAGCTGAAGACTGTGTGTGTGTGTGTG
>NW_023340257.1:4373198-4382274 GCF_004916995.1 Morone saxatilis | reverse complement strand
AATAACTGAATAGAGATGTGTGTGTGTGTGTGTGTGTTTGTGTGTGTGTGTGTGTAGCGTGGTACAGTAGCTTGGACCCCCCACCACCACCCGCCCCCACCTGCACCTCCCACCACCCCATATGGCAGTAGACAGCAGTAGTAATCATGGAAGTGGAGCAACAGGCCCTGAGCCTCACTAATCCTCTGCCACACTCCGACACGTGCCACACTGATGCATATACCCTCCATACAGACACACACACAGACACACACAGACACACGGTTATTGAAGACACCATTTGTGTACACATTAATGCATACACACGATAGACACACTAAATGCACGGAAGTGCTCAATTGCACACACCAATGGAGAGAATAGAACAGAAAGTTCATTATATTGTTTGCATTAGTATATAAGTGTATAAAGGCCGGGTGGACTCGCCACTGGTGCCTGAACAAACCCAAGATTAACTGGCATCATTAAGAACGCTCACACATATCTTGTGACTTGTGACTCCCACTCTATCCACTGCTCGAGTTTGTTTTAAATTGCACACCATTGAATGCAGTCTTTTTAATGAAGCTGTAGCGTGCATGATAATTTAAAACCTGAGTAGCACAATTGCAACATCCTTGTAAAAAAATCACAAAGAGTGCTGTTTGAGTGACTGAAAGCACCTTGCACACACAAAAGCACATGCTGTGTCGCACACACAAATAGAGTCACACACGCATCCACTGCGACACGTACACACACAAAACCTTTTAACTGTGACGCACAAGGAGACAGGGCCACAATGGCTCTCTTATTGTTAATTGGCCGTTTAATCCCGAGGAATGCGTCTGATTAGTACCCGCCGGTGGGTCAGGATCTTGCTCAACACTCTCCTTCACAATGGACAGGCTGTAACAGAGATCTGGGAGCAGGCACACACACAATCACACACTCACACATGGACAAAGGTGTGCGCATAAACATTCAGAGTGCACAAGTCACACAAAGGAACACACAATCAAGCAGCAATACATGTGTGTGCAGACACGCGGGGCCACAGTGGCCTCACATACCCCCTGCGTTAACGCGCACAAAGTGACCACACATGTGCAGCAGTACACCCAGCATGCAACTGCACTGTAGCGAGGATAAGGATGCAGTAGGAGGATAAAATCATAATGAAGATTTTTCACTCCACCTCACCCTTGCATTTAGCTGCATTTGTATTTGTATGTGTTCGTTGCTAGCATTTTAGTATCAGAACCTAGCTAGCATGCTAGCTTGCTGACCAAAAGCAAAGCACATTTGGAAACACACAGTTACACCATCTATTCGACCAACGGACTATATGCCACACTACAAGGCTGTTGCACTGCCTTTTACTTTGCCAGTTAAGTATTTAATCAAATAGCATTAGCTAACAGCATAGCTTTCTCCATTTTGGACTCAGTGGGCGCCTCTTTAAAGGCCTAAAACATTAAGACCTGAAGGTGAAAATTCCCATTAAGTTGCACTCTGATTTACTTTGCTGCTGTTAAAGTAATCAACTGATTGTAGTCATTCCATTAAAATGAACAGAGTCTGTGCAAAGTTTAGCTGTGATAGATGCTGCTGAATGTTTGTTTTGGGGTCAGGGTTCAGGGTGATGCTTAGAGATCATAGTGCTTCACATATTTATTATATATTATATATAAAAAATAGAGTTTGAATTGAAAAAAAGAATTTAACAGCAGGAAGACATTTATATTTATTACCAGTAAGAGACGGACAGAGGAAATACACCGAAAAGAAGGGATGATGGGATGCTTAAACTGGCTGCAGGTAGATAGGCAGGGTCAGAGGTGACAAGGGTCTACGTGTATGTGCTTGCGCATGTGTGTCTAATTGTGTGTGTGTTCTGTAGGAGGTCCAGGCAGTCTGCATCACTGCTGACACACTGCTGCTGGTAAATCCAGCTTAGTGTGTCTAAAACAGGACTACGAAATCTGCCACAGGGCCCCTAATGCTAGGGCCGCTGTCACCCTCAATCACTCACACACACCTAATCCCCACGCCGTGACCCAACACACACACACACACACACATACACACACAGCCTGGCTACCCGATGCACTGGGCCCATTCAGCTTGGCAGGCAGTCCCAGTACCAGGAGACACCAGCCACAGGGTCAACATTGCATATTGGGGGATGGAGGAAGGGGGTGGTGGCGGTGAGGAAGGAGAATGTGGTGTGGAAGAGTAGGAGTTGGAGGACTTTAGGTGAAGAGGAGGTGAATAGGTGGAGGTAGTGGTCAAGGTGAGGCAAGAGCAGATAGAGGAGCAGAAATAGGACGCTGGCTGAGGTGGGTTGGGACTTGGGGAGGGACAACAAGGTTGGCACAGGAGAAATGGTATGAATGGAGGGGTGAGGTATAGGAGGAGAAGCACAGCCTAGGGGGGAGACAGAAGTATAAGGGATGTGAGGTGAGCTGCTGGAGTTCCCCAGGTATAAATAATGAATTATCTGAAATATATATTTTAACAAACAGCCGTGAATTTGCATCCACAGGTTCATGCATTCACACACATGCAACCTCACAAACACTTGACCTCCGTGGCAAATTTCACCTTTGGCCAACAAAGGGTGGGGACATTTTTGTGGGCCGACAGAGCGAGCTATAAAGCTGCCGGTTGCTGCTAAAACAGAGCAGGCCTCAGAGTCCCACTGAAGTAAATGAATGCAGATTCTGGGAGACCTGTCAGCCACCTTATGTTGTAAATAGTGATTCACATAGCACAAAGAGTGAGGCGATAAGAACTTGAAAGCAACTTCAATCTATATTTTTAATATGGTGACAATGTGAAAGGTATCGCTCGTAGTGGTGAACCTACAGAGAATGAATCTGCAGCTCGACCACCGCTCTCATAGCTTAGGTTCTGACTGCAGCAGGCTGCTCTTTTTAGCCAAAAAGCTCTAAAAGCCCACGGAAGCCCCTGCTCAGCACCCAACGGACAGCGTTAGCAACGGTTAGCGACTAGCTGGTGGACATAGTGGAGCATTTAGCAACAAAAGCCAGATATTTCCACCAAAAACAGAGAGCTTAAACAGATTGGATATTGGACTCTTAACGAATGATAGTGTTTCTCTGTAACTGCCTGAAGTGTAAATAAGCAAGTGGTTGCTAACAAGGTCAGCTCATCATCTTAAAAGGTTATTGCAGGTTTGAGTAAATGGTTTTAAATGATGAGTGTGGCCCAGTGTGTGTGAGACTACTTAACCCACGTAGGAGACAAAAGTGTGTGGTTTTAAAGTATAAGGGACTACTTTGAAACCTTTCTGAAATAACAGTAATTAGGGATTATTCCATGATCTGCCAATAATGGGGAATGTATATAATTATGTATTATTCTGATAATTAAATTAATAGTATAACCGATAAATTATTGATATTGTTGATAATAATAATAATTTATATATTATCATGCAAAACGTTAGATAGGATTTATGTTATATAAAAAGCCAAAGTATGGTTAGTACGTTTTTTGAGGAAAAAATACAGTTGAAGAGTTTGAACTGTTGTTTGTTGTTTTTAACAATAGTGATCAATAGTGATCGAGATTCAGTTCGGTCAGAGCTATGGAATATTAAATCCTCCATCTTTGCTCACAACATAGCCGTACTTGTTACTTGTTAGCCATACTTGTTGTGTTGTTATTTTTCCATTCATAAATGATCTGGTAACTTGGCAAATATAACAATCTCCAGAAAACATTCTTTCTTTATAACACCTAACAACAGGCCTTTTTCACAGCAGACAGATCAACAATGACTCTGTTCTATTCAAGTGTCCCAGTAAGCCATGGCAGTGTGACAGTGAGCCAGCATGCACAATACCAGGACCCTCAAACTGAAGCAGCTAAATGGAATTAATCATTCATTTTATTATTTAGACCTGTGCTGTACTGTGACGTGTCAAAATGTCTTCTGTGAAAAAGTTTATACCTCCTGTAAGGTTTGAGTCAGGAATGTAGACCCAGCTATAAAACAATTTACATACGTATTTATGTACGAGCCCGTGCTCTGATCACATGACCTGTATGAATGATTTAGCCGGCATGAACAACATACACTAGCCTACATACAACTTCATGACCACCAGTTTGATCCCTGTGACAACATGTTGACATGGTGCACTGATGAAACAGCAAAAGACTGATTTCTGGATCTATCTTCCATGTTTTCCTCCCTGCACTCATTCAGAGTGGATGCTGGTTGTTCCTAACAGTGGTTCTCCTTTTTGTGTTCTCCCAGGTTAACATGCGCACGCAGTGCCAGACATGAGGATGAAGAGACAAACATGGGACATGTCCAGCTTCAAGTCACCAGTTAAAACCAAATCTCTTTTTATTGTGTATTCAAAAGGCCAGTTTACTTGTTTCTGTGGGAAAACCTATATGTCAGGATGGATTTGTACCGTTTTATACACACTTTATTTCCTGTAAGGTAAAGTGAACACAGAGAAGAATTAAGTTAAGAGGCCTATCAGTGTAACTTAGAATCGTCTTGCACTAGCTTTAAAGAGACTAACGGGGCTCTTTGCTGCTCACACTGAAAATCACTAACACAAGCCTCTCAGCCTAAATCCTAATTTTGTCTGCAAACAAATTGACGATCCACTATTTAACAATCCCTCAGTCCCAGAAGGAAGTACGTGTTTATTTTAATGACTTTGCAATAGTATTCTTACCTTTTAAAATGAGTATCTATACCCCAATCACTATCACAAAGGCTGCTTAATAAGTCGTAAAACTGTATTTCATACAATGTCTAAAACCAATGTCTTACAGGTAAGTAAGAATGAAAAAACTGTTTTGTTGATGTTAAATAGATGAAATTGTTATAATGTTGTTTTTAAGTGCAATTAAGTTTTTGATGATCAAATTCTGTAAATCCACAGCATTTTCCTTTTCAATAAAGTAAAAGCAGACTTGCGTTGCTGTTCTCTGTCATTGTACCAGTTCATGTTTAAGTGTGAATGTGTGTGTGTCCAGAAATGCTTATACATTCAAACTGCGAGCTAACATTCAGTAATTGAATACGACAGTGATCCGCATCCTCAGATTGGTGGGTCACTGAGGTGGAAGCACACAGAGGCACACATAACAAGATGTCATGCCAGGATTTGGCTGTCTGACAAACACACACGCATGCACTCAATCTCCGAGGACTCGGAAGTGTAATTGTTTACAAGAGTCAAAATAGGTTTCCCCAAATAGAAAAGTACACACAGAATCACTGAATTCTGTTATGAAATACTTAAAGGTAGAAGCAGACGCAGCATTGCCATCTAGTGGTCATATACAGTAACCTACAGTACAGTGGACCTGCAATATGCATTTCAGTCTGATATCAACAATATCCATACTATCATTGTTGCTTAAATAACTGAACAGTGGCATTTGTGATACTGTTATATTAATTAATAGCTTATATTAATTATCCCTGTGTCAATATCGGTGACTGCACGCAGTACTGAGGCTGCCTCATCAACTCATTTTCAACTCCACAATATCATTTGCTGGAATAAGCTGTGCATTCAGTCCCTTCTTTGCCCTCTGTGCAGTGAACTAACATGCCACCGGTCTATAACAAGGAGCCTCAGGTAACGTTGTCACCTCACTGGTGCCATCTGCTGTTCAACAAGGGCAGTGCTGTTTAATCAGGATGTTTGGCAACATTTGGAATAAACCTACACACTTTAAATCCCTTCTAGTGATAAAGGTTGATACCCTTCATTTAAAGCAAAACAGGACAGCAATTCTAGTCTTCTTTTCTATTCAATTTTATTATGACAGTTGTTTTAAAGGGGTTGGCAATGAATCTGAGGGACTGTTTTTATTGCAACTGTACGAGTGTGGAGATGACATCGAGGTTGGTGTTATGAACATACAGTAGAAAATAAGCTGCATGACAAATATTCTGTACACATCCAAACAAAACCAGCAGGAGGCATACTAAATAACCAGCATCCAAAAAAACTTTTGTATGTAGGCGGAATATGTTGCTTGTTGTCCACTAAAGATGGTTTAATGTGCCTCACTTATATATATTGAATTTTGTTTTAAATCCCACTAGAAATGTTTGGTGAAACACTACGAATCAAACCTGTATCGATCACTAATAAAAGAGTTTCTTCCTCAGCTGTGCATGATGAACCTCCTCGGACACACAGTGAACAGTTGTGTACTTGTGTCTTCAGACTGTGGCTAGCAGTGATGTTAGATAGGGCTACTTCAAGCTCACTGAAAATGAAATTCAATGATGAATCGCGGTCTGACGTTTGTGAGGGCACCTTCACTCCCGTTCTGCTATGGCAACCAGGTGGGCTTCTACCTCTGCTTCCGTCAGCATCCTGCAGGAGGGAGACAAGAGGTGAGACAACAATAACCAGAGGAAAGAGGAATAAAACAAAGAGCAAGGAGTGAACAATGAGTGATGTACAGTGGATAATAGGACAATAATTTAAAATGCACCAAAACAACACAATCAAAACCAAAAATACGTGCAAGAGTAAAATATGTCAGCGTTTTAAACACGGTAAAAGATAATATCAATCACCGTTAGTGTCAATTCATCATAAAACTCCTGACTACTTGAAAGAATAACAGAAACCAGTCTGATCTTTTCTCTGAATATGCAGTTGGTGTAAGTGAAGTTACCTGAACTTAGGTTTGTCCTTGGTGACCACTCCGATCTCCAGCTCACTGGCCTTGAAGTCAATGGACAGGACGGAGGACAGACATGTTATAGCCAACTGGAGAGAAAGAAAGTTGAGTGTGCTGATTAGCTCAAACGCATTAACACTTCTCTAAATGTTCTTTTTAGTCAAGAAAACAGGAAACTCGAGCAGTGGATTCCAGGAAGTACATGCCTTTACTAAAACAAAATTACTCTATTTCAGCCTCCGAAGCCTTTAGAAGAATTTTGTCAGTTGAATTGGATTTAGTTGTTCAATACAAAGACTTGAGTATTCATTTCTCTTTTTTTTTCAGTTCAGTGCCACACTAAACACCTATATCAGTAGTTGCTGCTGTGCAAATGTGGCCACGGGTCTCGTGCTTTAGTGTGCGTGCTGCATTCATTTATAAATCCCAGTGCACCACGGAGACAAATCAATCAGTGGTTGGCAGCAGAGGAGGTTGTAGCACAGTGTGGTTCAAAAGAGGTTTGCTCACTGACAGTCAGCGCCAGAGCAGAGAGCGTCGGAGTCACGCTGCCCTACCTCGCGCTGTCCTCCGTTAACCATCTTTGCTTCCATCACACTTAGTTTTGTGGTTTGTGAAGTTTACAGCCTGCCATGCTTTCACTCTGTGTACAATGACGCAGCTAAAAAACAAAAGATATTCGACTGACAAAAAGCGAGTTAACGTGACTGATGATTTGAATCCTCCACTTTTCAGAGGCAGCCCTTTTTTATGTCAAGAAATACATAGCAAGAGGGCAGCTAAGGGTTCAGTGTCTCTCTATTACAGGAGGTCTGACAGGAGCCTTAATCAGGACCACTCTACCCTTTTCATCCCTGAACTATAAAAGAATCTGCGTCCTGCTCAGTAGTCCATCTTGTTTCCGCAGCTCTTGTCAACCAGGTTCCACTTTACCTGTACTGTCCTGTCGTGGGTCAGTTCAGGCTTTTTCTTCAGTTTCTTCTCCAGGTAGCTATTGGCCTCTGTTTGTTTGGCCCCGACCGCTGTGGCCCTGAAGCCACAGTAGTATCCTGCTGGGTCACATTTATACAGGACAGGACCCTGCTGGGGGTCCATAGCCACCAAGATCATACCTGCAGGAGAGCAGAAGAGGAGGAAGAGAAAGAACACACCACATCATTATAGGGAGGATGTCCTTTAAATTATATGATGATCCGTTACAGGTTCTTACTGCTGCTCAGTTCATTTTCATTTTTGCTTTCAGAAAATCAAGGAAATGCAAGTTTTGGGATATTGAGATGAATGTCAAGGGAACAATGTCCTGAGCAGTGAAGAGGCAGAAATCAAGATCCCTACTCACAGCAGCCTAGAGGCCTCATTTCGGCGTTTTGTGTGTACACCTGGGAGATATCGGCCAACCTACGACACAACACGTCCGCTGTGATGTCATAACCAAACTTATATTTCCATTCTCCTGCTTCCACTCGTGCCCGGTGAACCTGGGAGCGACTGTCCGCTGCACATGACAGAAGAAGGGGGACAGTGTAGCTTTTTAACAATGTTAAAATAATAAATATGATCTTTTAGACATAACTGTAGTTACAGTAAACATAGAAGTGTCACCAAGGCTAACAACAGATTATATAAACACAATGTTACACTGCTGTCTGTGAGCTGTGTATCATCCTTACATAAAGAAACAGAAAAGGCCATAAAAACAAAAGCTATCTTAACAACTGATATCCAAGTATCACAATTACTTGAACAATGATGTGTGTGTGTGTGTGTGTGTGTGTGTGTGTGAGCTGAATCCATACCATTGTGCCCAGTCATCACGCAGCCAATGCGAGGGGTTAGTTTGAAAATGTTGGTCACAGTGGAAGAGTCCAGCAGCTTGTCCTGCAGCCAGGAGAAGGACAGAGGTCACATCCAACTGACAAAATGATTATATTGGGAAATCTACTATATTAAAAAAGATAGTATTGGTTGTACAGATATCTCATGATATGTACAGATATCTCATGCTAATCAGAAAATTAACAGAATTTAACGAGCAAAACTAACTCAGTCATACTCCTTGAGTCGCTCGCTCACCAAACTGTGGCATTGTAGTACATTACTCCAATCAGTGATTATTCCTTAGGAGGAGCAGTCTCTATGTTCCTCCTCAGAGTCACTGCCCAGGCTGAGAGCCTCTCCACGGCTGCACTAGACGTCGCTGTGTCGAATTTCATGGATATTGTAGGGAAGCAGTTCACCTCTGACCCTGACTTCAAATATTCAATGAATTCAGTGTTGGAGTTGAATGAAGCTTTATCCTAGATAAATCCTAGTAACAACATTATTGTTTGCTAAGTAACTGTAATGTGATTACTGATTTGGCAACAGTCAGACAACTCATGTTTGAAATGTT
>NW_023340257.1:4359793-4373161 GCF_004916995.1 Morone saxatilis | reverse complement strand
GATATTGGGGAGTGATGCACAAATGCCTTAACCCCCAGCCGGAGCCTACAGTGAGGCATGTCATGTGTGTATATCAGCGCAGCTCGAGTTGACTGCCTATAGCTCGCAGGCTTCGCTCCATTAATGAATTCAGCTTTTTCCAAAATGTTGCTCTACCTACGGACATACCTTACCGCTCACTTATCCCTGATTATGATGATTAGACATTAAAACTGACAGGACGTGGAGTAACTTTAATCTTCTTTCTGTGTGTCTTCCTTAAAGTAGTCTCTGGCTTGGTAATGTGAGTACTGGCATTCTTATGGCATTATCTTATGTTCATATATTTGACAAGTTTAGTCAGCAAAAAGCTGGAGTCATGACTCCTGTGAGGCTTCACTGTTTCGCTTCAACTCAGATCACCACCATGCAAGTGAGTATGTGTGTGTGTGTGTGTGTGTAATATCTTACAGGTATTTTCTTTTGTGTGACCACCACAACAGTGTCTGACCCCCGGATCCCCACAGATGTCAACCCGCTCTGGGAGATGGCTTTGAAGGCATACTCTGCATGAAAGCACATGTGACACACACAGAATGAAATAACACAGAGGACAAAGTTTTGAATGTGACAGAACAGAACCAACAACACAGCACACTGTCAATATAAAGACATAGTAACGTGACAAATAATGAACGTAACCTATAGCTACCACTGGAGAAGTCAACACACTTTAATGTGTCAAATCACATCAAAACTTTAACTTTAAATTTGACTTATAATGGCGGAGTGTATTACAAAAAAAATAACTTTTTAAACAAAAAGCAAACTTTCGTACAGTTTGTGATGCTAACTGCACTCCACCCAGACACTAACACCCGGCCGGCTAACCCCTTTAGCTACCCGGGTAGCTAATCATATTTTTGAAGCATTTTAGTCTTGTTTGTACGAACAGTAGGTTTAGTAATAACACGTTGTAATGGCAGTACACTCCTCTTGTGTAGTAGAAAATGTAACTATGCTCCAGGACTGAAGAAGCGGTTAAAATGTGAGTCTTACCGACTTGGTAGAGGCGGCCCTCCGGGGAGAAGATGGTGATGTGTCTGTCGAAACCTGCGTTTGAACCGCGCGACATTTTTTCTCTCCTCGTGACCTCAGATGAACTTCACGACACTTTAATATATATCTTATATATCTTTATATCGTCCCGAACAATCGGCTATTCTTTTCTTTTTGACGCTCAGTAGATATGAAGCAGCATGCCTGTTGTTGCAGCAGGATAATGGATACTTCCCCGACAGGTTTTTACTTTCTCTTTCAGTTGTTGTTCAGTGAGCTAGCAGCTCCTCCATCGGCCACACTCATTATTATTGGATGGCAGCAATAAGGAAGTCGAGTGACTTTAGACTGGGCCCCTCTCCTTTCACCTGTGGGAAAGTTTCCATGACTGTGGAAGAAGCGCTCCTTAAAGGACAGAGGCATTGTTAAAGACTTCAGCAGTCAGCAGAAATATCAGGGGGAGGGATGAATGGAGAGCAGCGGGGCAGACATCCCTCTCTCCGGCTCTCTCTGCGGTCACTCAGCTGCTGCTGGCCCCCGCACTCACAGCCAAATGTCAGGCCGCAGGGTTGGCTTCTGTCTCAGCCATAAGAAACGCAGGAGGATGAACCTGGACGCGTTTGCAGACTTCTGTGCGTAAGTTGATGCGGATTTTGGACTTTTTAATGTATGTATATTTAATGAGTGAATGGGCAGGCCCTCATAGTGGGGCCAATTCATTAGATATTCAAAGGCGAAATGTGGGGTTGAGTTTTATTTCATTTTCTTTGAACAGCAGTACAGGTTACCTCGGTTAGGGAAAATGTAATAATGACTACTGTAATACCAACTGGCACCCGGACAGTTGTGCAGTTCTTTATCCATATGAGGCTTCATTGCTGCTTGAGGAGCTTTATTTATTGGCAGCCCTGTTTGACATCAGGTGACTGTGTAATGATAACCTTCAGACTATAAACATTTCAGTATTTGTCCTGCAGGGGCCATGGAGTAGAAGTGGTGGAGGTAAGTGTTTTTCTTCACATATAGAAATGAAATCAATAAAGGTTTGAATAAATGCAAGTGTGTGGTGAAAAATAAGGAAGAGGATTTGCCATTTCATCCGTGTGTGTGTATGTGAGGGTCCCTGTGACTGTGCACGTGAAGATGAATCTGCATGCATGATTTTTTATAAATGCCATAAGACGCACAAACAATCACACACAGCATGTTGTAATTTTAGTCCACAGGTTAAGCAGTTACAGTTAAAGCATGGCAGTAGTTTGGGAAAACCGTGCACCCACAGACACACACATGTCATGTACACATGTCCACAACTTTAGTAATCCATGTCACAGCCACCTGCAGCCCCCTCCTGTAATCTTCTTCGTAGCAAAACCATGAACAATGGCTGCCTGATTGTAACTGCATGTGAATATCTGTACAGGAGCGTGAGAGAGACCTTTTTACACAGTGACACCACAAATAGCAGTGAGAATAGTCAATAGTTACAATAAACAAATGAGATCATTGCAGAGAAAATATGTAGCGCCAGTCAGCTCCCACACTGCGTTTCACATTGTCTGACCTCGGGTTCACAGTTCACAGAAACCTGCTGCTATACAAGGAGCACTGAACTGCAGTGTGGTGGGGTGAAAAATAAAAAAAACCCTGACCACAATTCAGTTAAGTTAAAGAGTGCATGTGGACACAAACGACATTAATGTGTTACAAATAAATTTAACACGTTTTTTTAAATAAAATTTCCTGTTAAATTAAACTGCAATAAAAGACAAAATACAGTTTTACATTTTTGTATTATCACCGCTGCTTTTCCTGGTATGACTAATCAAAATGTCTGTAATGAGGAAAACTGAACGTTTGTTTTACGCAAGAGTCAAAAGTCCTGGTTGGTTTACTATTTCAAAACATGTTGACAAGTCTCTGTTGACCAGTTGGTGAGGAAAGCGGTGCAGACAACACGTAGTCTTTAGTTTATCACAAGAGATGCATCCCTTCCCTTACACACCAAAGCAGCAATGCTGACTATAATATAGTACACCTTTAATATTGTATGTCATTTACATATATTCCCAAACATTACCTGAAGACAATTCAAATGAAAAGTATTGTGGAAAATGTAGTGTGACAGATTCACTACATAGGTTGTGAATGTGTTCCTCTCCTCTGTCAGATTGACCTTGCGCAGCCACTGGTACCCCAGGGACCCTTTGACGTTATCGTTCACAAGCTGTCTGATGTCATCGTGGAGGCTGAGCATGACAGCCAATCGCAGCAGCTCCTTGCCAACTTCCAGGTAGGGCTGCGTTGTAAAAGACCTTTTAATCCGCTCAGAACATGGAAGTCTGACTGGGCAAAGTGGGAGAAAAATTCACTTGTATGAAATGTATGCATGGAGGAATATGTGTATGTCCTGCACTGAGGTCCTTTTTAACAGGAATATTAATTTTCTTTGCAACTGCATTCTTGTTAATAAGTAATTATCCATTAATTCACATTGGAAGTGAGAAGATTTCTCCATCTCTCTTTTACATTGCAGAGTTATGTGTCAGCTCATCCCAGTACAGTTCTTCTGGACCCCCTGCCCGCCATGACCCAGCTACTAGACCGCTTTGCCTCTTATCGGATCATGAGCAAGCTCCACAATTCACTCCGAGGTGAACTGCAGCTTCATAGTGTGTATTGTAGTTTACTGTCGCTTGTAGATACTAACACAGCTTCCTGTTATATTCTGTCCATCAGACTGGCGTATCTGCAGTCCGCCTTACCTAGAGATCCACAGTGACAGTGACCTGTCATCCATTCAACAGGCTGTGATGACCCAGGGCCTAAGCTTTCCTCTCAGTCAGTTCACTCTCTGTCTTTCTGAAGCCTTATCTTTAATTTCACTAGTTAAGTTAAATTACGTAACCACCTTTCAGCTTCTTTGCGCGTGTAAGTGAAGCCTAAAAGCTCATGTGTGGCAGCCGTTTCTCAGGCTGTCATGGTTCTCACACTTCTGAATTTGAATATCCTTCTTTCCTTTTTGCTTTCTCATAAAGTATGACAGAACCCACAAACACTTCCTCTTTTTCTCTGTTGACCCCAGTTTGTAAAACCAGAGTGGCACACGGCTCACTTTCCCATGAGGTGAGTGGTTTGCTTGAAAATCGTACCTGTGCAGTCGTGTTTGTTTCGTTCAATCACTGTTGGGTATTTACTCTCTGTTCATTTACGGTGCGGTGTGTGTGCAGATGTCTCTGATCTTCAGTGCAGGGAGTCTGGCTGATATCCATCCTCCCTGTCTGCTCCAGAGCTTTGTCAACCACGGAGCTGTTCTGCACAAGGTGTTTGTGGTTGGAGACAGGCATTTCTGCGTAGAGAGACCCTCGCTCAAGAACTTCCCCTCCGGTCCCTGTGGTCAGTCTGCACCAGACCGACAAAAATATAAGATATTTTCCTGCCTTTCCTTAAATTCCCTGCCCTGTTAGTTTTTTTTCTTTCTTTTCTTACCTTTCCTGCCTCTTCCTTTCCCATACTTTCCTTTCCTGTCTTGTCTTTTCTTTTACTTCCCTCCTCTGTATTGTAATTTCTTTTCCTGCCCTGTCATGCCATGTGCCTGCTTTCTTGCTTTGTACTCTGTTAGGCTACCTTGTTTTTCTTTGCTCGGTCTGTTCCCTGTAACCGTTCCAATTATGGTTTTCTCTGCTTCCAGACCGGAAAACCATTTTCTTTAACAGCCATCAGGTGTCAAAGCCAGAGTCAAGCTCTGATCTTACAGCTGTAAGTAATACAAGTGGCATCACACATTAATGACAAGCCATGTACGTATGCGTCAAACTAATGATCTTCAGTATGAGAAAATTTCTTCCTAGATTCTTTTAGAAGAAGTAAGCACCATATTGTATGCTTTATATTAACGTATCCTAACTTAAAGGCTAATATGTCTGCAAAACTGCTGGAATAAGCATCATTTAAGGTGCACATACATACTGTCAATAGTTCAGTCTAAATTTACAGGTAGACCCTCACCGATTTGGCACCTGACTAGGCTGAAATCCAACCTAAAAATTTTCTTTCTTCTTCTGTTCTCCAAGCTGGATGAGCAGATGCCCTGCCTGCCTCCCCCCAGCTCAGAGGCCGTGGCCGCCCTGGTCAAAGAGCTACAAGTCCAGCTCGGCATGGCCTTGTTCGGCGTGGACGTCATCATTAACATACACACACACACTCTCACCGTCATCGACATCAACATCTTCCCAGGTACTGTAGCTGTACACACACACACGAACATACACGCACACACATTGATGTTCTGATAAACTTCTCTCTCTCTCTCTCTCTCTCCCTCTCAGGCTATGAGGGAGTGCCCCAGTTTTTCTCCTCTCTGCTTAGCCACATTGAGTATGTGTTGGACAAACAGACCTCTGCTGGTCCCCAGGCTACAGGCTCTCCTGAGTCAGCACAGACTACAAGTGGTCCATGTCCTGCAACAACTGGCCTTTGAGTCACCTCAGGAACAGATCGCAGGTTGTTCTGTGTTTCATCAGCTTCCTAGGACAAATAAAGTCATCGGCACCGGCTTTTTCGCTGTTTCGTTGGGACCAAACTCAGCTGTTTCCAAGACTTTGCTTCAATTGTAAGAAGTTATTTATTTGTAATTTGTTAACATGACTTGATCCTAAAGTGTATCCCCTGTAAATCACACTAATGATTTTGTACTGTTAAGTGATTCTGTTCTCTTAACAAGTCGACAAACCAAACGACAACAAGTAACAGTTTAATACACTTTGCGTTTATTGATTGACAGGTAGCATAGAAGAAGATACAGCAGGCACAAAATACAGCACTCTGACTGGCCAGTAACATTACAAATGGTGTTTTTGTTATAATTTTTCTTTCCTGTTGTTCGAAATGTCCTCTATGCCCTTGTGTCACCCCCCTGCAGACATTTCCTACGTCTTCCTTGCTGGTTTGTAAGATACATTTTGTGGAAACATTTTTGCACTTCTATAGAAAAAAGAAAACTACAGTACATTAATTTTTCATTTATTCGCAAGTGAACAAACATCTCATCTTTGGAATAGACAGTAATGAGCGTGAGAATCAGTGTTGACTGATCATATGTGTTATTTTTACTACGTGTTTACACAAGTCGACCGGCTACTTTGCCAGTGTTGAAATACATAAATGTATTGTAAATCTTGGCTGTGTAGAAAAAGAGATTATATCTGCTGTATGAGTACTATATGATGCATTTGGAATACATATTTAAATATATTAAATAATTCATTATTTGGCTAATTATTGCATTCATATGTGCTCTATTCTATATTGTGTTATTGCAGTAAGTGGGCCTCCAATGGCAACCCTGTTTACCCTGCAACTGTGTGCATTTCTACCCAGTGTCCTCTTGGGGGCGCTGTTGCTTCATATTTCCTATGACCTTGGCTTACAGACCATGATATCTGATATTTACACAAATGACATGACTGCCATGAAAACTGTGATGTAACACTACTGAGCATTTATCAATGTTATTGTTACCAAAAGACAGAATGGCTTTAGTGTCTCCCTCTTCCCTCGACTACTCCTTGGCTTGTTAAGATAAGAGTGCAAAGCTGGCTGAGAACCTGAAGTGACACTTTTAGACCTTGTAAGCTCTAAGTACATCACGTACTGACGCCACATACTAACCACACTCAAGACAAACTTAACATCTGACATGTGTGTCAGCGTGCAGACTTTTCACGTTTTGTTCGCGTCACCCTGGTTCGTCACAAACAGTCTGGTTTTAACAGTGCGTGAGCCAAATGAAACACAATCCTTGTTTCTACTTTATCATCAAAGAAACGGAGAGGAAATAATGACTTACTCCTGTGTAGAAATATAAGTAATGCATATTTTTAACAGTCAAAACAGCAGGAACAGCTTACATCAATTATTGCACAAAATAGATATTGAAATACACATATTACTTATAGTAGGGAATCAGTTTTTCCCACAAAGAACACACCATCAAGGATGATACCTTCAGAGAAAAGAAGCACTGCTTGCCAGGATTCATGACTCAGATTTCAAATGATGGTGTTTGTGTGGTTGGCAATCTGCAGTCAAAAATAACGTTTCAATAAAAGTGCTGAATGCTTTGCATCCATGGCCATTTACAGCTGAAGTGAAATCACCTGTCTACCTTACAAACAGCATTTACTGAGACAGAGACACGAGCGGAGATGGACACATCTTTCAAATTCTTTAGAAAAATGTGTCTCTTTTTCCTCGAAACTCAGACACATTCGAATGAGCAAAGAGGAAATGTCAACAGCATTTTCCTGGCAATCTAAAAGCAAAAATTAATCAACAGTATGTACAGTTTCTACTAATGTCCATCTACAGAATAACATCTGAAGACATTTCTCTGAGTGCTGCAGGGACTTGAAGGCTGTTAAATGGAAAATGTGTGAGCTGGATGTGTGACTGTGAATGCAACAAAGGGTCTTGTCAGTCTGCTGTGTGTGTGTGTGTCTTATCCTCTGCGAAGCTCCCTCAGCTCTGCAGCAACTTTACGCAACTCTGCTTCAATCTCCAGCAGCTCCTGTGGCCAGACAAAATGAGAATATATGACACACAGTCATATATATGACATACAGTGCAAAGGGAAAATATGTTGTACATATAGCTAATAATGGGTGCCTGCTGGTAGTTGGAGGGAGGAACATAGAAGCACTGTATATACATTTTGAACTATGTGGTTCACTTTAAATATGTACTTTTTCCCTTGGAGGTCCAAAACTGATACCTAATGGTGGGTCATGAAAAAGCAGACACCTATTGTATATTGTAAACACTGTATTGTTAAGATGCAAAATGTAAGAAGTTTCTTTAATTGACTGACTTCCTGCACTTTCGCATGTGCTTACATATTTGTCCTTGTACACTATAATTACACTATGAGTATTTAATTAGTTCCACCTATATAATAAATAATTAAACTGTACTTTGCAGGCTGTAGTATAAAGTGTTAAAACACACACACACACACACACACACATATACACGTCATATTATTTGCACCAACTTACCTCCCCTTCATCTTCCTCGGCATCACCCTCCTCATCATCCTCCTCCTGTTGCCCCTCATCATCCTCTCTGACGAATTCATCCTCATCTTCCTCACCCTCCTCCTCTTCCTCATCCTTGTACCTCTCTCTGTCAAACTGCTGCGTAGCTTCATCACTCGCTTTCTCCATCACTCTCTTCTGCTGCGGCTCCTTCACCTCCGCCGCCTCCTCCTTCTTCTTGACCTCATTCTCTGCTTTCTTATCGGGCTCCTTTCCTTCTTCGCCCTCCTTCTTGTCACTCTTCTCGTCCGCTGCGCTTTTGTCCATGCCGTCCTCTTTCTTCCCAACCTGCGTCTCCTGCTTTTCCTCCTCCTGCACTCGTTTCATCTTCCTGACGAGTTCTTCCAGCTCCTCCTGCTTCTCTTTCCTCTCCCTCTCCTGCTCTAGCTTGCTTTTGCTGTCCTGCTCTTTGAGCAGCTCCTTTAGCTCCTTCTCTACCTTCTCCTTCTCTACCATCAGTTCCACCTCGTTCTTCCTCCTCTCCTCCATCCTCTGCTTCTCCAAGTTCTCCTCTGTATCTCCCTCCCTCTCTTTGTTCTCCTTCTCCTTCTTTTGCTCCACCTCTTCTTTCTGTTCTGCTCCTGAGCCCTTCTGGATCTCCCTCTCCTTCACCGCCTCATAGCGTTTCTTCTTCAGCTCTTTCAGCAGTTCTTTGAGCTCTTCATCATTCCTCTCCTCCTTCCCTTTCTTAGTGATCTCTTCAGCCAGCAGCTCCTCAAGCTCCTTGGCTCTCTCCTCTTCATTGTCCCTCCCTGTGTCCTCTATGCGGGGCTCCTCCATTATCTTCTGCTTGGTGTCATCTTCCACTGTCTTGTCTTCTGTCTTTTTTGCAAGGTCGGTCACGTCTCCCTCCTCCTTCGCCTCCTCATCCCCCGGCTCGAAGTCGCTCTCATCGTCAGCCAGGTTGTACTCATATCGCTGCTTCTCATCCTCTTGCTCCCTTTCTTTCTCTGCAACAGTAATTTATAGCAAAAAGAAATTAAACACCAAACTGGTCTTTCTATGTTTTATAACAGTGACAAGTACGTTAAAATACACCAAAGTGAGTTGTTTGTACCATCAACAGCCAGCTTCTGCAGCTCCCTGAGCAGACCCTGATGTCTTTGCACCTCATCAAGTTCCTCTGCAAAATAATGAAGACACAACACTCCAGAATAATAGCACAACAAAAGGAAGTGCAGAATACCAACATCTACAAATGTAACATGTAACTGTCAAATGTAACAACAAAAGGAATGTGGCAAAACAGGCAACACAGACCAGAATGAGGATAAATATCAGCAAAAAAGGCAAAGACAAAGCTAATGATATAAATCATAGATAGATCAGATAATTAGAAATGTCACCTGCTAGCTGTGGGCCACACTCATGTTGTGACCCGTCTTCATTCAGTGTCTCCTGAATAATACATTCAACCTAGAAGCACAATACAGAAAATGGAAAAACACACACAATTACTGGCAATTATGGCTACTGGTAATAAAAACATATATATATACATATATATATATTATGCTGATTGATAGGGGAAATAGAAAGGACTTGTTTCTGACCTTTGCATCATTAAGGGGTGAGGTTACTGGCCGGCTTCCCACTGAGGCACAGAGAGAGAGATGAGGGAGTGTGAGGGAGAATGGAAACACAAATCAATACATTTAGCATTTCTGCAGCGGCAAAAACTGCACCAAACTATGTCACCCAGCACCACAGATGAACTAGTTTGTTGTTAGGGCGTGGGTGGAACTGTTCCCTCATTAAGGTAAGCACAGTTACCTTGGTAAAGCGTCACAGCAAAGAAGCTTAACTCCATCTCCCTCTCTCTCCAGGATGCAGACACTCCCAGAGGCTTTAGCTAGCAGGTAGTTTCCCACCAGGGCTAAATCTGTCACCAATCCCCGCCTGCCAGCAGATCATTAAAGGCACACTAAGCAGGGCCATGAGTGCCTTTTTCTCACGGAGATACACTGAATCTAATCTAAACCTAAATGTCGGTATAGATCACAATCCATGTTCAGCCTGCAGCTTATTGTTTTGTATTTGGGTGCAAGATATGATGCTGTTGAATCACGGCGCCTTCATTTAGTCCTGAATCCAAATGTCAGCCGTCAATAATGTCAGATAATTTGGCCAGGTTAGAAAGATGTTCCTGTTTTCTGTCAAATGTCCACTACCAAACCAAATTAAGTCAATCAAACTCAAATTAAACATTTATATTTACAAAATATTTTAATATTCCAGTGATGGTGGATTGACTAGAATCTTAATAATTAAAATAATCAACTATTCACTTCCTTATCTAAACAGGCGTTGCTTTAATTGACTTGTTATGAAACTCTTCCACAGCAGATATGATACAGACTCCGGTGCATTGGTTCCTTCACCTTACATGACACATGTAGAAGCTGTATGTTTGATTTAAACTCTGTGGTCTGTGTCAGCACAAAGCCAGATCAGTACAGATCAGGATCAATTGGACTAATTGACACCATGTCCACTGATGAACCCCCCCTCCCTGCAGACACGTGAGCTGCCTACAGTTTGGCCCTGTAATGCCTGCAGGTCCATGTGATGGTGTGTGTGTGTGTGTGTATGTGTGTGTTTTCCACTCTCTGTCTAAGCTGTGACACCCCGGGCCCATAATTAACGCTGTGATCTAGCTCTGGGTTTATTGGCTTGTCCAGCTGCCTGAGCCCATGGTCAACCAAACTCCATTTAAAAAAAAATAAAAAATCCAAAGCATCCAAGTTAGGGGACTGCAGTTGGTTAATGGACCAAATGATTTGACAAATTCAGCTCCAAAATGTTGCCTTGACTAAAACCTAGAGCCACATGTGAATCAGAAATATACATGTGCACCTATAGGGGCTGGGAGATGCGCAGTAATGACTTTTAAATGATACCACTCCTCTCTTGGCATTTGATTGACGTCGAGCAGCAGTAATACAGTTACCTTACCTACAGCTGCTGGTTCTGTGGTGACATATAGTCTATGTTTTCAAGTACACATAGCTGTCACTGTGATTGGATGGGGACTGACGGAGAAACAGAGCCACAAACAGTTTATATAGCGTGCTCTATGTAGGTTATCGCCTGTTACTGCATAACACTGCGCGTAACACCACTGCAGACTAACATTTACCCTATTTCCACAGCCGTGTGTGAGATGGTGGGGCTCTGTACACTTACTTTAACTCATTAACGCGTTCCCACCGAGCTCTGTTCCGCTCACCTGTGCACAGCTTTAATTCCTACTGTGTGCTGTTCAGGAGGACTGTTTCCAGTATAGTCAAATATGCTTGTGTTGACAATCTCCATCCCAGCCAGCACCAGCCCCGTCGGTCCAGCAGACACACACAGAAAGGTGGGCGCATAACAAATTATGTAACAACGCTTTTGTTTAGCCTATTAGTGTAAACCCCTGAGGCTTCCGCCGTTAGGTTAGCATACACCTCCAGTCTGCCCCATAAAGTATTGTTCTAACGCATTTAGTTCCGTGTGTTTGGAGCCCACGGCTGGTTTCGAGCCGGTGAAAAGAATAACAGGGGCTACAGCCGAGGCAGCAGTGTGTGAACGATGAGGCTTGTCTCCGGTGCAGCCTGCTGAGAGCTATCACTCGCATTTTGTACCGTCATTTCCCACTGAGCGCCCCAATATGAACACACAGTGTGTCGGTGCGGTGAGTGTGATGGATGCTTACCTCCGACGGCAGCCCAGAGAAAAACTGCGGTTATCAAAATTCCCATAGGATCCGGACAAGTGAGGTTCCTGCAGGAGATAACCTTGAAATAACGGGCTGTATCTTCTTCACACACCCGCCGAGCGAGGTGGAGCCGAGCACTGTGTGTGTGTGTGTGTGTGTGTGTGTCAGGTGACTGAG
The DNA here is from genome assembly GCF_004916995.1 of Morone saxatilis. NCBI lineage: Eukaryota > Metazoa > Chordata > Actinopteri > Moronidae > Morone > Morone saxatilis. The sequence goes on along the minus strand of NW_023340257.1, from coordinate 4,361,152 downwards.
ACCAGATCAAACCCTGTTAAGGTGCCAGAGATGTCAGATGGTCGCCCTGTACTTAGTGTGTTAACAAAATGTTTGAGGATTCGCGGTATTTAATCAGTGTATCTGAGCAGATTCTTTCAAGTGTTTCCCAAAGCTGGGTCCGTGGACCATTTTCAGGGCTTCAGGGGTGCAAAAGTAGCTACATAGAAAATTAACATCTCTGTAATTCCACTCTATTCAAATCCCACCATATATCTATATGTGTGTGTGTGTGTGTGTGTGTGTGTATACCCAGTGAGTGAATACTATTCATCATTAAATCAGTTTATTTGCAAGGTCAAACATCATCATCTCCCCAAGCTGCTTGTTAATTACTTAATTACACAACAATTATTGATCCTTTGTAACAGCTGGTAATGTAACACATAGTAACAGGCCTGTGTGTCACCTCTGGGTGCAGTTTCTATTGCTGTGCTCCATTTACAGGACCCCCCTCAAGGTCACAATGTCATTGACTGTGTTTCTGTGTTCATGTGTGTATAATGTATGACAGGATGGGGCACGAGAATAACACAAGTGAGCAACACATGAGACAGAAAATAAACACTTTTATTGGTTATTTCTTGTTATGGTCCTCCTGATGAGCTGGACAGTAATCATACAAGCTTACATTCACAATGACATTTGACAAAATAAGACATAAATATATTTACAGTGATAGTAAACTGTAAGGTTGAGGTCTGATCCGTCGCCTCAAAACATCGATGCACTCAATTCCAACTCACTGAATCACTGTATTTCATTTCATTTGAGGAACAGCGGAGATCAACAACTTGTGAATGGACATAGAGCAAAGTGTATGAAACTCCATATCCATAAAAAATCCATATTAAATATCTACTTCCTGTCTGACTTGAGGGTGTTGAATGTGAACTGGCTCCAACCTTACTTATCTGGTCTTGGGAGCAGGCCTGGGTGGTTGGTGGTGCTGGTTGGGTCCGATGTATTTCAGCGGAGTGTACTTTGGCTTCTCGATCACTTCCAGACCGAAATACGGCTGCAGGGCTTTGGGGACACGCACTGTTCCTTCCTGGGGAGATGGAGAGAAACAGTAATGCAATTTAGCATCATTAATAACACTGTGATGTAAATTTAAGCAGATTTTTAAGTCTTGACATAAAAATGTTGGAAGTGTTTTGAATTAGCTGGGTTTCCGCTAGCTGGGTTGCAGTAAATCCCTAACATCAAAAGAGTCTTTTGAAATTCTTTATATTATTTGACAACTGGTTGGAGTTTAGTCATTTCACCCAACCCTAACTCTTGAATGAGCCAAGCTGTGATATTTCTTGCACAATTTCTCCACCTCAGGAAAATGTAAAC
>NW_023340257.1:4348526-4359774 GCF_004916995.1 Morone saxatilis | reverse complement strand
GAAAACTGCAGTATTATTTATTTATTATTATTTCAGCATTTCCAATAAAATTCAAAAGAGTTTGTATAGAAACTGTATAAAAATGTTTTGACTGACAACAATCACTAGGGGGAGCCACTTCAACACCACAGTTTGCACACAGGTGCGTGCTAAGAGTTACACGTGTAGCATAATGGAAGGTGGGCAAGGTCACGCAGAGTTGGAAGAGAAAGAAAAGAGAGGACTAACCTACTCTGCTATTTTTCAAAAGAAGGTTCACATATTTTACACATTTGCATCAACACTTGGTCTTTAAAAGCAAGAATTTGGATCTGTTTTAGCCACTGATATACTGTATAATATATAGTGATGATCCTCAGCTTTTTTCAGTGATTGTCAGCTGGATATACAGTATGCATAAAAACTACACATCTAAGGCATCAGACAAAAATTCAATCTGAGGCCTTGTGATGCTTATTATGGTTCATAGAACATCATTTTGTTGTCATTAAAACCTTTTCAAGACAACTCTGTGCCTTTCTGTGTGGAGTTAGCATGGGTTTCCTCCACCAACAAAACACATAGTTCAATAAGGTCAATTCTCCACTCAGTGCCTCTGACCAAGGCACCTGCTTGGATCTGAAGTTGGTCCCCGGGCGCCTCACAGTGGCTGCCCACTGCTTCTAGTACTTAGGATGGGTCAAACGAAGAGAATGAATTTCCCTATGGGGATTCCTGAAGAATAACTTAAATAACTTAACGTCATTTTCCAGAACAATTCAATGAACGGAAACCTGCATTAAAGAATTCCAGGTTTTCCCTCAATGTGTGAAGTGGGCCTTTATGTTTGTGTCTTACTTTTGTCTGGTGAGTCTCCAGGATAGCGATGATGGTTCGGGGGATGGCACATGCTGTTGCATTCACCTAGAGTTAAAATAAAAACACACGTGTTGGAGGTGGTGTGCTGCTGCTCCAGTAAACAGCTGGAATATACAGCCGCCTCATCTGCAGTCTTACTGTGTGAGCGTACTGCAGGCTGCCGTCCTCTCTCTCATACACAATGTTGAGGCGTCTGCTTTGGTAGTCTGTACAGTTGGACCCACTGGAAATCTGATGCATACATCATGTGTAGAGAGGAGAGAACTTAGTCAAAACCATCAGCAACAATACTCCATCTTCTTATTAGATCATAGTATCATTTTTTATTTGTTGAACACAAGTTATACAGTTTTACAGCAGTACTGTTTTTTTTCTCCCAACTTCTTGTGCAGCACTGTAGCGTTTTTACAACCTTAATGCTACATTATACTCAACCAAGGCTGTGGCCCTGCAATCTACACAATCTGCTCACTATTATTTATATAGGAGATAATGAATTAAATACACGACTTAAAAATGTACTTTTCAACCAGGGAAGGCAATTGTTTGGCAACAAAATATTAAGTTGGTTACACAGGAGCTGTACAGAGGAATGTCATATTTTTAGTTTTTTCTTAAACAACTTCAGGTGTTTATAGGAAGGATGAGAAGGGACTGAGATTTTTGACTGACAAGGGAAGAGAGTCACTAGTGACTCTGTTAGTGTGTCTGTCCATGCACACCCTGCAGCATATATTATCACAAAGGAACATCTTTACACAAGTCATAATCAGCAGATATATTAGTTGACACCCAGTCATTTCTTGTGCATCTGTAATTTGTTAACAGTGATATAATGAGACTGACCTCTCCATAGCTGTTCCTCCCAGGCATCCATGCTTCAATGTCATACTTCCTGTGTGCTGAAAGACCAAGCTCCTCTGTGGGCATGTCCAGCACTCTGTGTGAAAACACACACAAACAGTTTAGGTTATATATTAGAACCCACACAAATATGCTAATTATATTATCAGATTGAGTGGATGTATAAAATAACTTCCACTTCCACTGTGTGTGTGTGTGTGTGTGTGTGCGCGTGTTGCATGTGTGTACTAACCTGTAATGTAGTTCCAGTGCAGAAAACATCTCTTTCTGCAAAGACACAAACTCCTTCAGCAGCTGGGAGCTCTCTACTCCCGTCTCATCTGCTGTCACTCCAAACATCTCTACCTGAACACACACACACGATAATTACAGTTAATTACAAATAAAGCTCATTAGCATAATCATAGAGCAGGTACTTGTTTTTAATCTTAAAAAATTATTTGCCATCACTTGTCATCAGCTAACAAATCATTTCCTTAACACATTTGCGAATGTGAATGCCCTGTATGTACAGTGGGCACTTTTCCACTCCTGTGTCCCTAACATCATGTAGTTGTCCTTTTAACCTTGTTGAAGTGATGTACTCTGTAGAGCCCCCATGGCTCTCTGCCCGTCTCTGTCTCTGCTCTGTAGCAGGTGCTGCTGCACACCGTCCTACAGCAGCAAGGGATACATCATGTCAGCTGTAATTACTCCAGTACAACACTGATCTGTAACAGTCTGTAGCACACCATGAGTGAGAGGTAACTAACCTGACAGGGAGGTCCTTCCAGTTTACTGCATGATCCATGAAATAGCCTGAAGGCGAGAGAGACATGTCACATAACTACTGGGTTTTCCAGTTCTCATATACGATCTGTGTCAAAGCCTCTTATTAGCTGTAAACATTGATTGTGTGAGTTGTTGGATTCAAGATTTCTGATAAAAACAAAAGGCACTTATTACAATTCTGAAGGAGTTGAGTATGAAATCTAATTACAGAACAGTAATGCAACAAATCTGTTAAACCGGTGAGGTTTTTTGGTGACAACTGCTTACAACAGCACAAATAACACGAGCGTGACACAACTCAACTAGATGGGCACATGTTGCTTAGATCACCATCAGCAACATATTGTTACAGAATACAGATTATAGCCAAGTACAATAGCTAGTCTTGCTAGTAAGAAACAGGACTATTGTCAGTTGTATTGATGTATTGACTGATAGCGAGATACACCCATTAGTTCAAGCACAACAGGTCAAAAGCTAGGACTGATCAACTGAAAAATATTCATCTCGAGCGTAACGGGCCGACAAACAGATGGTCACTACTTCTCAGTTATTACACTCTCTATAGCAGAGCAATATAACAAATCATGCTGCCTCAAAACAAATATACACAGTAGAGTATGATAGGCGCAACACAGCTAATACGAGGTTCAGAAGGTCAATCAAGCTCAGTCTGTACAGAAAAAGTCTAATTAGAGACAAAAGTAAAGTGTGTGTGTGTTCACTGGTACTGATAAACAACTGTATGGGTCATTTATTGCTACAAGGAAATTAAAAACTCATCATGACTGCAACACATAGTGAAGAATAAAGTTTTACCTGCCACCCCAATCTCTCCAGTCCCAGCCAGGTTGAGGTCTGGGAAACGGGCCTGGTCCAGTGAATAGACCTGAGCGCGATTGGCGATTGGCTGCATCCCACAACCCTCCTGGAGGCGGTGGAAACAAAATGAGGAAGAGACGAGAGGAGAGGTTGTCGTCATAACTACAGAAAGTTCAATTGTACTATAATAATGTTGCTACATATTAATTGATATTTAATCAATGTCCATTCAAATCTTATTTTTAGATATTACGTGTATTATCTAAAATCGGGTATGTTAGAAAGGCACAGAGTTCTGCTACTCACAAATACTACCGTCTTCATCATGTCAGGTACAACCATGGGAATGAAGCCCTGTAGGAGTCAAAAGGAAAGTTTCATATAAGAACTGAATATAATCTACATTCATTTTGCAGACATTATATTTAATATTTCCAGACGCATGCTTACTCGTTGCTGCAGTGTGTCAAGGGCAAAGTTTTGTAGTGCAATCTGAAGTCTGGCCCCCGCTCCTCTGAGATAGTAGGACCTGTGGCCTGAGATGTGAGCTAGATGTCTGCAGGAGAGCACAGAGGTACGTATATTATAAAAGTGTAATGATGCCTGTTCATATCAATAAGGTCAGATTTATTTTTGTGTCATGCACACAAAGTGCTCAACCCTCAAGACCAATGATCAAATATTTTATTTCAAAATTTGAGATTATACATTATTATACAGCTCAGGCTTAAAATATTTCCGTTTTCTTAATTATCAAGCAAAAGAAATCATCATAATTATAAGACTTAACATTAGACAAATATTAGGTATTTACATATTCATACAAAACGCCATTGCTCATCTCCTTTCCTCAGCTTTCCATCATATGAGCAAAAGCTTTAAGAGAGTATAGTTGTATAGTAGAAGAACAAGTGGAATATCAAGTGTAACAAACATCATCCTCACCTCTGCCTGATGAGACCCAACTCCTCCCCCAGCTCTATATGGCCTCTGGGCTTGAAGTCAAACTCTACAGCAGAGAGAGAGAGAGAGAGAGAGCAGATTATGAGATTTGCATATTTAAACACACAAGGGTAAAGCACTTTAGGTTATTACTGATGTGGCACTTTAGATAAACAATGGCATAGATCGCATAAGTCACCTGGTTTCTCTCCAACCAGCTCCACCACCCTCACCTGGCTCTCATCTCCAACGGGCTGAAAAAGGGGAAAAAAAACAGGAACTTTAGGAAGTTTCAAACTACACTTAATTTAAAAGGACACACGTCACAGAAAATCTCTCCCCAGATGCTCTGGACAAAGTAAGTGTGTGTGTTTGTGTATCCTCACCACATCAGGGTGTGTGGTGTTTGGCAGTCTGAGTGCTTGACGGTAGTATTCCTGATCCAGCTCAGTGTCTTTGGGGTAAATTTCATTCAGTCTTATGCGGATCTCTCGACCCCTCTGCAGAGCCTGGGTGTACTCTGGAAACTGCGTGATGAACAACAAGGAGTCAGAAGTGGTCCCAAATCTGATTTACCGTGGACAGAGAGACGGATTTAATAACAAAGAATGAAAGAATTTGAATTCTGAAGTGCCAAAGTTGAACTTACATTGGCGAGGGCTTTCTTGTCGTTCTTGATCTGTGAGGAAAAGATGATTTATGTCATAATTATGGATGAGACTTCAAATGAGAGAAAAGGATTAAGCAAACCTTAAGTAAGAATCAACCCAAACAACATTAATCAGAAAACTGGTGTTGTAATAACCTTTACTGACCACTAGTGCTTTGACTGTTTCACTGATGCGTTTCTTCTCCTCCTCCAGTCCAGAGATTTCAGTCCTCACGGCCTGCAGCTCCTGCCACACACATACCTACAATGTGGACACACACACACGATCAATGAGATCAAATGAAAGGCCAACAGAAAACTCATTCAATTTAAACTCCTAAATGTTCCCTAACTTTCCACTTAGATTGCATTTTTCCACATTTCGTGACAATGCTTTAATGCTTATAATAGCTTTGTTTGTTTGCTTATCTTGCTTTAGCATCTATGTCTATTTTATCTTCCTATGCATGTGTTTCAATATAATGATGCACTGTATATATACAGTATTTACAGTAAGTATATCAAGAGCTACTGACAAACTGTGTCAATGTGAAGGAACAGTAAAGTTGTTGGAACAATATAAATGGATATTGTGATAATAGTTATTATTCCAACTTAAGCTACCATCTTTTTATGAGTACTTCATTGCAAATGTCTTGTACATAATATCCATTTCAGTCTGCATGACCATAGATGTTATGTTTGGAAACGTTTTGATCTGGACTTAAATTAGAATCTCTGACATGACTGACTTTCAGGTAAATAAACATCACCTACAAATTTTTATTCAAAAAAAGTGTTTTAATATGTGTTAATAAATATCAGGAGTGGGTCTTCAATTTCAATATTAGCTTAGTGTACTTCAGTGTGCAAATTATTTTGGTAAAAAAAGATTTGGTACAATAAAGAATTTGAATATATTAGTTGAAGAGTGAATACCATGTTTTTGTTTATAGCTTTACAGAGGGGTATTTCACACAGAGGTTTCACGTCTCATACTTTGTAGCCAAACGAACACTTACCATTTTCCTGACATCTTCCCCCCGCAGCTCACCCTTCCTGTTCTCTACATTTAGTATGACTTTGTCGGTCTCCTCAATCACTTCTCTCATGTCCAGCTCGGGCTTGTCACTGTAACCTAGACAGACATGCTCGTACAGACTGCTCCAGGTTCCGTGCGAAAAGCGGTGCGGGATAAAGACTCTCGTCCTGTGCCTTGAACATTGTGTGGCTACCGGCTTTAACACAGCCAGAGCAGTGCCTCCAAGTCTCACGAACATGCTGCAGGTCGCCATGTTCGTCTTGTGGTCAATGTTGCATTCACGGGGTATAGGAATAATCGGTACTATGGGTAGACTCTCGGTCAGCTTTCGCTCCAATCACTTCAAAAAGAAATGTTTGGATATTATCACTTAAATAAAAGCACAGTATATTGTTATAACTGTGACCATTTATATTTATTAGCGTGTCTCCATTAAGCGCCTGATGAAACCAGAGAGCACTCACCACCTGCTGTAAAACGCTCGTATGTGCCTTCAATGCAGCATGAATGCGGAAATTAGTATTTCGGGGCTGGAAACAAAATAAAACGAATAAACTGACTTTAAATGTTATCCTAAAAGCATAGCCGCTGTTTCACGCGACTATCGTGGCATAATGTCAAAGACGGAGCATAAAATATTAAAAAATGTCCATTGACAGAAAAAGACTCAACCCCAAACAATCGTCACGAGCCAAAGGTCAGCCAATCAGATGAGCGGAAGTTTAACGTTGCGGTAATCCGGTTCAGACGTGACAAGTGCGGCCGACTGAACCTGAACTCAGTCTTTATTTTCCTCCCCTGTAGCCCCTAAAAACTACACTCTTCCCTGTCCTACCACCGAGCTGGCTGCGTGTGCATAATGCCATGGTGGACTGATATTTGTTACGAAGAGGAGCTTTCGTGCCGCGGGAGAATTGGTCCCTTTGTGAGCTAGTTTGGTCCGTCAGTTAGTAGAGATGTTGTGCTCGGGGCTGGATGAGCAGCGAGTAGCCTGACGCGTCTTCTCCACAGGCCGGGACGAGCCTTTCAGCTGAGCCCGGAGGACCAGCTCACCCAGATGGGAGCGAGGAAAGCCTGTCGAAGCCTCTGGTCATAACCGGGTACTTGGATACGGTTAGGCTGCCCCAAGACTGCTTCACCAATTCCTGCTGAAAGTGAGACCCCACCAGCCTTCACGGTGGAAACGAGAAGAAGAGCAAAGGTAGTGTACGCTAAACATTCAGCGTCTTCCCGGCAAAGCGATGCCACAACAGCTGTGTGTGTTTGTGATCTATTATAGCCACTATTTTATGAAGACACTCATCCTGCTGGTAAAGTGAAAATGCAAGCATTCTGCAACAAGCTGATGGAGCAAATCAGTAACAAACAATATTGATTGAGCTTAAAACCAAGCTGCATCATGAACTTTGTCTGGAAACCACGTTTTTACAGAGATAGCTGTTATCTGGGTCATATCTGTTTCGGGCCTCTATCTATAATACATTGGCCTGCCCTGCATGCATAAAGGATAAAGTCTAAAGCCCATATGCATGTGTGTAATGGACCTTTTTCACAGCAGCCATTTTGGCATTAAATAGTGTAAACACAGGAGATACTAATTAAGGCTTTGTTCCATTCAGTCAAACAGGTCAGGGTGCTGCTACTGTGCACGCTGGCTCACCTGGAAAGGCTCCCCTACACTAAATGGAACAGAGCCTTAATTAGTGTCATTGGTAACGCCTGTGTTTACCCTACTGTTTCATGTGCAAATGGCTGCTGTGAAAAACGGTCTATTATCTGGCCTAACTGTGTGTGCGTGTGTGTGTGTGTGTGTGTGCGCGCGCTGTACCACAGATGAATGCTGTGCGGGGGGGCACAGTCACCTGGCGTCCCCAGCCGTGGCAGGATGGGGACGGGGGAGGAGGAGAACCTCTGTCAGACAGCGACTCGGAGGAGGAGGACTTCCCCGACGACAGCACCACACCGCTGGGAGACTACATCACGCATGGTGAGACAGGGACATGATGAGAGGGTAGAGAGGGTGGTCTTGGGAAGTTGGAAACCAGCCCGTGTAACATTAGTGTGACTCATTTAGTTTCACCTGTCTTCCCAAACTTTATCTTTCTCTGCTTTTCTGACTCTATTCCTGTCCCTTCTGCTCTGTCCAACTCTTACTCATCCATCCCTCCTTCGCCTTCTCCTCTCTCCTCTCCTCTCTCCTCTCCTCTCTCTCCGTCCTCTCTCTCCGTCCTCTCTCTCCTCTCCTCTCTCCGTCCTCTCTCTGCTGTGTTTTAGGATTGAAGCAGCTCCTCGATGCTCAGCAGCTGTGTGACGTTACGCTACTTGTTGAGGGGAAGAAGTTCATGTGTCACAGGTTTGACTGCCACATCCAACAAAGAAGCTGATAGAGACAACAGTCCATTCATTAATGGTGTTGTTCAGACATCACCAAGAGAATTTCAGCTGTGGCTGTAGCTCACACATACATCATTAAATTATGTTTTTATTGATCAAAATTGTACTCCTGTCTTGTATTCTGTTCACAATTGTATAGAAGTGAGAACATTTTAAACTTTAATCACAAAATATTGAAGCTTTTTACTTGATAAATACCATAAAGCATTTATACATTTTCTTCATCACTTTACCGCCTATTATAAAAAATGCATTGGTTTGAACAGTTCTCTTCTACCTTCTGTCCCCTCAGAGTCCTCTTGGCAGCCGTGAGCCCGTATTTTCGGGCCATGTTCACCAGTCCCCTGGTTGAGTCCCGCCTCACTGAGATCCGACTGGAGGAAGTGACGCCATCTGTCATGGAGACTGTCATCCAGTTTGTGTACACCGGTGAGGCAGGGCTCTCTTTGGACACAGCTGAGGATCTGTTTGTGGCGGCCAACCGGCTTCAGGTCATGCCTCTTCAAGACTTATGCTCCAGGTAAATCTGCCTCAGTCATTAGACTTTACAATTCAGGTGGCTATATTTTTACTTTGACATTAGGTTTTATTGAACAAACCAGCTTCCGTATTGTGGTTTTTAAACCCTGTTGTCTTATTTCCTCTTTTCTTCTGCCCCCCTCTGTTTGTCATTTTCTCTACTCCTTTCACTTCAGGTTTCTATTTGAGCACCTCTCAGTGGATAACTGCCTGGGGATGTACTCTTTGGCTCGCTCTCACCATGACCAGCTGCTACTGCGAGCGTCCCTGCGGCTCGTAGCCCAGCACTTCCCCCGGGTGGCCCGGCAGAAAGACTTCCTCCTGCTGGACCACGGCACCTTAGGCAGCCTCCTGAGCTCTGACCGTCTGGGGGTGGACTCCGAAGCGGAGGTTTACGACGCGGCGCGCCGATGGGCAGAGCACCAGCCCTTGGATCGCTACGCCCACATGCCGGCACTGCTTCACCACCTGCGGCCGGGGCTGCTGTCCCAGGAAGAGAGCCGAAGACTGAGCCAGGAGTTGGGGCCCGCTGCAGCTGGTGAGGGCCTAGGGGGGCCTCTGAGACCACGGGAGGGCATGTTTGAGAAAAAGATCGTCTGTGTGGACCTGACGCCTCGGGAAGATGAGAATTTAGCTGCGAGAGACTACACAGTGGACTGCTTTGATCCTCGGACAGGGAAGTGGGAGAAGTTAGCTGCACTGGGTTCACTGGTCAGTCCCGGCTGTACGGCTGTAGGCGACCGGCTGTTTGTAGCGGGGGGAATCCTGCGGACGGGCTCTGTGTCTGCAGCCGTGCACGAATACGATGCAGTGTTGGACCTCTGGATAGAGCGGCCCTCGATGGTCCAACCCCGGGCTATGCTAGGCCTGCTGGGCTGTGGAGAGTCACTCTATGCCTTGGGCGGTAGTAACCGCTCAGCTCTGCTGGACTCCAGTGAGACCCTGGAGCTGACTACGCTTCAGTGGGCTCCGGGGCCTCGGCTACCACTCCCTCTGCGCGCCTTCGCCTGCGCAGCGTTACGTGGACGGCTTTACCTTCTGGGTGGAACCACACTTGAACAGAATCGGGCTGTGGTCCACTCGGGAGTGCTTATTTATCACACCCTAACAGACTGCTGGACACGTGTGGCTCTGGACTCTGGCGCCACTTGCCTTGCAGGAGGAGTAGCAGTGCGTGGAGGAGTCTGTGCCATTGGGGGATACATGAGGGATACTACCAAGTTCCTGGATGGAAACTACACCAATCTGGAGACTTTAGACGCCACTGGGCGTGTGCTGTTTTTCAGAGAGGGCAGGGGGTCTGGAGTAGAGAGGGAGGTGACTGGAGGTGGGGTGATGGTCACCGCGGAGCAGCGGGGGGCAGCAGGTGGTGGAAGCGACCGAGCCCCGAGCCCTGTGGTATTTCCCGGGCTGCCGCGGCGGATCGCAGCTGGTGGTGTGGCGAGGTGGAAACGCAGGATTTATGTGCTGGGTGGGGAAAACGGCTCACGGTTCTATGACAGTGTTTACTGTTGGAAGCCCGGCTGGCGCAGCTGGGTCCAGAGACGTGAGAAACTCCCAGGAGACACTGGAGGGGTGAGCCAGTTTGGGTGTACCACTTTAAAGTTCCCTAAGAAACACATCCTGTCCAGACTGAGACTAGCCAAAGAAAACTGCAAGAAGGCTGCTGACTAGCTTGATAGGGACCACTATGACTGAAGTTGAGGCAGCCGTTCATGTGACACAGAGATGAGCTCCAGGCCGAGTTTGAATTTGCTCCCCCTTGACCTCATGTAATGTTGGTGTGGAGATGAAATCACAAGGAAGATTTTTACAGTCCTGAGCGCAGCCACAGAGTAGGTCTGTAAGGGACTGGACTTGTTAGGATAGCCAAATGTACAAGCAGAGAGCAAGTGGAGCCAGAAACTGTTAGGGCTGTACCGAATAATTCCCAGCTTCATTAATTTGAATTCTAAAACTTCATTCATTCACCAACATTGAAATGCTGCTCAGCCATTTATCTGTTTTTTCACGGTTATTCATTCTGTTTTGGTATTTCTTTACTATTGCAGATAAACATTCGGCCACACTACTAATATATTTTCTGACATTTTATGGACCAAACAACTAATTGATTAATTGAGATAACAATCAACAGATTAATCAATAAAATAATCGTTAGTTGCAGCATTATACCATAAGTAGAAATACATTTCAGGGCTTGTGTAGGACTATTCCCGTCTTGTGTGATCCAGACGTTTCCAATGCGATATAAAGCCCTAAAATCCAAATTTATTTTAAAAAAAAACAAATTTTTTATAATATATATATATATATATATATATTATCTAAATAATATTCTGCTTCAATCCTTGTTTGTTGGCTAGCAGCAATTTAACAGCATCATA
>NW_023340257.1:4345009-4348426 GCF_004916995.1 Morone saxatilis | reverse complement strand
TAGCAGCAATTTAACAGCATCATAATAATATAATAACAAAACTTTGGCTCGAATAGTATTAAAGTAAATGATTTAAGTTGTTCATGTTATGTATGTTTACGTCATAAAATGTAACAAAAGACATTCGGTACAGCCCTAGAAACTGGTTAAAAGTCAGGCAACATGCACCTGAATGTAACCTAATCCACTATTTGTCAGTCCTTTGAGAGAGAAAAGGGCCTTTTTAATGGTTTTCTTAAAGTGTAATGTTGTTTTTAAGATTTTTAAGGCTGTTTGGAAAACATTTCAATGCTGTGAATTGTTTAGCAGCGTTTAGTTTAGACACAAGGATACCAGCACATTTCTGACCTGACCTGTTCCACTTTATCTGCCTAAACATAGGTTCTTGTCTAATGTGGGCCTGTAAAGCCTTTGAAACTGCAATGAAGGGCTATACAAATACACTTGACTAGAGTGGAAACATATCATAGGAAACACATTTTCATAAAAACTAGTGTAGACAGTTTTTACCTGCACCATCGGTTCCTCTGTGAATACGTCAACGTGTCGTTCTGTCTTTGACTTGAAGCTCTGTACTGATTTCTCATATCAGCGGAGGACATCAGTCAAACCCTCACAACTGCTGAAAACCCCCAGTGTGATTTGTACGACACAGCAATGGCTCATTTGTTCTGGTTCATTTTTCACAACTTCACAATTGTCAGACCTGCCTGTGCCAAGCCACTGCCCAACCCCGTTCACTGGTCTAACTACACAGGCAGATCCCTCCGACTGAGCCCAATATGGCAGCCCACGCACGTACCAGATAGTGTCTTTTTTTACTCCATAGAAACTGTACGAATGTGTTCTTAAATGCTCTCGCAAAGGTTCTGTGGAACATGGCTGTGGAAGAAATGTGCAGATAGGGCTGGATAATACGCAATAAATTAAAGATGACAGCCACGAGACCATCTTCCATATTAATATGACAATGAGTGCTTTAAGTGTAAGAATGTGGTAGGTATTCAAGACAGTGTGCTGCAAAGAAAAACTTGAACTGTCTGTTTCCGCCAGCATTCTGAAGTATTTGGACAGAAGGTAAATGTATGAGGGCATCGTGCAGCCCTCTGTGAAGGTGAACTACAATATCCTTGTGTCTAGACCACCGCTCTGTCCAGCACCTTTCCTAAACCTAAGCCAGGGGAATAGCAGTCTTTACTTGATTCAGCAGCCGTGTCAGAAGGATATTTTTTGTCTTTCAACCACTCCAGCCACAGGACTTGTGAATGTGTTTGGCATGGAGGTTAGGAATTATCTGGACACATTAGCACTGCACCTAATTTATTGAACTGTATTTTAAAGGTTTTATGTTGTTGTTTTGAAATGGTAGCTTTGGCTCTGACTGCAGCGTCCGGGCTTCCTGCACCGAAAGGATGGCACTATAAGCTTAGACAGACCTGTCGAAACAGGACCAGATGTGTTTAGATCTGAACGTGACTGAGGGTTTTTAGATAACTTAATTCTTAAATTGTGATTTTATGAAAGGTCAGAAAGTTTCCCCAGAATTGTAAGCATGTTGTTTTGCTGTAAGCCACTGTGTTCTCTTTGACCTTCATTTTTTGTTTTCCTCAAATTGATCAAATCCAGATCCTTCTGCGGAAGATGTGTGCATATGAAAAACACTACCAGCTGTGACTGAAAACGGCAGAATTCTACCAGTGTTGTTATCACACAGCCAACTACCATACAGAGTCAGAAAATATGAACTAGGGGACATATGAGAATTATATATGACATATAACTCCTACTATCACACTCCTACCATCTAGAGCTAATAATGCTGGATATTTGGGATTTTTGCCATCCTGGAGGCAATCAATCGATCAATGAAGCTGAAGGCTTAAGATATATAGAGAAAACCACTCTATGACAACAAATGGGTTTCAAATAATAAAACTTGGCAGGGAGAACCTACCACAGGCCAGGAATTAGTTTTGAGACATACTCTTTATATTGGTAACAATTAGAGCTGACAGTTTAGATACTGTAAACACATAATCAGCCCTAAACAGGATTCCAAGGATGTGCCTCTGTATTGGCTCTTATCACTGAGATAACACCTAATGTGTATCTGTACAGGATCCTAGACCTGCTAAGTGAACTTACTGAAGTTTACTGAGTAAATCAATGGCAGTCTGACACAACGTAAAACAAAAAGAAAAGAATGAATTTGGTTTTTGACCACTGAAGTCAAATCCCCACCCCCACCCTCACCCCTCCCTGCCCCAAAGAAAAAGGATCAAAAGTACAATTTATAGTTTTAAGTCAAACCGCCCTTCCATCTCGAACTTTCCAGTTGTGTTACCATGACTCAGTCTCCCTCGGGAGCAGTATAGCGGAACTTCCCCAATTTCACAACTACAGTAACGGCACATGTTTCACACCACTGTCAAGTTTTTTTTGCTAGCAAGCGTAAGCACTTTCCCAGTGACACAGCTACTAATTAACAGCTTGATTATAACACTGCGCCTCAAATCTCCATAGTAAGTATTTTTGAACACATTGCATAGCCCCCTATATGTAATTAACACATAAATCAGTATTTATTTTCATCACCCAACTCCTGATAATAAGATTCCTGGTAGGTCAAAGAAGATGATTGGAGCAGGTCAGGGCATCTTTATCTCTAAGTCTTGGGGAGTAATAGTAATAGTTAGAAGGGTAGCTGAGATGTTCGGGCTCATCTGATATTGTAAGAATTCAAATATGTTGAGTATATCATGAACTGTGTGGCTGACCAAAATGCATTAAAAGGATAAGGAGCAAAAATCCTTAATCAGTAAGGTTCATTACTTCAGTCGTATATCCACAAGACAAACACACAACAAATATTTTTTTTTTTTGTCATTTTAGTCAGTTAAGAGATGTGAGCTTCAGTTTGTGTTTCTAGAAAATAAAATACACATCACACCATCTGTTTTATTTCAAATAACACACAATTCAAACGAATTGATTTCCTTTTCCTTCGTGTGCTTACAGCTTGTATGACATGTGAAAAGTGATTGTGTGCGCATGCATGTTTTCTATGCCGCGGCGTAAATCTGTTCAACACAAGCTCTCTGCACATATGCACACCCACACACTGTGTGTCCATTCAGAGAAGTGAAGCTGCCCTCATTTGTACAATCTAATGACGTTTGTGAACTGAAAGGCAAATGGATGTTTTGATGAAAGCAGTGCTCTCAAATGATTAAAGGACTATTTGCTTACGTGTGTTTCTTGCTGGTGACTTTATTTTTTATTTTATTTTTTACAACTGCAAGAAGTTTTGATGAAGTGATTGAATAATTAACATTGGTATGGTGGGGACTCATTACAGTGGCTGTTTGGGCATAAAAGAAGCTGACAAAGATACATACAGTGGGGAGAACAAGTATT
>NW_023340257.1:4343559-4344984 GCF_004916995.1 Morone saxatilis | reverse complement strand
ACTTATGTTTGGGAGACAGCTGCCTGGATTTTTTGCAGGTTTGCCGCATCTTACAAGAGGCCATGTAGGGAGGTCTGTAACTTGTGTTTGGCTTATTCGATAGGTACAGCGGTGCTCAAGAACGTTGTCGAGACGGATGAGAATCTGAGGGACATTGAAGCAAAATTCCAGAAGATCACGTTGTGATTGAATTGTTAAGAATAATTAATTGTGTGTGTGCGATTTTAAGTTGCCGATTGACATAGGTATGTTGACCTACTGCGAGGCCAGTAACGGAATTCCGGCTCCTCAACCAGACTGTTTCAGTTGTTGCGTTTCGTATAAGAAGCCGGCTTCCTGTTTCTCTCCACTCATTACGTCTTTTGTGATTTAACTGGCCACCCTGTTCTGGACAACTCGTTACCGTGTTATAATGTCATGCAATAAAATGCAAATTAATGACTTTAAAAAAAAAATACAATGTGATTTTTCTGGATTTTTGTTTTAGATTCCGTCACTCACAGTTGAAGTGTACCTATGATAAAAATTACAGACCTCTACATGCTTTGTAAGTGGGAAAACCTGCAAAATCGGCAGTGTATCAAATACTTGTTCTCCCCACTGTACATAAGTGAAACCCTGTTTTTCAAGGTTTTGGTGTTAATAATTACTCTAATGAATAGCTGCTGAATCTGCTCATTCTTAAAGCTGACCAAAGTTCCTGCTTTACGCTGACGACCCCAAATCTACTGCCTGTGCATCAGTCTTCAGCAGTTAGTGTTTGCTTCCTTGTATCTACTTGGTCATATTGATCTCTAAGTTTAGGTGTTTTTTTTTAGGCACCGTGATTTATTAGAAGCAACAATATATTAAAGGCAGGCCTAGTATAGAAAGCTAATTAAAGTGTATTCCGGTAGAAGAGGAGCGATGGCGAATCTGTCTTCAGACAAAGGGACCATCAACAACCCAGCAGACATCGCCATCATTGTTGGATATTTCATCATGGTTATTAGTGTCGGCATTTGGGTGAGTGGACCTGCGAGAGTCTGATTATCAGGAGATTATAATGGCTGAATAAAGAATGGGGAGGAGGACATTGCATTTAGTTTGTGAAAATTACACAATTGTCCTGTCTGTGTTTCAGTCCATGTTTCGGACCAACCGTGGGACAGTTGGAGGGTATTTCCTGGCAGGGCGCACAATGACATGGTGGCCGGTGAGTTCAATGCAGAGCTGGACCAATAAATATATAACATGATATTTCCTGACTAGTATCGGCCTGGTATGTTCTAGGTTATCAAGAAACTTTGTTACCATTTTATAGTTTGTCCACCAGATGGTGCACGTTTTTTTTACACTGTAAAATGTCCTGCTCAGTGCTTTAAAGATCCCCTCCAGACATGTATTAAGATAATAAACAATAGTCTGGAACAATGATATGTGTCT
>NW_023340257.1:4340813-4343438 GCF_004916995.1 Morone saxatilis | reverse complement strand
ATGGACACATTTCTACATCACTCTTACAAGTTGGACACTGGACCAGGATGGACTATTTGCAATGTCACAAATTGTGCCCGTGGGCGTCACTCCTTAAAAGGGGCAGTGCGCACAGAGAAACTTTCCACTTTCAGCAGATGAATGTGAAAACAATCTTCTAGTGTCAAACTCTGCACATACATCATTCTGCTCATGCTCAAACATTCAACCGCTCGGTTTTGCTTCAGTCAGCTTCAACTTTCAAGGATGGATGTTATGGAAGGGAGGATGTCGAGGCAAAGTTTGCCCCAAATCTGGTCATATCTTTTTGGATCTTAATGAGCAAGAAAATCTTGTGGATCCTTAAAGAATGGGGCAATATATGGCTGTATTTTGACTTTTCAAAATTTTATAGGCTCAATGTGCCTCACTGTGCACACATTTCTCAGTTTTGTGCATTTCATAGTCGTCATACTGAAAAGTATTTATTTATATGGATTTGATGTGATGTTATTTTCTTTAATTCAGGTTGGTGCCTCTCTGTTTGCCAGCAACATTGGTAGCGGTCACTTTGTGGGCTTGGCAGGCACTGGGGCAGCTAGTGGCATCGCTGTGGGAGGGTTTGAGTGGAATGTAAGTCATCACTATCTTAAAACATTGAATAGATTCATGAATTACTCTTATAAAAAAAACACCTGAATCTGCTGTAATTGACAGTGTGACATGGTACTGGTCTCTCATAGTGGTCTGGATGGTAACATCTTATACATTATTGTGTGTTGTTTATGTGTCAGGCTCTGTTCATCGTGCTGCTGCTAGGTTGGTTGTTTGTTCCGGTCTACCTCACAGCGGGGGTAAGCAGTTGTTAACAAGTGCATCATTTGCTGATGTGATGACTTCTGTAATTTCCCCTATTGATACACACTGTGTGAAATGTGCTGTGCTAGGTGATCACCATGCCCCAGTACCTGAAGAAGAGATTTGGAGGGACCAGGATCAGCCTCTACCTCTCCATTATCTCTCTGTTTCTCTACATTTTCACCAAGATCTCAGTGAGTTGTCCTGTCTGAAAACATGCAGTCAGAAAAAACACACGGTCTGTGTTTCTTTATTCATTCCTTCCCTCTCTCTCTGTCTCTCTCAGGTGGATATGTTTTCAGGAGCTGTGTTTATCCAGCAGGCTTTAGGGTGGAACATCTATGTGGCTGTCATCACCCTTCTGTTAATAACAGCCTTGTACACTGTTACAGGTATGCACATGAATGTCTGTGTATGCAGATTTTTTTAAAGGGGCACTCCACCAATTTTACACATGAGGATCAGTTTATGGTATTCATCATGATGATAATACTAATAACAGATTTTTTTCTGCCTGTAAAAAGAGTACAACATATTCTGTGACACTGGAGGAAGCACTCCACGCCATTTAAGGAGATTATCCTGGTCACAGTGATGTCATCAGGTTTATCTCTGGGATTGGGCTTGGAAAATACAAATTTATAGCAGAAAACTTGCGTTACAACCTGGGGTTTACAGGGCATTGTGGGCAATGTGGGCAATGTAGCAAGGTAGTGTTTTATTAATAACTAAATTAATCCTATCTCTTGCAAGTCCCCTAACTTTTTCGAAAAGTTGCAATAAAAATCTTTTTAAAAATCCTTTAAAGGACAACTGTGTAGGATTTAGTGGCATCTAGTAGTGAAGTTGCAGGTTGCAACCAACTGAAGCGTGAAGAAGAAACTACGGTGGCTACAAAAATCACTTCCTACAAATCTGCTGTGCTGTTACAGCTTGATTTCAATAGAATTTTAAAATACAATGCTACAGGTAACGACCGCATTTATCTTCTGCCTATTGCATCTATACAGAACAGGATTACTAACAATACAAAACATAACACCCAGCAATTCTAAAACATGGGAATATTCATTTGATGGGTGCCTCTCTCGCGCTCTCAAAAGGTCTCGTTTGTGAGGTTCATGTACAGGTTGCCTATAATGTCCTACTCTCTAATCAACTGCCTCTGTTTATGGATGTTCGTGATGATCTCTTTCTTCTGGGGTTCTCCTGGCCCTGTGTAGGATAAGCATGCCAATGCCACTTCTGCCCTCTGATGTCTTCTTGTCCCTTCTATGTTCTTAAACAGGTTTTTATTACCGCAACTGGAGTGTTTTCAGTGATAGGGGGCCCTTTTTGACCCCATTGTGGTTGCCAGCGCTTTGGATTAGTAGTTGGAACTTCTCTTGTTGCCTGCATTGGTGGACCGAGGATTTGGGCAACCCAATCCAACTGATGAAATGGTTGGAAACCAAGTTGGTTCACACCCGCACTCTCCTGTGTATCCGCCATTTCCCATAAATCAGTCATCTTATTTATTGGAAAAGATTTGCCTGGGATGCATGGAGTCCACATGGTACCTCTCAAGCTATTTTGTCAGCGGTCGCGTGTCATCAACAACACCTAGTATGGTCCAAGTCCCAGGGTGCCATTCACTTAGTCTCCGAGGGCAGTCTTACTTCTGAAATAGAAGGCTTTACTGGCATGGTTAAATTACTATAGTTGCTATCTAAATGACTCATCTAAAATATGGCAAGACTTTACTACCTCCTACTAGCTGAGAAGGTTGGTTTACATTTTATTTAAGGA
>NW_023340257.1:4330990-4340788 GCF_004916995.1 Morone saxatilis | reverse complement strand
ATTTACCACAGTGGTTTGTTTATTCTGGCCTACTATAGAAACATTGTGGTTCAATATGGCGGCCTCTGTAGAAGAGGACCCACTCACTCTGTAGATAAAAACATCTTATTCTAAGGTAACAAAAACACATTATCTTCAGGGTTTTCACACTAATGAAAAAATACCTATTAATATTATATTCCATTTCTGAAAATAGATCCTCCACTGGACCATTAAATTTCCAGAGTTCTGTCAGATTATGTATTTTAAGATTTGTGAGTGTGTGTGTGTTACCAGGTGGCTTGGCTGCTCTGATGTACACCGACACATTTCAGACATTTGTCATTATTGCCGGGGCCTTCGTCCTCACCGGCTTCTGTAAGTATGATTTATACAGCAATATATTTAATCTTAATTCACACTCCACACATTTCCTGGTTTTGGCCTCTGTCAGTCCTTGCAGGCCTGACAGTCCCTCCGCAGCAGCTTCACAACAGGAAAGAGATTAACTAGGGTCAGTAATCATTCATTTCACTGCAGTGGGGTACAGTATGCTGACACTGCAGAGCCACAAAACTCTCGTCCTCCTGCCGACACAACAACTGCCCCCTTACAACCTTATTGATTTTTTCATAAAAGGTGAATATATATCACTCTAATCCTGGTGTAGATTACCGACAAAGTCAAAGAAGGAGGTAGACAAGATGAGAGTGGGCGAGAAACCAGTGGAGGAGGAAAAAAAACAGCCATCTCCTTCTATGAACTGGTGATGCGTTGAGAACAAAGTGCTGACCCAGCAGCTGACTCATATCTTCAGTTAGGACAGTATCAGACAACAAGAGAGCCCCGGACAACTGAGCTGAGTAGGAAAGAACAAATACAGTGTGCTTATTATTTTACACAAAACATTCTGTCTTGTTTTACATGCTAATATTGTAGGAACAGGAGCATCCATACTATAAAATGCTGCTACCTGAATTTAAGGCAGTTGAATTGACTTTGGAGGTGAACTGACTTTCCCTTTAAATGACAATGACTTTGATCCTTTTCACTTCCCACTTCCAGCTTTTGTTAAAGTTGGAGGCTACAGCGCTCTGCTGGCCAAATACAGCTCTGCTACACCAAGTAACTTCTCCTCCATGGATCCCCAGCGCTATAACATCTCCCTACACTGCTACACCCCCAGACAGGACGCCTTCAACCTGCTGAGGGACCCAACCACAGGGGACCTGCCCTGGCCGGGAGTGATATTTGGGATTGCTATAGTGGGAGGCTGGTACTGGTGTACAGACCAGGTGAAATGCTTTGGTTTGGTTTCTTCATCTTAAGGGGAAATTCAAGGATCTCAAGGACAGGGAACGTGCAGAAAGTGACACAGAGAGCTGGTATTAGTGATAAAAGTACACACGTGTAAACTCCCCACAAACCTCAACTAGATTCCCAGCCCTGTGCTTTCTATAAAAATAATTACATAGTACATTATAATCTCACATGATGAGTGCAAACACAAAATAATCCATCCTGCCTTGTATTTCTTTAGGTGATAGTCCAGCGGTGCCTTGCAGCTCGTAGTCTGACCCATGTGAAGGCCGGCTGCATCATGTGTGGCTACCTCAAACTGCTGCCAATGTTCCTCATGGTGTTCCCTGGCATGATCAGCAGGGTCCTCTACCCAGGTATCTGGCTTATACTTGGCCTTTCAAATCCACTTTAAAAGGGGTAGACAAAAACTAACATTATAATAGCAGTGTATAAACTCATCTGTCATGTATAAAGCCCTTTAATTAAACAAATGCCTGAATTTTTATAGGAAGGAAATCTGTATCTTTACAGTGTGTGCGTGTGTGTGTGTGTGTGTCCACCTGCAGATGAGGTTGGCTGCGTTGTCCCTGAGCTGTGTAAGATGGTGTGTGGGACTGAGGTGGGCTGCTCCAACATTGCTTATCCTAAACTGGTGGTGTCCATCATGCCGAACGGTAAGGACACATAACAGTGGCTACCTTTAAAAACAAAGAGGATGAGGAGAAGTTTTATTTTTAATTTCTCATCCCTTCAAAAACCTTTCTCGGATTTTCTCTCTTTTCTCACCCTCCCTCCTGACTTCTCTCTGTCCCCTTCTTCTTCCACCCACCCTCCTTCCTGACTTCTCTCTGCGCAGGTTTGCGAGGTCTGATGCTGGCTGTGATGCTGGCTGCTCTCATGTCCTCTTTAGCCTCCATCTTTAACAGCAGCAGCACTCTGTTCACCATGGACATCTGGACACGCATCAGACCACAGGCCACCGAGAGCGAGCTCATTATTGTAGGCAGGTAAATAGACGGCATTATGGTAAACAAATGTTACCTTAAACTTCTCGGCCTTCAGATCCTTTGCATTTCTCAACCGCTGTATTTCTTCTCTCATCGACCTGCCTTCCTACTTTCAGTCCTGAAAAGAGGAGGTAGTCTGTGCACTAAATTTATGTATCCCAAACAATTTTCTGTGCACATAAAAAACATCATATCCTAAAAAAGAATTGTAGCATATAAGAGTTTATCCTTGACTGTTTGCTAATATGCCTTGAAGTCTTTTCCATGATGCTTTGATGTCCCTCCATGCATAGATGACAGCATTTACACTGCTAGGGTTTAGGTTAGGGATCAACTAATGTGGCCTTTTGAAGGACCGTTTTTTAGATTTTGCATGCAGGTTTCCAGTAGCTGTTTAGAAATTGGACTATTTGTTGATCAAAACATCCATAAAATTCCCCATTTCCTCCTTTATTAGACTGCATCGCATAGCCTAACGAAAGCTTTATACAGAGGGAGGCCCCTGAAATGCTACTACAAAACTAGTGCAGTTTTGACCAATTATTGAATTATTTTAATTTTATATTTTATAGTTCAATATTCGAATCTGAGGTCATTAGTGTCTTCTTTCATCTTATTTTTCCTCTCCTATTTAGAGTCTGGGTTCTGTGCATCGTAGCCATCAGTATCTGTTGGATCCCAGTGGTCCAGGCGGCTCAGAGCGGTCAGCTGTTTGATTACATCCAGTCAGTCTCAAGCTATCTGGCTCCGCCTATCGCCTCAGTCTTCCTCCTGGCTGTGTTTGTGAAGAGGGTCAATGAAATGGTGAGATAACACATTTATACATATCAAATAAATCATATATCACCACTGATGAAACACCTGGTGAAATAAAACATTTGATTTCATCTGCTTCGACGTTCAGGGTGCGTTCTGGGGCCTGATAGGCGGCCTGCTGATGGGTTTGTGCCGGATGTTGCCTGAGTTCTGGTTCGGTACTGGCAGCTGTATTTTCCCCTCCAACTGCCCTTACTTGGTGTGTGGGGTCCATTACCTCCACTTTGGAATCATACTCTTCTTCTGTACGTCAGTGCTGGTTCTGGTGGTCAGCTACTGCACAAAGCCCATAGAGGATCAACATGTAAGCAGCTTCGTACTTACTGTACTCACAGATGCACTGATTCAATAAGACCTCATAGGTTTGTGTAGCAGGTACAGACAAGACTAGACAGGGGGGTCCATGACATGAAAGCATTTTGAGACCCCTGATCTGCATCTGGATTAAGCAGCATTTAGAAGAACATTTACAAAAAAGTTGTCTGTCTTCTGCTTTTTCAGCTCCATCGTCTGGTGTTCAGCCTGCGTCATTCCAAAGAGGAGAGGAAGGACTTGGACTGGGAGCAGGAAGATAGAGGGAGAAGAGCCCGGAAAGCGGCTGAGGAGAGGATAAGGGAGAGTAACAATAGTGGTCAAGGTAAGAAAGAAAATAAGTCATAGTCATGAAGAAATTAAACCAACATACACTCACAGAAAGTACCAACTCCTCTCACTTCTCAGGGGCTCAGGAGGAAGCAAAGTCTGGTATCTGTCATCTGGTTCGTCGCTTCTGTGGCGGCGGTGGCTCACAGGCCCCAGAGCAAGACGCACCCGAGGCGCCAGAGAAGCTGCCTGACATCAGCGAGGACCCGGTGTGGAAGTATACTGTGGATGCTAATGCTCTCATTATGATGACTATTGCAGTTTTTATGTGGGGTTACTATGCTTAACAGTCCTATTAATTGTAGTGGATGTTAAATTGTGAGTTGGTATCTTGATGTGATGAGGTTTAATCACTGGTGGGTTGATCTTCAAAGGACTCAAATAAATAAATACATTGTTGCCATCTGTTGGCAATTATGTGTCACTGCACTGCAAATCATAGGGACGTTTTTCACAATGAATAAAGATTCAAAATAGGCAGTCATGCAGATATACTCACTTCTCTGTAGAGCACAATAGGTTGTGATCCTTCACAGCATTTCTCCAGTTTTAAGGAGCATGTGTAATGTGGTCTAAAAATGTTTTATCGGGTTTGAATGCCATTACTGTATATTGTTACATGTTGATTCAATCACAAGTCAATCTGCCTCAGCTTCCAGCACTTAAATCTAAGGTGTGACAAAAAGAAATGTAATTTGGAAGCCAGGTAAAATGTAAACTCAATAAAGCCTCAAGATTATTTATTTAAAGATTTTTTTAAACTTCTTTTAAAACTTAGGAACAAGTTCAGCTCTGATAAGATGTGATAACCAGTGCTACAGTCATTGTAAAGGACAAATGATTTGTCAGCTTTAAAGCCATCATTGATTGCAGGTGGGGTATTTACTCATCAGACACCACACAAACCAGGTAGTGATTCAGATTTCCAGTTTTAATCATCACTTCTGTTTTTATTTAAGCAGATATTTCCCATTAGCATTGTACATGTCTGGAACCTACAGAGTTCTCCCATGACTACCCAACCATCTTCCCACCTCCATGCAGAGTTTCAGCATCATTCATCACATCAGTTCTTAAAATGTCCAGTCTGTCAGCTTGCAGGGGTGGGGGAGTGTAACAGC
Source organism: Morone saxatilis (assembly GCF_004916995.1). Lineage (NCBI taxonomy): Eukaryota > Metazoa > Chordata > Actinopteri > Moronidae > Morone > Morone saxatilis. The sequence goes on along the minus strand of NW_023340257.1, from coordinate 4,335,921 downwards.
AGGGGAGAGGGAGAGGGAGGGGAGGGGAGAGAAAGGAGTTTTTTCAAGAATGAAGAGTCAGAGCCGTCACCAGGCACTGTTCATCTTACGCTCCCACACAAAGAGTTATGGGTGGATCCAGTAGAGCTGGATGGAGTCTATGGAGCATCTGAAATCTAGCCACTTACAGGGTCCTGTGCAACTCCCAATACTCTTGATCATCTGTGAGGTATCTGACGCCTCAGTCTCCTGCAGGGTGGGTAAGAGGTAGGGGGCTTTTAAGGCTGGAAGCTGGTGTAGAGAGTTTCTGTGGTCTGGGATCATTTGTTTCACCCACTTCGAAGCATGAATGACGGCTTTGGCAAAAAAAACAATTGCCCTCTGCCGAATCGGAGGATGGAGGGGAGGAGGAAAGGAAGAGAGCTGGGGGTTAAAACAAAGATGGAGTATTTAAAAAATACATCTTTGCAGGTTGAGTAGGATGACAGACCGATACAGGGAGAACACAGTCCTCAAGAATAAAAGCAAATACAACAGCAAACATTCTCTGACACACACCCCAATAAAACAGCCAAACAAAAAACAAAACAAAATGGCAAACAAGCAAGTCAATCAAACCATACAAAGTGACATCAGGCCTTTCCAAAGTGACATCAAGTTTCTCTTTTTAAATCCCATTTAATCCCACTGGTCTTAATCAACTATTTCCATCTCCCATAATTCTCTGTAAACCACAAAGTACTCGTTGGCTCCTCTTTCTCCTTATGGCTGGTCAGCAAGGTTAGGGTCCACTCTGAAACAATGACAAGTACAGGTCTCAGTTGCCAGTGACACTGGCTAGTATGGTGAGACTGTGCCAGTCATTAACCAATGGTATGGCTATTTCAGATTTAACGTCAGTGACACAGGCAATGATTTCAGCAGCATCATCAGGGGACTAATCAACATAGTACAACGTTACAGCACATTCAGAGAAATAGAATGGCGCATGGCGCGGGACAGGTACAAATGGCAATCATGTACAACGGAAAATCAAGTTTGCTTTATACAATCACATTTCTATAGCGACGCTGAACATTCCACCACTGAAAACTTAAACATCTGTTGGACTCAGTACAGCTCATTCCTTGAAGCACCATTGTACAGCTAACATGGTTGTTTGTGGTACAACACAGAACACAGAACAAGTATTGGGAACAGTAAGCAGGCTCTAGGGCATTACATTTCTATGCGTCACTTTATGAATGCTAATCTCAATCAAATACACTGCAACGTTTCCACATGAATACCTAACAACCATGAACGGAGTTAGACAGAAACCCCAATGAGGAAGAGGCAGAAAGAGGGCTGACTGACAGCAGCAGGAGGGGACCCCAACCCTGGTATGCAAACTTTTTTAAAAAGGTGCCACTCTGGAGCACAGTGGGGAGGAGAGGGATTTTGGAGGGCTTGGGGAAAAAAAAAAAAGGCAAGGAGAGCGACACACCTCTCTTCCTTCTTTACCTCTCAACCTCCCTCCACTGAGGGCAGGTACGAGAAGAAAAACAAAACGGTCCTGGAGTGCTGATTCCTCCTTGTACTCCTTTTTTTCCCTGTTCGTTCTATGAACAGAGATCAGAGGGAGAAAGAAGGGGGCGAGCAGGAGGAGATGAGAGTTGTATGTGTGAGGTGTACCCTTTCCTCTCTACCTGGCCTCCTCCCTCCTGTCCTCCCTCTTGGTGCGAATGGATTGAGAGCCATCAGCAGGCTGCTGGACCCAATTGTTATCATGGAGCCCAACACGGCAGCCCGGTGTGTCCTTGTCTGTACGCCGGCAGCACATCCAGTAGGAACGTCCATAAGGCAGGTCATGGTGGTAAGGTTTGGGGTGCCAACGGCACAGGGAAACATCCCCGCGCTCATATTGCCGCTTACACTGCTTGCAGGGGTCATCTCTGTAGAGAGGGTCTTGATTCCAGCGTGAATCCACTGCCCGCACCCCGTATGTCTCGATCAACACCTTGAAGTAGTGGCAGGTGCACTTGAGGGCTGCCAGTGAGCGTGTCGGCAAGTAGCTGAAGATGTTGACCATGATGTGGTCGGGCAGCAGCAGCATGTACTGGCGCGGTTCAAGGAGGCGCTGAATCTGAAATCGGATCTCCAGGAAGTCATGGGACACGTGGCGGTAGAGGCGACACAGCGAAGAGTCTGAACAGTCCTCCCCAACACTAGGAGAATCTGGTCGAGGTGCCCGATCTCCTGAGCCCACTGCCACACCCGGCCCGGGGCCGTTGTTGTTGGCACAGTCCAAAGAGCAGATTCCTGACCCACTGCCAGCTCCCGTTCCTTTCACATCCTCCTCTGGCCCCCGGGGGGGCTGAAGGAAGAAGAGTTGTCCAGGAGGGGGATCATCTGATGAAGGGTCAATGGAGCTGCCTACACCTCCACCGCCCCCTCCACCACTAGGCATAGCGAAACACACCGTCTCCTCCTGCACGTTCTCTGTACTGTCTTTGCCATAAAACACACATTGGTCCACAGCGCCTGTCACCACCACCTCCACATGGAAGCCAGTCACTCGCTCCCGTCCCACACCCACAGCTTTCTTCTCCCCAGAGGAAAGCTCCTGGGTTGGGTCTGGACTGCCACAGGCCTGCCTGTCTGGGTGATGGAGGTCTCCATCTGGTTTGGGGGCAGCAGTTGTGGCGGCAAGCAGCAGACTACTGGGGTCTCTAGATGAGGGGCTGACAAGCTGGTAGAGGTCACAGGTAATTTTCTCTTTGGCCCTGGCGGCTGCCTGGTTACCCCCCCCACCACAGCTCATAAACATACAGCGGGACCTGCCAGCTGGCTCCAACTGAGAGCGCGGGTCCAGATTTGACACTCTGAAAGCTATCCTAACCTCACCATGGCTGTGGTGGCTGGGGGGTGGAGGTGGGGTTGCAATGCCAGACTCCCCTCCTCTACTACGCTCCCTTTCTCTGTCTCGATTGGAAGAGTCTGTTCCAGGACCACCGCCCAGATGGAGCCGATTCTCCAGGTTCTGTGACTCAAAGTGCGCGATGGCCTGGGCTACCCTGCATGATTCCTGCTGCTCCTCCAGCTCCTGGTCTGTCTGGATAGGAGATGATGGCTCCTGGGCTTCTTTGGAGGGCTGGCCACTTGAACTGTCTGACACAAACACCACAGGAGTTGGGTCTGACACTGTGCCCCGGAGAAGGGTGTGCTGGTGAGGGGTAAGGCCCTGACTGTGATTGGTTGTAGAGGGCTGGTGGTGGTGTTGGCTCCCATGAACAGCCACAATTCCCTGGAGGGCCATGGCGGTCCTCTGCTCAACCAAGGCAACCATCTCTGCCACAGAGAGCAGGTCCGTCTCATTCACCCCCCCTAAAAGTGGCTCATCAGGGCTAGGAGGTGCAAGGGAGGAGTCGTGGCTGAGGTGGGGCTCTAAGGCTTGAGAGCGAGTTGGAGGGTCATAGGATGAGCATCGTCTTCGTCTTTTGGCTTTACTGCAGTCAGTTGCCCAGTTACCTTTAACCTGTCGAGAAGAAAAATGATTCAGATTTAGCTGAAGAATAACCAAATCGCACTAAAAAAAAGCAAATTGCTGCCAAACATTTTGTTTTAGCTCTTTACCTTCATGGCGCTGGGTCTGGGTTGGCCTGCTCCACTAAACTGGTGTGCAACGAAGAAGGCTATCTTCTCCTTGGTGTTGCCTGGCTTGATGACATACCAGGTGTCTAACAGCACACGGCCATCCTCCATCTGTGAACCGGAAGAGGGTGGAGAGGGAGGGGCTGAAGAGGGAGGAGGAGCCTGACTCGGTGTCGAGGAGCTGGAGACAAGCTCAGGTTCAGGTGGAGTGTTCTCTGAGCCCACATCGTCCTCTTCTCCATTCGCTTGCTGCACCCCCACTATCATCCCCCCATCTTCACTTCCATCTACCGTCCTTCTGGCATCTGGAGAGGGCTCAGCCTTGCACAGAGAGGGGGACCCTGTCCCACCACCGCCTCCACCACCACTGCCCCCTGAGCCTGGGCTCCTTGCTTTGTTCTGGGAGTAGGTGCCAAAGGGGCGTGGGCACCACAGACGGATGTGGGAGAAGGTGTCTCGATCCATCAGGATGCGGACCACCGGGGCATATCGGCATCTATGCTGGCCAGCAAACACCCAGAGCCAGAGCTCTCATTGTCAGCTCCCCGTCCCAGTGCCAACCTGACGGGCACTGTCTGTCACCAAGGTCAGCAGCACTGGGCATGCAACCTGCACCAACAGGAAAGGGAGAGATACAAGGAGAGGGTCGGGGACAGGCGTGGGAGGAAGGAATGAGAAAAAAGAAGGAAACGGCACAGTCATACATCAGGTCAGTCACTGAAAACAAAGTTCATATCTCTAGAGCAACAATGCTCAACAGGGCAGCCGGGATCACTTCAGATAATCAATGACCAATTGAGGCTGTATTGGATAGCTGCCTGGAGGCACATTGAGACAGGCTTTCAGCAGTGTACACCAGCAGCCCAGCCACCAGACTGGACAGAACACAACTATCAACACTACTACTAACTCAGCTAAAGACAACTGGCCTGCCTTCTACTGTGGACAAACTCAATTAGCAGTTACATTTGCTACTGTAAACGGAGATCATCTCCAGCGCTTTGGAGTCTCCAAATCAAATTAAAGGGATTCCATTTCAGGTTTGGTGTCTGCGGCCTGCAGATGAAAGGGATGAAAGATGGAACACAAAAGCTCCAAATGGACTCTCCTCTCTCTCCCTCTGCTCTGCTGCTGCATCTCGGTGCTTCAAAGAGGACTTGCTTAATAGGAGACAACACAGGGAGGAGCATGCAGGCATATGCTGGACCTATTTTTAGCAAACGGCAGGAGGGGGTGGGGTAGTAGTGAAACTACTGTAGCTGTCCTCCCTCTCCTCACCCCTTTCTCCCTGCCAAAGAGGCTTGGGGGGGGGGGGGGGG
>NW_023340257.1:4330569-4330890 GCF_004916995.1 Morone saxatilis | reverse complement strand
GGGGGGGGGGGGGGCTTTAGTACACCCAGTGTGCTTTGCTTCTGCAGCTATGCCAGCTGTAGTGCCTGCCAGGAACGTGCCGGCATGCTTAAGGAGAGGAACAAGTGGCAATGGAGCAACACGTTTGGCTCACTGATCTAAAGGCCTGCACTGCATCCGACAGCTTGAACTCACTGACACCTCATCAGTGCTACATGTTAAAACTGTATTATAGCATTAAATTGGTTGGGACCTTTCAACCTTTGACCCTAAGAAGTCTGTTTCCCCATACTCAGTCCCAGAGCTTTGCACATCGACATTAAAGTTACGCTGGAGCACACA
>NW_023340257.1:4330027-4330532 GCF_004916995.1 Morone saxatilis | reverse complement strand
GACGGTGTATACCTTAAAATAGCCGAACTGAGCAGCTGATACACAACACCCTGATTATCCATCTGAAACCACATAGATGCATACGATAGGAATGTATTTAAGCATAAATGCATACTGAACAAAATGGGTCTTATACCAAAGCAAAACAAAAAGAACTGTTCAACATCCTGTTGACAAGTGCTTTAGGTTCACTGTACACTGTAAATGAAAACCAATTCGCTCCCATCTTTCTTTCTGTGTGGAGTCATTCTTCAGCTCTACAGGTCCAGACATGCAGCCAGCTCCAGGGAGTTTCATTAAAACAAAAGAAAAAAACAGCATCTCTACATACTGTGGTTAACTTGTCCTCTCATCTTTGACCGTGTATAATTTACAGACAGCTTGGTACATCTTGGGTGGCAGAAATTTGACAAAAGTTGCCCCCTATTAGGACCGGCTCAGTTTGACGTATAACACTCACAACAAAGTAGAAATAGCCTGTTAGCGTTAACATTCACAGGCGTCA
>NW_023340257.1:4328240-4329954 GCF_004916995.1 Morone saxatilis | reverse complement strand
ATTTCCAACTTGGATATTGGAGAAATAATGACCTCTCCACATTTTCCAGCATTGGCACAAACTGCAAATACTGACGTGCTCCATGCAGCAGCACAGGCAGCGAGGAGCTGCTCAGCTGTGCACCTTGCCTCTCGGATGAGAAGAGAAATAGACTGAGCTGCAACAAGGCAGAGCTGCTTATCTTTGAGGATTTCTTTGTTTCCCCTGACACAAAATGGTGAAGACATAGCAATACAAACATCTGTATCAGCATCAGCCAAATGGTAATTTTAGCTATCTGCGCAGAATTAGGTGCATCCCTAGTCATAGCCAGGACTAATGCCAATATAAATTCACACAGGGTGTGTTTTAGTGTACAATACATATTTGTATTGCAGCACTTTAAAGTCCCACTTTGTTCCACGTGATCCATGCAGAGCTCTTTAAAACAATCTTGTTGCGTAACAGCTGATCAAAGAGCTTATTTTGAAAAAGGTTGATATATTTGTCTAGGACTGGTTTCTCTGAGTTTTGACAACATATTAGCCTGCTTCACATTTTAGCCACTGGACCCTTTCAATCCACAGGCTTTAAAACGGCTCATTGTTGTGCTTCTGTCTGGCAAACTGAATGGGTGGTGCTTTGTACATTTGGACTAATGGAATGGCTCAGAGAGGTGCAAAAAGCAAACACCGCCCACACTGTGTGGTGAACCAATTCAAATGCTTCCTCTATAATCACACAGCAACGACTCAGCTAAGAGCAGGAAAAAAAAAAAAAGCTGAGTGAACCTTTTTTACTGCCCTCTCTCTCCATGATCCCTTATTACTCTCTCTCTCTCTTTTAACTGCTTTTATTCTCTACCTACCCTCCATCAACTCCTCTTTTGCCCTCCCTCTTACTGCATCATGCAATCCATCTCTCATAACAGATTGGACGGTATTATAAGAGGGACCAGAAGAGAGACGGTCCGCCCACTGCAGTTCTCTAGTACAGAGTCACACACACATACACACACATACACACACAACATCATCCACCTTAACAAATTGCAGACCAGAATTATTAGCTCTCATTCTCCTGTGAATTTGTGAAATTTGAAAACACTGTTTAGTTGACTTTTGTCCACACAGCATTTTTGGATTGTCCTCCATTCTACACTGAAACTCAAAAGATGAGTCTCCTCCTCTGTTGGTTGGCAAACTAATTTGCAGTGCAGCCAACATTTGGCAAGCAGTGCAACACTCACAGCCTGTTGGTCCTGTTGGTTTCAGCAGGTTACATTCTGTCACCTCCCACTCTCTATGATCTCCAACACTGTTTCAATATAGCTTCACACCCCAACTGCTGTGATCGTATAGTTTTTAGGTGTTGTGTTGTGTTGTGTCAGGTGATGGTCATTTATTCACTCTGCCAGATAACCCGAGGTGAACACCAATATCTGCTGCTGCACTATCAAATCACTTTTTACTGCTTGAGACGTCATGTGACAACATAAACATAAACTAAAGATCAATGAACACTGTGATGGTGATTAGCTTCACTGGTATTCATCATTGTTTTGAAAAAGCCTTGTTTCTTCATCTGCATTACAATTAAATCAATTTGTTTTGGGTTGATGTTTACTGAGAATTGTGCGTCTTATTCTGTGTGATCTTACAAGTCAATACAAAAAAAGCCACCATTAACCCCAGGGCAGACAACTGCTGTAAATATTGGGAAACTAGCTGGCTAA
>NW_023340257.1:4324573-4328235 GCF_004916995.1 Morone saxatilis | reverse complement strand
AACAAACAAACCCAAAACAACCACCCTCTTAATAGACACCTGATGTTGTCTTCCTGAGACTTAAACACTGACTGTCCCATCCAGACACAGCCAGAGAGTCTTAATGTTCACACTTTGCATTACTCCAACAGTTGACTGACTTTTTCCCTCTTCCTTTGAAACAGTTCCTGCAAATCAAGGCGTGGGTTTGGTTTTAAGCTTTCTGCCTCAACCTAATCCTTCAAAATCCTGTCCGAGTACAGAGGCAGCCAGAGACACCACAGCAACACTACAGCAACACCACAGCGCCAGGGTCTGCATCATTGGGTACCCAAGCTGTCTGACAAATTAACTATCAAATGAGAATGGGGATTTTCTGCACAGACTACTTAACACTTAAAGGACCAGTGTGTAAGACTGCAGGGGATCTATTGGCAGAATATGGCAGAAAGAGAACATAGTATGTTTTCACTAGTGTATAGTCACCTGAAAGGAGGATGGTTGTGTTTCTGACCGCTTAGAATGAGCTCTTTATAGACGGGGGCCACAGAGTCCGCCATGTTGCACTGCCATGTTACTACAGTAGCCAGAATGGATAAACCAAACACTGGCTCCAGATAGGCCTTCTTTCACACCCACCTTAGGGACTCCTACATGTTTGGAAGGGGAGTGTGAGGCGAGGGTTATTCAATTGGTTGCAACTACACTGTTAGATGCCACTAAATCCTACAGGCCGGTCCTTTTCCACACACAGAGAAGAGAACTGTGCTGTTCTTAATGTGGGCAGCAGGGAGGATGTCTCAACCTGTACAACTACTTTACCACAGCACGCAGGGATGGTGCTACTGAAGCTGTTAGAACAGAGGGTGTACCTCTACTAAACAGTGGTGTTCAGTGATCAGATGAGAGAGACACAACATTTAAGCTATATACATGTACATTATGTCTTCAATCATACATCATTCTTGCTCTGTCTGGAAGAGTCTGATGAAGTTTTCACATTGTGAAATATGTCTACATAATCAAAAGGGTTTCTCATTGGTGAGGCAGAAGCAAATGGATTACTGCTGCAGTCAAAATCAACAATCAATTGGTACATTGAGAGATTTACAGGTTTGTCCCTTTACAATAAAACTGAAGTTGTGCTGGACTGGGTCATTTCCCTATCCAAATCCAGAGCAGTGTGGCATGCACGCTCACCAGGATAATGGTTTCACTATGTTAGGTGCTTACAGTACTACACATCGAGAACCACATCCCCATTAAATGGCAATTTAAAATTTAACAAATTGGATTAGTACATGAAGAACCAATTTCAACACTTGTGACTTAAACGTTAGTGTTGTTTTTGCATCAGCTCACAGGTCCAAACCTACACTTGCAAAGTCAGCCTGATAAACACTGAACACTGCCACTGCAACTCACCTCATACTATCCTCCAGCTCACCCGCAGTCAGCATTTCTGACTGAAGACCAAAAGCTGATGACTGATAATACAGAAGCATGCCAAAAAAGTCTCAGCTCAATCTCCCTCTCTGCGTGTGCGCCTGTGAAGACAATGCAACAGAAGCGCAGCCAGCAGGCCAGCTTTGCTGCACACTGTCACCAGAACAATAGAGCTGAGCACATCACTCCAGCAGTCTGCTTAGGAACGTTATTACAGCAGCCTTTCTGTCAGGACACCTAGAAAGAGTGGCTGAGTGGCCCCGCAGGGCTGTCTGTGGGTCGGCGTGAGCATCTGCCTGTTTGTGCTGTAACATCGTCACAGGTTAGACTTTGATGTCAGCTTTGATACTACAATCACAAAGGCTACTGTGTCAACATAGTGTTTTATCTTACGTTAACATCTGAAAGGAAGAGGGCAAACCATGCATTGGCTAACGATATCACATCACTCAGACAGTACTCATAGTATGTAAGTGGGCTGCTTCTACCCCCACCCCACCAAACAAGAAACCCCAGGCAATTTTATTGCAAAGACAACGGGGGATTTTAATATGTTACTTTCCCAAAACAAAAATCACTCTAGACTAGTTCATCTTGGCTTATCTATTTGCACATATCACCCAACAGCAGGTCCATTTGCATGTGCAAAACTTAATATATAGTCAATACTGTGATTACAATTTCTTTAATTACCACAGGTCACTTAACCATTACTTTGCCTGGTTCTGTTTTATATATATATATAAATAAACATATATAACCCTACAAAACTAACTGAAATGATGCCAACTTCTGGCAACCAACAAGTGTGCAGTCACAAACACCATAAAGCACATTAACAGCATGCATCTGATTGTTAATCTTAATTGTAGCAATCACCTTTGATCGACTCTGACCAACCATTAGCTGGTTACTCAACTAGCGAACAGTTAGCTTAACGGCGTACTGAAATGTTCCTGCTCTTCCTGCTCTTCGGCTGCTCCAGCAGTCCATTTAATATTTAACTAACTAGGCCCAGGCCAACTACGGTTCTAGTCACTTCACACACTTTACCAAGTTTATTAACGGGTCGTTGCACATAGTAAACAACGCCGCGATCAGCTAACGAGCTTGCTAACTGAATAGCACAACTTACCTGCATAATAACATGACAGCCCATGCTAGCAAGCTAACAAGATAAAAAAAAAAAAACTGAGCGCTACATTTGACTAACCTGCTTACCTTAGCAGCGTTAATGTCCACAGACAGCCTTATGAACGGTCGATGACAAGCGTTTCCTCGCTGTATTTCACTCCAAACAAACCAGTTTGCCTGGTTAAATGCAGGTGACACGAGTTAAACTATCCGTGTCCACGTAGCTAGGCTAGCTCACTCGCTGGCTAACATCGACATTAGCCAGCAGCTACTTTCTGTTATCAACCTCTAGTGATGGCTGCTATCGACGCTTGTGTGCCTGTCAGTTATCTGAACAAAGTCTAGCTGACTGTCCCCCTTGTTAGGACTCTGAGCAGTCGCTCTCCCACTATCTATTTAGAAGTGACACAAGCTTTTACGGTATGTTCTCGGGGATACCAAAATAATCAGTGTCAAAACGGCAGGAGGAGGAAGGCCATCTTGTTGACAAGCAGCTGCATAAGGCCCACAGCCAATAGCAATGCAGAGTCGGTGGTGTGCCCATATATGGCGTCTGCACAGCTCGCCCCCCCCGCCCCCGCACTGACTGGACCACACTGTAAAAACGCAACATCAAAAGGTCACTGTGTCAGAGACAGGTGGGAAGACCCCTATACACCTATAAGGCATATTCACACTCACAATGACAGCAACAGTGTTTTGCTCACTAGAGTATTACGGTCTATTTCAATACACTATAGATTTATGTCTTCATATTTTTTCATCAACATTATCGCATATTTCAATATTTTTTGGCCTGATAATATACACATTTTGTCATAATTGAATCATATACTCTACTTTTTTTCTTTTACTTTGTAAGTGCTCCTGTTTTCGGGACATCTTAACATCTCGGATATTCTGTCCCGCTGTTTATACTCTTCTTTCAATTCTATATTATTACATTTTCGTCACGCTATTTCTATTTGCTGCAATGACCTAGTTCTCCAGCAGTGGTCATTAAAGTTTAATTTGATTTTTTCCAAAACTGTAGGTGCTTCCGTGTTGGACAATTACTATATTTATTTCTTTATTTTTTGCATCAGCTGTTCTTCACTCTTTGC
>NW_023340257.1:4292811-4324557 GCF_004916995.1 Morone saxatilis | reverse complement strand
CTACATACAAATAGTGCACATCAAAATAGATCTTTACATAGGTAGTGGTGGAGAAATGCCGTATGTGTGCCATAGTGGTCACTGGTCAGTATTTTGTACAGGATGGAGAAAGCAGCACCTTCTCAGTCCAGCAGAGGGCCAGACACTACTACATTGTGTGTAGGCTATACACCGTACTGACATTCAAGTTCTCATAGTTAGATGTACTTAAGTACAAACATAAGTATTTATGTTACTTTTACTAAAATAACTTCTCAGTTAGTCTGTAGGGTCTGGCCAACTGTTTCAGTGGACAAATATTGTCGGATTAATCTCCTGATAAATATTCCTGTTTATCGTTCTTCGAGGAATCGGATCTTGTTTTTTGTCCAGATTGAAAGTATTCCAGCAAGTTGTAATTAAGAACAGTAATTAGACTTTTTCTTTTTTTTTTTTACAATTTAGTCAAAAACTATTCACACAATAAGAAGAAAATATGCACAAACATGCTGCAGGATATATACTAGTGCTATATTAGTTTGTGTTGTGTAATATTCTGTCTGTATTTGTTGTTTAAGTCTGTGTCTTTGTATTGCTGAGTTTTGAACATAATGTCTGAATTGTAGCTGAGATGTGTAATTGATCATTACCTGTTAGAGAACATCTGTCCAGTACCCCCCCTCTCTTGTTTGGTAACTGTACCTCGCTGCACGTGCATGTATGCGTCCTCCAAAAAGACAACACCCCCTAACTCTCATTAGACCTTGTTCCTTTGCAGGCCCGCCTTACCTTTACTGTAATTGGACCAATGGTGCTGCTTTACACGTCCATCATCTGGTGTACTGCACTGCTATTGGCTGAAGGAATACACTCCTTCCTCCTTTGAGCTCTGGGTCCCGCCCACTTATTAAATCTCGGACTGTGGTTGGTGCTCGGTCAAGTCAGTCAAATTTTAACTTCCGGGTTGTGTGGCGTTACAAAACATCCAACCGGGTAGTTGTGGAAGAGGACAGTCTCCGAGAAAAACCCTGGATAAGTGAGTCACTTCATTTTTTAAAGGCAGAATGTTTCATTCAGTAACGTATTTCAATAAGGAAGAATAAACCCTGTGTATAAGTGTTTGGACGTAGCTAACGTGCCAAGCTTCAGTTACACAACATGGTTTAACACTATGATACAGCAGCTAGCTCATGAGCTCGTTAATGTAGTCGTGAGTATGTAATGTACTTGTCCCTATCTTTTATTCTTTATATGTGTTGTAAATTTGTCTTTACTGGACCGCAGCTCACTGTGGCACCGTTACTGTGGGCGACACGTGTTCATCATCCAATCACACCCAAGGTTAAACCATCTAGCAGGGTGTGTTTACAATGTTTACACTGATCTGTCGTGTTAGAGATATATTCATAGATGTATTAAACGTTTGCTTATTTCGGGTAAAAGAGTGTGGTGGGTGTGTCTGGTGCTTGACCTTTTTAGTACTATCTTACACTGTGTAACTTGACTCCTTCCTCTCTCTCCACCTCTCTGTTTGAAGTGATGCTATCAGAAGTCCTGCAGGTGCTGCGTGGGGCAGGTAAAGTGGGCTCTGCCCTGGTCACCACCCAGGGTGAACAGCTCCAGTTAATGGCCTGCAACTCCACCCTGGGGGCTGGGGTCAAAGTTGCTCAGGATGTGGTGGAAGGACTGATGGGCACCTTTATGGGCGGCAGCGCTGCGGTAAGGATTCCTGCAGAAACCTTGAATCCATCTCTTTGGGCTCTGGGAACTTGTGATGGACATTATCTGTGCAAAACTGAATAATTTAAAGAATAATTGATCGAATAAAAATAACAGTAAAATGCAGCCCAAGTTGTATGCACATATAGTACATTTTGGCTGAACTCCTTGGCCAAATTACTTTGCTGTGTCTGTAGCAGCAGTCAGTAAAAGAGGACGTGTTTCCGGATGTGGAGGGCTGGGAGAATATGGACCCTGATGAGGCAGCCAAATGGGCTGTGGGGTCCGAGTTCCCCCCTGAATCTCCGGAGCAAAGCCAGACAGAAGCTGGAGCTGCAGCAGAGAAGTCAGGTACTGTCAATATCAGATTGTTAGCATCTACTGGAGGTGACGTACACCAAGTCTGTGGCACTAGAAGAGTTTTTTTGTATAAGAATACTTTCATGCTATTGGTCCTTTCCAGTGTTGTAATTATTGCAAACATAGTAGTATACAAAAAACTCACATGTCACTTTTTTGTCACATGTTTTAGTTTTTTCTTGTGTGTGCTCAGGCCACTATACTAAAACTTTAAAAGAGTCACATAATGGTTCTACCATGTTCATGTCATATATTTAACAGAACATTTCCCTTTTCTCTCCCTGCCACAGGAGTTCATCCTCCCCCAGGGGTAGCTCCTGCAGGAGCGGGCTGGCCCGGACAGAGTGCTCGCTTTCTCCACACGACCCGCGGTCTCCACCGGTACTACTACCAGACCAGGTCTGTCCACGACACGGTGGTCGCCAGACTCACACCTGAGGACATCAAGAAAGCGAGGGAGGCCAAGCAGGCCCTGGCCAAGCCTGTCAGACAGAAGGTTGGTTGACGCACTCCATCTGCAGACAAAGTTTGATTTAAAATATATATATATATATATATATATATATACAGTTATACAGTTATATATTCATAGTGGTATCTGCTGGAGATGAAACACAGACAGGTGCTAGATCATATTTTGAGTTGTCATGTTGTGTAATGTGTGTCATATACAGTGTGTGGGTCTTTGTGATGTAATTCAAGGTCACTAGCTGAAGAGTTTTACCCTTTTGTTTAAAGAGTTAGGGAACCACCATCAAATCCATCTTTAGAAATCATTTAAAATAAATGTATTAATATATTTATTATATTAATTGTCTTTACTGTCTGTAATGTCATCCCTCAGCTGAGTGACCGTGCCAAAGAGAGGAAGGTGCCCGCCACAAGAATCAGCCGGCTGGTTAATTTTGGGGGTAAGAACAATATAGTTACTTTAGTATTTTTAGTATACTTTTTTGAGTGCATCATATTTGGCAAGGCACAATGTCCAAGAGAGAATCCTTCTTGTTCCACTCCAGGTTGCCACATGGCTCCAAGCACAGCAAGGCAAATAAGACTTTGTACATTAAAATGTTTTAGCTTAGGAAAAGCACAAGCTGACAGTCTGTAAGTACAGGAAGTTCAGAGCAAAGAGAGCAGCAGTGACACACATACAGTGTAGCTATAAAACCAAATGATCAGACTTCCCTTGTCAGTCATAAAGGGACTAATCTACAAGACAAAGGCTGTATTTGAAACCGTACTAGCAGTACATACTGGTTTGACTAAAATGTAGTATATAGTAGTATACAATAGGCAAGCAATAGCTAAAACTGCAATATGCTAAAAATACTAATGGTATTGATTCAGAAAAAAATCTCCAGTATCCACCGAACCAGTGTACCTCGCCTACTGTGTCCCACAATACAAGGCGGTGGAACGGTCTTCTTTTGTGTTTTTTTAGAGGCATATTGAATTACTGCTGCTATGTCGCTGTTGTTGTTTACGTCAGATTTTATAAACTGGTAACCGAGTAAGCCTGGCCTAGTATACTGCAAATTAAGTCCATGAAAATGAAACATACAGCATGCTGCAGTTTTACTACTGCCATAATTTTATCCTTATTATGCCAACACTGACACCCCATATCACAAGGTGAGGTGAATGACGTAACACACAGCTCTATGGGGTTCCAGCGTTATCAGTGGTTCATAGCTAAATATGATGGAACAAAGTCTAATTATACTGTATACCATTAGAAAGCATTAAGAATACATACATTTGTTAGAAAGTCTTTATCCAAAATACATTCCTTTTGGCAATTTATATTTCAGAAATTGTTTTTCATTCACTGTACGGTTTAAAATTTGTGCATTGACCCAAGTGCTTTCTGTGTTTACAAAGAAAAGGAAATACTTTTGCATTTGTCAGAATTTCAAAAATATTTTGCAAAAGATACGAGACATGAAATATGATTTCAGTCTTGAACTAGCAGCAGCGGCTGTGTAGGCTCGGTGCTTCCATCAAGTGTCTGTTAAGTGGCCCTAAATTTAAAATCACTTGTATCTCCATCTCTCCGCTGCAGGACTGGCAGTAGGACTCGGGATCGGTGCCATTGCAGAAGTGGCGAAACAGTCATTTGGAGGCAAACAAAAAGGAGGTAAAAATATCCTTCTACTCACTCCTGTTGGTCTCTCCTCCCATCCTGTAAAATAGCTTTTGGTCCAGTGCACGCTCGGCAGATCCAGCAGACAGATGGACAGCTGGTCGGCCCTGGAGAAGTTTCTCATGTGTCAGCACCTGCCAGACAGTGGCCAGGCATTAAATCAAACCTGTTAACAAGAACTTAAAGAGAGGCTTTAACATGTGTTAAATGAACAGTGTTTAATGATGTACCACTGTCAGTTTTTATACACTGCTCTCTACAGTTGGCTTGTTGGGGCTGGAGCTTGAAGATAATTGCTAAAACAAATGACCCTTGTTTTTGCCATTGTACCTCTAATATGTTGTGTTATCACTGCAAATAATCCTTCTGTGTGTGTGTGTGTGTCTGTTTTGTAGAAATGGGTGCCCTGTTAGACTCTCCTCTCCTGTCAGAGGCCAATGCTGAGAGAATAGTCAGCACGCTGTGCAAGGTCCGTGGGGCCGCACTCAAGATAGGACAGATGCTTAGTATTCAAGGTACGCACTGCAGCAATGGCATCACTGCAAAATGGTGTTCAGACGTCCTCACAGTCACTGGATTTCTAGGCAGTGAAAGTGGGTTTTTTTTCTGACAACTTCTTATTTTTTCTTCAGACAACTCCTTCATTAACCCCCAGTTGCAGAAGATCTTTGAGAGGGTCCGACAGAGCGCAGACTTCATGCCTGCCTGGCAGATGAATGTAAGCATGAACTGACCCTCCTGTCCCTGACACCTAGATATTTTGTGGACTAGCAGTAAATAGTGTCAAAAACCTTAATGGGAAAGTGCTGCAGTGTGTTATTCTGACAAGATGAGATTACACTAAATAGTTTCACCAAGTGCAGCTTGATGTGTGTAGACTTTTAAAGGTCAGATCCATGTTCTTAAGGCTGGTCTTAGAGTAAAAACCTTTTTCATGCGGGTCTGATTGTGTAGAAAGTTCTGGAGGAGGAACTGGGGCCAGGCTGGAGAGAGAAGCTATCGTCCTTTGAGGAAAAACCGTTTGCAGCAGCATCCATCGGCCAGGTGCATCACGGGGTGTTAAAAGACGGTAGAGAAATCGCCATGAAGATCCAGGTATTGAAACACATTCTATTTCTGTCTCCCTCACAGCCTCACAGTCTTTCTCTGGCTGCATTGATTTGATCTGTTATTCCCATATTCCTCCCAGTACCCCGGAGTGGCAGAGAGCATCCACAGCGACATAAACAACCTCATGTCAGTTCTGAAAATGAGCGTGGTCCTTCCAGAAGGTAACAATTACATCAGTGTTGTTGTTGTTTTTTTTTTTGCAGTTCTTTGTCCACTCAAGACTTCTGCTCAGTTATAAACATACAGTAATTATTAAAATTAGCTATTTCTTTGCATATATTTACACATGAAAGGCTCAGACAGTTAGCATACTCGACTACTGCAGGTTGAGCTTAATTGATCTAATTTAAATTTATCAACAGGAGTTGGCCTGAAAAAGTCTTATTTATTTTCTGTTTTATAAATGCAGAATTTAAACATATTGAGGATAAGAAATACAACTTCTAAGAAAAAACATAGCTGTTATCCCTCTTTGACTGTCCCCCATCATTAAGTTAGGAGGTAATTATAGACGCCGATTTGTTTCTGTTTTGTTCTCTTTTTCACTATTACAGTTTATAGCCAGGGGGTGGTGCTGTAGTTTCAGGTCAAAGCTGGGTGACATGTTTGTTGCTGGGTGACAATGGGGACATCTGCATAATTTATAAAGATGTTACTTGTTTCCTTTTTATCCCTAAGCATGCATGTTTAACATCAGTTGAAATAATATTAAGCTATTTATCTTAACTAATGATTACCGTTTTATATGGTATCTAGTTATGCACACACTACAGTCTCAATATACACTATAGGGGTAGTTTTTATGCTTTGCTCATTTGCACATGTTACATTGCTGTGTTTAAAACTGAGTGTATGTTTTCTGTAGTTTTTCTGCTGAGTTTTACACTGTTTATTTTTCCACAGGTCTGTTTGCAGACAGCAGCTTAGAGGTTCTTCAGAGAGAGCTGGCATGGGAGTGTGACTACAAGAGGGAAGCAGAGTGTGCCAAGAAGTTCAGGTTAGTTGTATGTGGCGTATTGAACCATAAAGCCTCCTACACTGAAGCCCTTTGGTGAGCCTTTACGCACCATTTAACTGCGCAGAACAGAAACCAGGTTAGCTGTTAAATTTCTGGATGGTTACTCTGTTATTAGATCAACATTTCACTAAATGCTGCTGCTACAAAACAGCATATATATTGCACTCTTTTTAAAAAATCAGTGTATTCCTTTAATATGCATTTCTACGTAGTATTAGTTTAATTTTATACTGACAACAACATTATGTTAAGTCACAATATTTAGTCTTTGTTGACTGTTGTTACGTGCACATTTTATAACTTATTCCACATATATCATGATGGGTTGTCTGTATTGTCTTTTTCCGTGTGTGGCCTCCAGGTCCCTGTTGGAGGGAAATGAGTTTTTTCAAGTCCCTGAGGTGATCGATGAGCTGTCAGGCCACAGGGTGCTGGCCATGGAGCTGGTACAGGGAGTCCCACTGGACCGTTGCGTAGACCTGGACCAGGAGACCAGGAATGAGGTATGAGTTGACTCAACAGGCACATTGATCCTATTTGTCATTGAACGTCCTCAATGTCACATCAAATATCAAATATTGTTATTGGACTATGTGGTGATTCTGAATTTAGCTTTTTCTTCACCAAAGCTATATCACCTCAGGAAACCAGTATCAAGTAATAAAAGTGCTAGAATCTGTCAATATATGTAAAGTGAAAGAAAATGTCAATGATATTTGACATAAGGGACACTATGGCTGATAGATACAGTCTGGACATCTAATTGTAGGAACCAATTAAAGCTGAAACGCTATGACAAGTAAAAGGAGCAGATTGAATTGCTCTGTGTATATCTGTATTGCACCCCTCGTTGGTAAGGAAGCATAATGTAGGTCACTTTTATTTGTAACATACATGGAATGTGCCATAATTGTAATAAGTACAAAACTGGGCTAGAAAATGGCAGAGAAACAAGTTATTTTCTGGCAAATGATAAAGCAGAACCTCAGTGTGAACAGGACAGTAGCAGTGAAAAGTGGATTGTGTGTCACTGTAGAAATATGCATTTAATAGTTGACAATTATGCATTTGGAGCATGACCTACAGTAAGGAGTCATCTAACAGACAGAGTGTGTGGCAGTGCACTGTGCCAAACATCACCACATCAAATAGAATAAGATGTATGAAATACATTTTATGCATCAGACCATAACAGGAGCTATAGCATGAAAATATCACATTGATGATAACAACATGGCAGTGAACACAAACCTCTCCTCTCTCCCCGTCTCCAGATCTCTTACAAGATCCTCCAGTTGTGTCTCAGGGAGGTGTTTGAGTTTAGGTTCATGCAGACGGATCCAAACTGGGCCAACTTCTTCTACAACTCAGACACCAAGAAGGTGAGCCTGGTAGTAAAGTTGTAAATGCACACAGAAAGGGATGCCACGGTGACCAAATGTTTAATTGTACCAAAGAAAAACATCATATGTATAACACACTCATCTTGTCCGCAGGTTGTTCTGTTGGACTTTGGAGCGTGCAGGAGCTACCCAGAATCCTTCACAGATGACTACATACAGGTATGATGAATCTAAAATTATAAGACACCCACTAGTGAATCACACAACATGATTTATGCAACAAGATTTCTGTGAATAATTAAGCATTCGAGTCTTGGGCTAAATTTTGCAACAGCCGGCGAAAACCGATCTCACACAGTCACACACATGTGCACACATTCCCTAACTTGCAGCTACTTCAGTCTACCGGCGCCTTTAAAGTGGAGCTCTTTAAATAAACATGATTACCAAATCCATATCATCATTTCGTGCGCATGTTCAGGTGGTGCACGCAGCTTCCGTGGGTGATCGAGCCACTGTTCTTTCCAAATCGAAGGACCTGAAATTCCTGACAGGCTTCGAGGCCAAGGTAAGGTATTTCAGTCTCTGCTGCTGTGCTCATTTATTTTTAACATGGTTTATCCTCCTCTGTCTCTTCTGTCTTCTCTCTGTTGTTTATTTGTGTCTCTTTCTACCTCAGTCTCACTCCCTGTGCTTGATGTGCTTTCCCAGCAGTCATAGTGCCTGATCTTTCTTTTTTGGGGGATTTTTCTTTGCTAAAGAGGTCATGTTTTCAGCCCAACAGAAACTGAGCCATTGGAAATAAAAATGATTTACTTTGTAATTGACAAGAATTATATATTTTAATAAGTTGTTAATTGTTGGATGAACTATGCACAGTGTGGTCTTTATTCTGCTTGTTTTCCTTATCTGAAATCTTAATCCTAGTGTTATATCAAATGTGACTGTATAGAGGACAATAGCCAAGGGAGAACACATAAAAAACACAATTTATTCTAAGTTTCAGACATGAAAATGTGTACATATACCATGAAGTTGTATATACAGTATGGCTACATACGACATAATGTGCACTTCAGGTTATAACATCTCCAGTAAGTGTTCCTTCAAGCACTCAAAAATGCAACTTAAAGAGAAACTGCAACGTAATCCTCCGGGGGAATTGCACACCTTCAAAGTACGCCCACTAGAAGTGCTTGTTTTTGCAACTGACAGGCTCAGATTCTTATAAAGTCACACAATAACAAACAACCAGTGGAGGCAGTGGTAGGCCAGCAACTCCCATGTTTCAATGCAAAATGACGATTAATTTTTTTTTACCAAAAGGTCTGTTCTCACTCTCTCACTCAGTATTGGACCAATTTCAAAAATTGTTGTCTCCATTAGTCACTTGGACACAAACATGGGAAATAACCTTCTATTCTACTTTACAGCTATCAGCTTCTATACTGAAATCTTAGTTCAGTTGATTATCATGCACACAGGCAGCCATTATAACACCTCTCCATGCTCCCTACCAGGCCTTTGCGGATGCCCACGTGGAGGCGGTAATGATCCTCGGTGAAGCCTTTGCGTCTGCAGAGCCCTTCGACTTCGGCACCCAGAGCACCACCCAGCGCATCCAGAGCCTCGTCCCCGTCATGCTACGCCACCGCCTCACCCCTCCACCCGAGGAGACGTACTCCCTCCACCGCAAGATGGCCGGCTCCTTCCTCATCTGCTCCAAACTGAGCGCACGCATGCCGTGCAGGGACATGTTCATGGACGTGTACAACAACTACAACCAGAGAAGGCAGGTGGCGCAGGCAGCACAGGCCACTGCTTAGACCCTCAGAGACTAGTTTATTACCTAAATCTTCTTAGGACTTTTTTAGAGTGGGCTGCTAAGTAAAGGGACAGAAAAGATGTGGAGATGTGGGATCAGACGTACCTAAGACTTAACACTATGTCAATATGTAACTGTGGCAACGTGCTCCAATGAGGACCATGGATGTGCTTGACTCTCTATGCCTGTCTCCTTTCAGTGCTACAGTCCATCAGTGTGAGGGTGTAATGACTGGACGACCCCACCACAACATGTCACCCATTGGGGCTCGACTCAGCTCTCACACACACATAAATACTTATTAACTATGATGTGAAATTTCATCACTTTGACAAAGAGGGCGGTAGTCGAGTCATAACAAATATTATGCTGAACCCCAAATGGCTATATTACTGATTCATTCTTTATTAATTGAAGATTATTTAATTCATTTTGAGTGTGTGTGAATGATCATATTGGCTAAATGGTTACATCTCTCTGTCACAGCAAACACACCACACACTGCTGCTGTTCATTCAAGCCAGCTTTTGTGAAAAGGAAAGATGAATATTCCCTCTGTGTGCTTCTGGCTAAAATGAATCCAGTCTGACAGCAAGGTCCAACATATTTCCAAGAGAATGGGTATATTCTGTCTTAAGGACACATAATAAGCCCTGCATTGCCTAACTGATGCTGCCAAGTGCTTTCTTTTGTTAGAAGGACTTTGTGTGCTGCTGCCTGATGAGTTGGCGAATGAAGCCTTCTCCTAAATGGGATGACTGGCAGACTATATGAGCAGATTATCAGAGGAATTAGGGAAGACAGTCTAATGGAGTCCCAGTGAGTAATGGCCTTGCATTATAAAATATATTGACATAAAACAACATGTGAAATACTGTCCTTTTTATTGTTTCTTTATGAGGGATGTGTACTGTAACCTACAAGGCAGTGTGCTGTGTGTTGTTTTTTATGAAATAAAATATGAGAGATTTATTTGTATCACAATTGAGCTTTTACTGGCAGGTGTCAAGAACAGGCTATAAGCCAAAGACTTTCTTCACTCTGTATTGATCTTTCCATTTCAGTTTTAGCCCTCTTTGGGAAACGTCATTGACCGGAGGCCATGTTTGACCTCGTTCTCCACCTACACAGTTCTTGTATTGACCGTTAAAGCATCATGGTACAATATTTTTGGCTCACAAAATGTAAGACTTAAGTTAACGGTGGCATTGATGGGTCTATTTTTGTATCATGGCAGTGCTGCCTATTTTGTCCTCAGTCAAGCTGTCACAGCACTACAGAACTGTCTGCAGGCTGCTCGCTAAATGTTATTGTTCACACCACAGGAGCTGGGATGTGAGGCTTTCACTGACATCGTATAAACCTGATGGAGAAAGATGCAGCCTTTTACTGTACCTCCATTAGCACTTGCTGTTAGTGTCCCTCTGAGCTCCGTTACATCCTGTACAGTACAGCTGCTGAGCTGTTCCTACAGTGAGGCTGGCTCTGATACACTACATCAAAATCACTGTTTATTTTTCTGAGTTTGGGAATTGGCCACAGTTAATAACTGCAGCACATGTTGAGAGAAGAAAAAGCACATTCTTCTCTTGTAGTTTCACGCAACGGAAAGTTGGAGCGTTTCTCTGTGTGTGAGAAGCAGCTGGCTGCAGTTTATTGGAGGAGAATAAGCTCTTTTTGGTCCCAGTCTCAAGACATTTCATTAGGGCTAACACTGAACTGGTGAGGGGTTCTTTATTTCTACCAAGACCAGTTAATTTATGAAGTTAACGCATGGTGCATATCAGGAGACGCATTCTGGGGGAATGACTGTGTTTACTTATGTTTTACAGAAACCTCTATGGTTTAATTGTGAGTGTTGCTGAATGAAAAAGAATGTGATGTTGTCAGAGTTAGAATCTACTGGAGACCACAGTGTGAACATTAAGAGACAGTAAGTCTCTCTGCCCAGTAGGCTTTTACTGATTTTATTATATAGGCTGGACTGGCTTAATTATATTACAACTTTACTGTTCATTTTCTGTCCTCAGCTATTAGGATGATTACTGGTAATAGTAACCTTATGTTTGCTTGTTTTTAATTTTTAATTTTATTTTATTACCTTTTAAGTTCATCTAGTTTCACTTTGGCACGTATCAACAGGGCTGTCTTTTCCAACTGCTGGACACAGGATGTCTCCTACTTCTCTGAAAAGTCAATTCTCAGTAGATGTGACCTGAATGTTTCAAGTTTCCACAGCACACCTGTGTAAGTTGCATACTGGACTGTGACTGGCTTCCAGGCTACTCGTGATGTCACAAGATCCTGCTTGTACGTACACGTCCTAAAGTGAGATTCGAGGTGAGCACAGAGAAACTTTCCTTCTAACAGTCTTCTAGTGTCAAACTCTGCACATGCATCATTCCACACAGTGAGGCTCAAGAAACAAAAAGACACATTTTTGAGTGGAGGGAGACTTTAAATTTGACTAGTTTCAGAGCAAAAAATCCCCCAAACAATTTTATTCTTCAGTGTGTTGATGGCTTTCGAAACAACATGTCTGAATCGATATACCCTTGGCCTACCCTTGGAAAGAAACATTAACAGTGAATATTATTGACAGTTTATTGAATAAATTAAATATGAACAATGCAAATAAAATAAAATAACTCCTTTATATTCATGCCTTCAATGTAAAGTGATATCCGGGCTGGACGCTGACTCAAGACTGAACCATAAAGAGCTTGGCTTTATTCCATTATTATTTATTGAGTGCATTCAGCCTGTGTAAAAGTCGTCCTGCTCACTGTAATGGCCAAAGGACTTGAGTTCAAATCCCCAGCGGCATCTGACCTGACAAAGTACCCTTAAGCAAGGCACCTGTTCCCTGTAAGCTCCCTGGTGTTGTTTCTTTCCCCACAGGGATGCCTGGAGTAACCCACCACCACAGGAGCTAAGCGGCCGCACGGTGGCGCAGCGGAGCGACTGAAACAGAGACCCTGCTGTTTTATTTTTTTCTCTTCTGGAAAACATCAATGGGGAGAGTGGATTTGCATGTCCGGCCGTCTGTGCCAATGGGCGCACTGGGAAGGCTGGGTTAGCGGGTGGAGCCGGGGGAAGCAGCCCAGTAAGTGCACAGTTAACAACCAAAGCATCCGAGATTACTACAGATACACCAATTTCACCGAAATCTCCCTTGAATCGCTGGTGTGAACCTTTTTATTTTGTGTTTGTGTGTGTGTGTGTGTGTGCAGCGACCAGGTTTATCTACGGCTCCACATCGCCTCCACACATCGCTTTCACAGCGCGGATGAAGAACATTTTGTGATTTTTTTTTGCCATTTGCAGATAATTCTCGTGTAGAATATCTTTCTGTCCGGGGTCCTGGATTTACACAGAGGGGGAGCGGGGAGCCGATCATCCGTCGTTCTCTTGGGTGAGTTCACTGGTCTCCCGTCCGGTCTGGCATCCCTGTTTACTGACACTTCCAGGGTAATGTGGAGACCCCCGGTAAATGTCTTTATAATGAATGAATCCGCGACCAAGGAGCGCACGATCCTCTCAAAACGACGTTGGATCCTTGATCTGTGAGTTGCGGGGTTGATTCTAATGTTTGGATACAACTGCAACAACGCGTTTGGATATGGATCTCGCCCACCGGGCCCTTAATGTGTGAAATGAATGAAATGTGGCAGCTCCAGCCTTTGATAGCAGGTTTACATCCCTGATCCATAACGAAAGAGGAATAAGTATATTCTAGCAGGACTCTGATCGGCTCTTACACAAAACTACCGGCACACGGATATGGATTATCTTCAAGGAATACTCCAGTGATGCTATAGTGTTAAATAAAGCCTGCTATTGAAATCTAGCTCCCTATCAAAAGCTTACGGCACCAACTATTGCCAGGAATGTGGGTTATTACGTCATTATTGGCGTGGGAATGAGTTAATGTGATATCGATTGAGCTGTAAAGAGTCACATTGATTGCTGGGTAATTATTTGTACATAGGTTGTCAGGTATTTTCTCCAGGAACAGCATGGCCGCAGTTGAAACACGCGCCCTGAGTTTGAATATGTACGACCATAATTCTACCTGTCTGCAGCACTGTGCCTGTCTCTCTCCATTGCATCATGCTGTGAGGTCAGTTGTGTCTTTGGGCCTGGTTGCATCATTTATAAACTTGTTCAGGGGCTTATTCTTTCTTGGAAAAAGTGCTACAGATTCCTGTGATCTCTCCCACACTTCTTGTTTCCTGACATGAATGGGGGATTCATAGAACTGGAGAGCAAAAAAAAAAAGAAAAAAGGATGGCATTCAAATGACTTAGAGACTGCGGCTGTAATGCACACACTCCCTTACACACTTGGCACATGCCTTCCTATACAGGCCCGCTAAGTGCATGCGGCTCTATTGTCTGTGGAGCTCCATCTGTTCCATGACATGGCATTCCTCAGACAGCCAGTCATGCTGTTAGGGGGTGGTCTACCCTGACCCACTGCCTCTGAGAGAGAGAGAGTGAGTCACATGGGGTGTATTAAGAGAGTAGGTACAGGGCTCAGGGTGTCTCAGCCCACAAGCCCTAGACCACCTGCACAGACAGCTCCCGGGCCAGGCTGGAGGGCTAGGTTTGACCCAGGATCGGGGTTAGTGAAGAACTAAATTTGGCCTGAGATTAGGCTGGAGGATGGCTAGGTTTGGTCTGGAGCATGAGCTACTTTAAGGGCAGCTTTGGTCTAGAACTTGGGTTAAATGAAGGCTAGGTTTGGTCTGGAGCTGAGGCTAGTGGTTGGCTAGGAGTAGACTAAAAACTGGGGCTTGAGCTACATTAGTCTATGGCTGAGGCCAAAGCTTGTGCTAGCGGAGGCCTAGATTTGGTGTGGAGAATGAGTCTAAAGGAAGGCTAGGTTTATTCCATACCTATGGCTTGTGAGAGGACAGGCCTGGTGTGGTGCTCAGGGCTAGATGAAAGGATATGTTTGATCTGGGCTAAAGGGACTAGATATGGTCCAAACTATCGGTTAGATAAAAGAAAGGTTTGGTCTTGAGCTGGAGCTGGGGCCAGTGAAAGGCTAGGTTTGATCAATGGGTGGGGCTAAGGGAAGGCAATGTTTGGTCAAGAGCTGTGACTAGAAGACCGCTAAGTTTGGTCCAGAACTGGGGCTAGAGGGGGGCTAGATTTGTCCTGGAGCTGGGGATAGAGGAGAGATAGAGGTGCTAGAATTTCCAAAGTCCAAACCAAGGGGCTGCTGGATACAAATGAACTCTGATGTAGCTAATCTCTGTTGCAACTCAGTCATCACAACTAGAACATAATTACACTGCCTCAATCTACACAGCAGTACACACACATACACACTCTCCATTTCCCCTTAGACCATTTCCCCTCTTCCACTGCTCTGATTGCTGCATTAGGACTTGGCTGCCTTTTGTTGTCCACTCACACACACATGCGTGCACACACACACACAAGGGGGAGGGTTGGCGCAGCTGAGACCACAATACAACAGGGATCAAAGGTCATCCAGCTGGCCAATCAGGGTGCTGTCTGGGTTGGCTGGTGGCGGAGGAGGGCGTTGCCCCCCTTTGTGCTGGTCAGGGTGGGTCTGCTAAACAAGCGGCTCCACTTCCAGCCCTGGCCCTGCTACTGCCGGCAGCCACACTGTGCTTCCTCAGAGCAAGTCACACCAACCTCTGGACACTTTGTTAGACTGCAGCTCAGAGGCTTGTCCAGTTTAGAGGAAGTCCTTTATTGATTTTTGACTGGATTCCTGGTTTGTAATCAGCTGAAATCTTGAACCGTTGAGCCTTTATGGAGAAAGAGTACAAGCACAAAAAGTTAGGAATTTTACTATAAGCTATGTATACAGCTGCACCGAGGTGTGTTTCCTTTGAGATGAGTACTCTGTCACACTTTGACTGAAAGTGTTTAGAGGACTTACAGTGTTCTGCTGGTACTGTGCTTGCATAGACGGTGCATTTGTAATATGTATGTGTGTGTGTGTGTGTGTGTGGTTGTTAATGAATGAAACCAAAAGCCTTAAATTGACTACAGAATTCTATTTCAGGTGGTGGGATTAATTAAGGAAATAGAATACGATAATGAGATTTGAAGTGAGGAAGGATGGAAAGAGACGAGTGGTGGGAAGAGGAAGTCCTTTTGTGACAGAGCAGGGTGCTGAGGAGGCGAGGGAGAGGCAATCTAACAGAAATTAGGAGAAGCAGAGAGAAAGATTGAGGCGGAAGGAGAGAGGGTGACAATATAAAAGGACATGGGAGAGAGGGACCGAACAGAAGGGAGAGTGAAAAGTGGGAATTTGCCAACAGGGACGCTGGAAACCATTAGTTCTCTGGTCGCCGTCTTTAGTTTGTGGCAGAGACTCCCCTCCTCAATGGATGTGATCATGTCAGTCTGCACAGAACCTGCGACACAAAAGATGTACTTGTCTTCTAACATTTACGTCCACGTTGTCCTCCCTCTCACTCTCTCTCACACACACTCTTCCAACTCTGCTGTCTAATGCCTAAGTGCCTTCAGTATGTGCTGAGTGGAGTTATCTGATTCCTGGAGGCTAGTTAAATGGAACCACTCCTTTCTACCATATAGTTCCATTACGGCACACACTAATGGCATGCTCACAGTGCAAAGACATCGGCCTGTTGTTGGGTCTTTGTGTCTGTTTGTGTGCATTTGATGTGCTCTCACTGCCGTGCATTGTGTTGATCTGGATTGATAAATGATTGGAGCGATGGATTTGAATGCCTGTCTAGTGGACGCTCATGTGTGAAGGAAGCGATTTGTGTTTTTCTCTGCGTGTTTGACCATGCGTGTGTGTGTGTACGTTTTTCCCTGGCGATCAGCAGTTTTATTTCTTTGCTTCAGTGGCGTTTTTCTCTGCAGATAACAAGGAAAGTGGAAATGGGTCTTTCTCTGCAGCCACAGCTCCGAGTGGAGCGCTCATCGCAACTAATAACAGTCACTTTGAGTTGCGAGGGTTGCATTTTTTGTCCCATTGGTCTTTTGATTTATTTTTTGGTGATGACCTATTTCAGCCTGTTTAGCTGTCAGATACAACATCTCGATGAGGGACGTGTGTAAAAAAAAACTAAAAGAAAAAAACAAGCCCCTGAACTACCACATCCCTCCCTCTGGGTCTGATTTGATCTATATACTTTTCCAAGCTTTTAGCAACTGCTTTGCTTGCTGCTTGTCGATTGTTTTCATGGTTTGTCCTAAATTACACCTAACACCTACCGTGAGTGTCCAATACAGAATGCTTTAACCCTGTACCTCCTTCTGCTGTGTGAACACACTGGTGTGCTGCCTTTGCACAGTTTCTACAAAAAGTGTTGACTACCTAAAGAGGAGGGTTAACATAGACTCAGTGTGAGATTTGTGGCAGAATGACAGAATTGCCAGATAATTATCATCTCATCTCTTCACTCTGTTACTCCGCTGGGATGGGGACTAAGGTAGATTTGGGATTAAAGGAATAGTTTGACAGTTTGGGAGATATATTTATTAGCTTTCTTACTGAAAGATGAAACTTGTCATCAAGACCGTTGTATAGTTATAGAGTTAGTTGTGTATGCATTAACAATATAACAGCAAATGCAGGTTCAGTTACATTGAACGATGGTGTGAGGCGTCCATTTTTGTTTGGTCTACTATTAAGTGCTATGTCTGATATATCAGAGCTTTTAGAGAAATCAGTTTCCCAGTCATAATTACTACTTGAATACTATTTACAAGTCGGAAACTGGTAATTACGAAAACTCAAATGAATGTGGCATAAGCTAAGCTATTCTTTTAAGAAATCAAATATTTGACATCAATTAACAAACTTACACTTACACATCTATAGAGATAATGAACTGTTCCTTTTTAAGGAAGTGAAGAAGTGATAATCATGAATGTTGCCAGTATGAATCCTCCAACCCAAACTGAGCTGGGGAAGTGAATAAGTAAGGTTTCACAAGTAGTATTAAAGTGTCTTCGGGCTGAGCCCCAATTCCTTGTGTCTGACAGAAGATTATGTTCTTGAACCAAGTTAGATTGCATTGAGCTGTGGGAACGTATGGCAGGATATACTTGCAAAACAGTACACATGCTTTCAACTTTCCCTGGAGAAAAAAAAATCAGGATTGCATAATCAGGATTCTCCATTTGATCTATACATGGAGGTAATGAGCCCAGATGGCCTGTCTGCATTGTAATGCATCTGAGGAACGCCTGGCATTGTTAGTTTCTAATCTTGTGTTATTTACAGTACCTACAGCCCACGCACAATGAGTTTCCACTGCACTCTTTTCATAGTGCTGTTATAACTCAAAGCTTGTACGGTGTGTGTGCAGCTTAGCTTTAGTCTCACAGTGTGAAAAAAAAACACTATTTAATATGATGCTGGCTTCTTCGCTGCACTATTTCAGAGTGACGCCGAGGGAGAGAGATTGTTAGTGACAGACAGAACCCAAGTTAAATCTTCCAGAGCACAGAGGGGCCTATTCACTGTGCTGTGTGAAGAGTGGAGAGTGGAGAGAGAGAGAGAGAGAGGTGGCAGTGAAGGAGGTGCAGGAGAGGGGTGACACTTAAAGCGTTTTTTTACGGTTGATGGCATGCATTTGTGTGGTGTGTGTTGTATGAATCCACAGGCTTGTCTGAGACCCAGACACAGAGTGAAGGATGGAGGACAGCTGATAGCAGTCTTCATATGGGAAACACATATAGGAATCAAGTTCTGTATGTGGTGTGTGTGTCTGTGTGTGTTTAAGACAGAAAGAGAGAGAGTCAGAGGGGGCAAGTTTCAGTTTATATAGGAAAGCAGCCACGGGTTACCTCCAGCTTAAAAAAAGAGTGAGTCACCAGAGAAAACGGGTAGATGTCTGCACTTCAGTTTTGGTGCACTGTATTTGTGCTGTACAGTAAAGTAAATGTGTGCTTATGCACTGGTGTGCCTGTGACGAAACATGACAAGGTCGGACAATATAAAGATTATAAATAATTATTAGAGCTAGACGTAGAATCATCCAGACTGATAAATAAACTGATTTTAGCTTGCTGCAAACATAGCGACATCACTTAAATTAATCAGACTTTGCAGGCTTCAGGCTTTAAACAACTTTTTTCACACACACAGTAGTAGGCTACTCCCCAAGTTCCTGTTCAATACCCCAATTCATGGAATCCGTGTAACTGACAAAATCTCTCCACACCTGTATATGTGACAGGTGTTTCAACCTGAGACGTGCAGGATAGTGGAAACACAAAGTTCTCTCTTCATGTGTTATTACAGTGCTAACATTGTTTAATAAATGCAGGAACTTTGTAGTGACTTTTAGAGTATCTGGAATCAACTTTTTATCGCTCCTGTTAGCACTTCTTGGCTGGTCTTTGGTCACTGTTGTAAATTATCTTTTATTTCTTCACGACCATCAGTCAGGTGTTTTGATTTGTGGCCCTGATGTCATGTCGTTTGTGTCTTTTTTATGGAGAGCAAAGAGGAAGCAAAGAAATTCAAAAATCTATGGTTGATATCAGTCATCGCTTTCCTTTTGTAATAGGTAGTATACGAGTAGTTTGTTTTCTTTGGCTTTGGTAACAGTTGATATTACATTCTTTTGGTGAATTGACTCCCCTGATAAAAGTCATTGCTGATGCCAGGGAAAACAAGGGACCCTTTGTGTTTCTGTTCACAGACTCCTACACCTTCCTCCTGTAAAGTTTACAGTAATCTCAGTAATAAATCCACCTGTACAAAAAACTGACTGGCCATAGGAGAGAATACCTCGTGTAAACAGCACGCATTATTCTCTGTGCAAACCAGTTCGTGGCTCACCTGATACAGTATGCTTGTCAATGTGTAAATGTGCCAGTGAGGCTTTCGGTATATAAAACATTCTCTCTGTTTACCGGTGCTATGACTCATGGTTGCTATGGCGAGGAGCTCTGACAGCAACGCAGCTGATTAGGAGCATCTGACTCCACATGACTATACTCCTCTCTCTCTGTTCCCTTTCTGCCTCCATCAGTCTATCAGTCTTGGTTTCTGCCTCTTTTTTTCTCTTGTTGTCTTTTTTTTTACTCTTTTCTTCTCTGTACTGTTCTCTTCATGTTTACTTTTTTCACTCCGGCTTGTTTCATAGTATCTTTTTCCCCATCTGCTCCTCCTCCCATCCAGGCCTTTAATACACCTTGTATAGATCTACTTATCACATCGCCCTTTACTCCTCCTCCCCTCTTTTCTCCTGCTCTCCTCTCAGTCCCATCCCTCTGCTTGTCTTTCTATGGTGGCCAGCTGCGCGCCAGATGTGGCCCACTCTCTCAGCTGTTGGCATCATGATCATGAAGAAGAGAGGATGGAGATGGAAATGATCCCTCATGAAAAACAAGGCGTAGTAATCTTCATGATACACATGAGAAGGATAAAAATATCAAGAAGGGTGGAAGAATACAAAAAAACCTTACAAATAAATAAACCATAGCCTAGTACAGAGATTTTACAGTAATATCCTGCCATAACCTATATGAGATTACAAAAACTGTTTAGCAATTTGATTTTTAAAAGAAGCCAGTCAGTATAGTGAGTACCACAGACATATTGTAAATCCCTAAAAGAACATTATAGTGATGCTACAGAAGATAAAAATGCCATTAAGTAGTGTATGGTCAATGCTACCATAGACAGACTTTACTGTAAATCCCTATTAAGATATTAAAGGCTTGCACTCATTAGAAACCACATCACAATGTTTTCACTAAAATCAACTTTGATATGGTTCATCTCTCCCTTAACAATAGTTTTGGGAACGTAGCCTACTTTAAGAAGTTTCTATGAATGTTTCTGAAAAGTATTTGACTTTTCTTAAGTTACAATTCAGTAATGTGCAGTGGCATTGTATATGTGGGTCACAACAAATATTAGTACAAAAACAGGCAGTATAGACTTTTTTGTGGCTAAAAGTAGCTTCTAAATAGCACAAGCTTTGTTACTTTTAACTTTGACTAGAGATATTGGGTGTGTTTACAACATAAAATATCCTCCTGCACAGGTCTTACAATCCTACATGATCATCTCAAGCTGTTCAGTTTGTGAAAGAGTGTTTATTTGCTTGAAATTATGTGGAATAAGCTGGCCCACATATTGTCTGCAACCAAGGTTTTCAAAAGAGAATTAAATTAAAGACTAAAGAAAACACAAATAACAGCATTTTAACAAGGGAGAAGAAAATGAGTCCACATAATCCAAACTGGTTTTCACATGACAGCAGCTTTTTGCTGGGGCAGATGGATGAGGATAGAGGCCAAGAGGAAAGAGGTGAGGAGCCATTGTAGGTGCAGGAGAGGTGGACAGAGCAGAGGGAGAGAGAGATGAAATGGGGGATGGGGGGGGTGGAGGGAGGGAAAGAGGTGTCTTGTTTCGCGGGCGAGCTGCAGTAAAATGCCACGGCCATGGTGAATAAAGAAACAACCGTGGAGATTGTTGATAGTGTTAGCATTTAGAGTGGATTGTTCCTGTCTTGACTGCATAGAGGCTGTGAGGCAAATACTTTGTGAAAAGGGCAATAGAAAGCAACATGTTGATTGATTGTAGGTCATTACACCGGAACCATATTGGACTATATACAGCTATTAGACAGTACCTGACCTGCAGACCTTTTCTCCACATTGTGCTCTTTTTTCTACCCCTAATTTGATAGAATCCTCCCTGTTTTTCTCCCATTTCCTCTCAGCCCTCAGTTGTTAAAAAGCTCCCTCTGTCTTTTCTGTTCCGCTCTTTATCTTTCTCAGTCCTCCCCTTTTCCTCTCAAAAACATAAATTTCTTCATCTATCTCACTTTCCCCCCTTCCCTCTGTCTGCCTCTCCCGGTCAGGGGAAGTGGCAGTCGCTGCCTGCTGGCTCCCAGAGGAACAGACCTGCCTTTGTCTGTCTGCACTGTAGGAAGATGAGTAGCCGGTTCACCCAGTAAGCCCAGAAAGCCCAGTAAGGATTCAGGGTTTGTCTGCGGCAAGTCAGTCACCCAGAATGCCTGTAAATCATCCAACCACTCAAGCCAGGGCCTTCCCGGTCTGTATAGCTGGCCAGTCATGTATTATCTTAGGCACTTGTGACTAATAGGACCAATGTATGGGAAAACACGGTGGAAACCTAGACAGAATTACTGCAGACCTTTAATGCAACCCAAGCATAACCAAAATGTGCAAAGACTGAATCCTGAACAGAGGTTTTTTTTGCCATTCAGAAACTCTCCTACTTACTTACAAATTCCAGAGTGTGAAATTATTGCGGCCCAAGTTTATTACCTCATGCCATGAACTGACAGCAACCAGTGGGAACTGTCAGATGGTTTACAATGCTAGATGACATTATGGCTCTACTACCACCTGTTTTTGTTTTTATTTTACTCGTTGAATATAATTACATTTTCTTTTTCTTTCTTGAGTGTTCCACAAATTTCACCTATTGATACTATTGTTGCATTGTGTCTAAGATTCACACACAGATATGAGGGGCAAAGGACTTTAAGTGGTTTTGTTCCCTGGAAGAGATAATAAAACATAAGGGTGATGTTTATTAGGTAAGTACAAAGACATGTATGGCCCGATATTATCCTCAATCCACCAGAAGTTACCGGTTTATGTGCTGAGACGAGGCAGAGTGTAATTTAAGCTACAAGTTAATTAGCTTGTTAAGAGATAGATGAAAAAGATTGATAACACATAAAGATACAGCCTGTAGCCTGTTAGCTTAGCGTATAACAGAGACTGGAAATGGAGGGAAACTGCTAACTTGGCTCTGTCTGAAGTTAACAAAATCCATCTAACACTTTGAAAGCTCATTAATTAACATTTAAAAATGTATTTGTTTAAAAACTGTGTTAAACCGATAAGTTGTGGACAGCGCCAGGCTAGGTCTTTGTGCTCAGCTAAGCTAACCATCTCCTGGTTGTAGCTTCATAATCAAACCAGCACCTCTAAAGCGCACCATATAATTAACATGTTACATAACAAACAGTAACGACACAAATAATGAAGTCTGAGTGGCTTTTACGGGGCGAATATGTGCTGGAAGCGGAAGCAGTGATGCCAAGCTAAGCTAATCAGCTGCTGGCTGTAGCTGTATATTTAATGGATATAAATATATAAGATCTCAATATTGTCTCATCTAATTCTCTGCGAGAAAGGGGCCATATTGCCCATGTTGTTTAAGTACTCCTTTAACTTCCCACTCTGAGGAAAATGGACTGCAGAGTTCTCACACTGTTCTCTCCAGATTGTGGTTGTTCTGAGGTTAATGTTATTTACTTAGTTTCACTGAAATAGCCTAATAAGTCGATCTGTTTCTCCTTTGGCAGTGGGAAGATTACAAGTGACACTCCAAATCAACTGAATAAATAAACTTAATAAAAGCAAGAGAAAGAGAGAGAGCGGAGATGAAGGCACAGAGAAGTCATGAAACTATAATACAACACTTATTGGCGGCAGGATTGCTTGTTATCCATCTGTAGAAGCTCATATGATCACACTCCTCCTTTAGAAAAAGGTTCCTCTGTCTGCACAAACATCTCCCAACCACATCCAAGCCCTTTTGGGATCGGAAACCAAAAACATCTAGTAACATTGATTTCCTATTATATTTCAAAGCTGAAACTACTTTACATCATTACGCACAAAACACGATCCTTTCTGATATCACTTTCACAGCTTTGACTACACTTTGGAATTACTCTACAAGCATGATGAAATCTAGAATAAAGCCAGAGTGCTTTCTCTCTCTTTTTTTTTAGTTATGTATTAATGGATGAGGCTCCAGGCACCTCAGGCTTCAACAAGCCTTAACAAGGAGATCAATAGAAAGTATATAGACTGTCCTCCCACAGGCTGTGTCTGCTCTCGCCTCGGATCACAGAGGAATATTGTGGAGATGCCAAGGCGACACCCAGCCAGCGCAGAAATGATTTAATGTAATAGGAACACTATGGTGTGATTAGTGGAGCCTCTCTCCCTTCATCTCTCACCCTGTAACACCGCTTCACTCTCTGTGAAGTCAATATGTCAGGGGAGGTGAGCGTGCATTTACCATTCTCTTTACGCTCCCTCCCTCCCACCCTCCCTCGACATCACCCCTTGTCTCCCTGTTTTCAAAGGATGGTGCGAGGGTAGCAGCGGAGTAGTATGGGTTACAAGAAGAGGCGAGGAAGATGGGGGAGACGATAAGCGGTTGTGAGGAGAATAAAAATAAATGGCTGCAGGGACAACAGTCTGACTCAGTCATGTCCTGGATCGTCCAGTTCACCAGATGGCTGCTTGATATGTGCAGAGAGAACCGACCAAGTCACGCCAGACCATCCGTGTGTGTGTGTGTGTGTGTGTGTGTGTGTTTACATGCTATCCATCCTATGTTGCTCTCTTTGCTCCACATAGGGAATGTGTTATTGCTCTTACTCCACATTCCTAGGAGCCAGAGGAAAATCTCAACCCCTTTTAACCCCCTATCTCAGCTGCAGACCAGGTTTGAAGTTCTTCTCTTCTCTCACTTACACACACACCCTTACACACTCCACGCAGCTCCTTTCCTCACATGGATTTTGTTTACATTCTGGCAGCCAACTCCCACAGTACGTCTCAGACAGAGGCTGTATGGAAGACATACTGTTTGCATGTTCTCATGCCGAGGTGTTGCTTTGTCAGGCTGTATTAGGATATTAGCATACCATTATTTAGCTACTAACGTCACAACCCATTTAACACAAATGCATTTTGCAGTACTTTTTAGACTGGTTGGCACGGAGACAGCAAACAACCTAATGCGCTGGTTTCTTATCATCTCCTTCCACTTTCCCTGCAGACTTGTTTTGATGGACATGTCCAGCCCACAGAGAGGCTACATGTAACCCCACTACAGTGTAGGTCTGTTTATGCATGCTGTCCATGTCTGTGTAGTTGTGTGAAGTCTGCTGCACCACAACAACTCCTGCACATTTCTACTGATAGTGAGGAGCATTTCTAATCCACATCTTGTTCACCATAATCTGTCGATCCCCATATTACCTTTATCATAATGCAACACTTAAACCAAGTGTGTGTCTGTGTGTCTGTGTGTGTGCTATACCCTGGCATGCATTATGTATACATATTTGTATCTCCATTATGCTATCGATCTACACTCTTTTTTTTTTTTTTTACACACAAATCCCTCAGCGCACAGCTACAGTTTTTAAACCTTGTCTAACATGTGAAAAATATCTAAGCGTTAGCCCGGGGCCCAGCTTTACAAAGTAAAGTTGGAGAGATTTGGTTAGCCCCCCCAGTGTGCTGTGTGGGCTCCTCCTTCCCATGTGTATCAGTAGACTACTGTATGTGTGCGTCTTTCAAGATATGAAACAGAAATATGCATTGTTATGAAAACAAGGACAAGAAACAGCACAGTGTTTAATGAGTGTTATATTGCATAAGTTATTTAGTCTCATATTCAGCCATAATAGCTTACTTTATGTAACACTGTTCCTTTTCACAAAGATATTTAAGTGTTTGTAAGACACATTAATGCAAGACAGAATTAAGAAATTAACCCATTTATATAGCTAAAGTTGGAAAAATACACTAAAGTAAATAACTTTTTTTATACTTACTTAGCAAAATGTGTTGTTATACAGGTACCATTCTTATGTCATTAAGCAGTCATTAAGTGTTTTCCAAGTACTCACATGAGACCATCTGTGTATGTGTTTAAGTCATAAAGCTCCCTGTGTGAATCTGTGTATGGCTCTATGTAGGTCTGTGTTATCTAATACAATCTGTCCCTATCTAATATTCACATTGCTAACCCTTGAGGGTAAAGAGACTGAGGAGAGGAGAGGAGAGGAGAGGAGAGGAGGGGACTTTGCTTGCCAATAAACAGAACTCTTCCTGGAAGTCTCCTGACTTTAAAAGGGAATCTTACACAAAACAGATTTAATACACACACAAAAAAGTTGCACACGCACACACTGGCAAATGCTGTTGCACTTAGTGAGCCAGTGCCCGGTACAGTTTGTCTGCACTGTGCTGCAGACACTTCTGTAGTAGATGATGTATTAAATCACAAGTTTCAGAAGCATGTGTATGCAAGTAACGGTAAATGTGATGGTTACAAATCCAAGTTTTAACACTTTTGATTACCGTATATCACTTGCGAGACTGTCTGTCCTTTGTTTTGTCTGTGTTCTTCCCATTAGTTTGGCAGAGCTTAGTCGGAAAAAGGTGGTGTCACGTATTGCGTTGCAACATTTAAATGAATCAAAATGTGATGACAGGTGTAGGGTTTGCTTATTTTGCAATTTGATAGCCATACTTCTTGTAAAACTCGAAATATGTAATAACTTTTTTCCAAACTTTGACATAATATGTATCATTCAGTGGCATTGAGTTATGGTTGTTTAATGTTACTTAAGATTTTAAGCCACCTTTTCAGGAGCTTTAAGAACATGCCTTAATAACATTAGGGTAGCAGAATAGATTGAAGGACAGAGGAAGCTTTTATAGACCACCAAACCACTGCTGCCCTTTACTGCCCTGCCGTGTGTCATAGCACAGACCAATCATATTTAATTTACGCTCAGGTATATTGTTTGCTTGTATTGTTCAGGATGTAAACATGTGGATTCCCTTTACTAGTCAGTGCGTGTGTAGTAAAAGACAATAGATGTCCTGTGAGGCAAGTAAGACAAAATAGAAAATGGGTTCAATATTTTGAAGCTGTTTCTAATAAAATCCATCAGAGATTCACTGCAGCTCTGAAGTGACTTTCCTGACTTTGCCAGTGTTTTGCACAACTTCTCCACTGCCTGAGCCAGGGACTAAATATTTTTATTTTTTTTAGTTTCTCTATCTCTAAAGCAATCAGTGTTCTGGCCCTGGCCTCGTTTTTCGTGTTATTCTCTTCCGACACAGCAGATTCACCCTGCCAGCTACACATGACGGAGTGAAAAACAAGAACAGAGCTTGAATCAATTACTCTGTGGATGCACTTGATTTAGTGGTGCTCTGAATAAGCACTTCTGAAGTGATGCTGGCTGCATTGGGCGAGGCAACTTCTTTTTCTCTTTCCCGTATAAATCAGAGCTGATTGGTGCTGATCTGCTGTCAGCCTGTATGCAGATCATAATGAAGGAGGCAGCAAACAGGGAGGTGGTGAGATCCATGAGTCAGCCTCTCTCTTCCAAAGAATTGATTTGTGAAATATGAGACCCACTGTTGGAATCACAAAATGTTTTTTTTAGCGAATCACCTTAATGAATGATAATTCTTCCAGAAAATCACTTTAATTATGCCATATAATTTGGCATAAATGGTTTATTTTATCTAAATGGTTATTAAAAATGTTCAAGTCAACTAAAAATATGACATGTACTCAGTGACTGTCATACAACGTATGGAACACATACGTAGAACATATAATCAAAAAGTTGTTACTATTAAAACCTTTGTAATGTGATACTATCTTATGAAGGTATGAAAAACAGTTTGCTCTCGAGTCTTTTCCAGCACTGCTGAAGGTAATTCTGCTTCTCTGCCTCACAATCGTGCATGAGTCACACGCTTTGTGCCGAAGTGATCTCTCCAGGGAACCTGTCTCTGGGTTTGAAACGTCAGAGGAGGCTTGTTGGAAGATGTCTGGTTAAGAATAGTTCCATATCTCCAGGGCTTTTGTTTGGGGTGTGGTGCTGTGTTTTGCCAAGAGTGTCTCAACACAGTTATGGAGCAATCAGAGGGGCAACTCTCCTCCTAGTGACAGATGGTTGTGTGTGGTGTGTGTGTTTCTGCCTACGTTTGGGTGAGGATTCTGGTTCATGGGGGAAGGGAAGTGGAGTTTGGGGAGGAAGAGGAGGTGGAGAAGTGTGGGGAGAGGTCAGTGAAGGCACAGCTGGTGAGACCCCCACTCCAACCAGCTGCTGCCTCAAAAGAGCCCGTCAGCAGCCTGCCTGCCCGCCTGCCTGCCTGTACGTGCCGGCCCCTCTCCTTCTCTTTCTGTCCTATCACCCCCTCTCTGCCCCCCCTCAGCTCTCCCTCTGTCCTGTCCCCCTGCAGACTCAGCCCAGCTGTTCCAAGCTTTCTACTCTCCTCCCCTGCCACTATGCACCCTGACCCCTAGGAAGAAGAAAAAAAGAACCCCCCCTGCATTTACAAACAAGTGTGCATGCTCCTGAGTGTGCTCACATACACATAAGCACCGATAGATTTTGCCCAGCCGAGTCAGTAATCCAAAGGTGTCTCAGGAGCAGTGGTCTATCTGTAAGGCCTCTGTTGGACGGGCGAGTGGATGCCTGAGGCTGGAGTAAATCTACCGGCTGGGTCTGGGCCCTTCAGGGGGGACTGAAGCTGATTTGAGTTTCTGCTGACTTCCTGGTTTATGGGCATCAGTTACACTGCATGGCAAAGCCCCTGCGTCAACAAGCCATGATGATGGTTTTGTGTATTTTGTGCTCATTAACTACAAAATGTGAATATGTAATTTTTTCCCCTTGAAACCATAGTTTCAGTTTATCATACTACGGTTTGGAACTCAACTTGCCAAGACTTGAAACAAGCTCGAAATAGGTCATTTCATCACCACATCATCATTCTGTTGCTGTAACTAAAAAACTAGTGTCATACACTAAAGAGGTGCCCAGGCATGTGCTTACAGTACAAGACACTACTTCTATTACATACAGAGTCAAGAAAACTAAAAGAAAAGCAAGCCAGCATGTGGCTCTATATCCATATGTTTCAAAAGATAGTATATCAGATACAAAACTTTCATTTGTTAAAGGTAACACCAGGTAAAAAGACTAAAAGCTACAGCCATGCTATCTCTGTGAGGCTGTTCTTAGGTTCAGTGGGGCTTTGAGCTAATGCTCTAATGCTTACTTGCAAACAATAGCACTAAACACAGTACAGCTGGGGCTAATGGGTATGTCATTAGTTTTGCTGGTATTGGGCCATGAACATAGTGTTAGATGAATTGGAATTTTTACTTGATGATGACGCTGTGAGGAAAAGTCACAGAGAATCACAAATGTGTTGTTTTTTTTTTTACAATTTATCATGAGGGGAACATGGAGATATGCAAGTTCATGGTAAAACATCCATTTCACTCACAGTGACACTACAAGAAAAGACAGGGAATACTCTGGGGACCATGAATGTCTTTACAAAGGGTCATGGCAATCCATCTGTTAGTTGAGATATTTTAGTCTGGACCAAAGTCATGGATTGGCCTGACTGACAGACCGGAAATTGCTATGCTTAGAGCTCGGCCAATAGCATGGCAAAAAGGTCTGCTGTTCAACAACTGACTCTCAAATCCCGGATGTTGTAAATTCCTTGAAAGCAGGAACAAATATATCTGCAAGTTGTAAGTGTTCCAACTGCTCTGCCGCTAAACAACTAAAAACTATATTGAACTTAATTAACTGTGATGGATTACAGATCTCAGGCATGTTTCATGTGACTATAAGTTGATTATCATGCTGTTATGAAATGAATGGACCTCAGAGACTGCCTGAAAGATGGGAAGTCAGTCCTAAAACACACTCTATGGCATGATTTGATCAAAAATCAGCACTCATGTACATAATTTGTGGTTAACAGGCTGGAACATGCAAAACCACAAGTATTATCTGTGAATCTGGGGACAAAGTGAATAAGTGAGTAATATTTAGGTGAATAAATTATAGAATATTAGCCTCACCAAATGCACGCAGTTTAGAAGGAACACTGATGCTGGATCTTCTTTTTTTAATCTTTATCCTGCGGCCTACATATTGATTCCTGGTTATTTTGCTTGTTATTTGCCCTCCATTAAAATAACTAAACCCTACAAGTTCAAATCTGAACTCAGGCCACCCATGCTGCACCTTATACCATCCCCAGTTGCAGTGGGTGCTGGGGTGCCACACCCTCTCTCTCTCTCTCTCTCTCTCCCTCTCCCCCAGTGCTATTGTTCCCTCGATGACAAGGCCCACGTGCCCCCCTATTCAGCATCCTGGTGGGGGGTAGGCGGGCTCTTTGTCTGGCTGCCATTGTCCCAGACACACGCTTCCATTTGACGGACACACGTGCTGTCAAAAGAGAAAGGGAGCAGAAGAGGAGGAGGAGGGGCCACCGCTGGCCATTATTCTCGGTGGTAGTGGCGGTGAAAAGACGAGACGCGCTGGCCATCTGTGGTGCGTGTCTGTAATCTGTAGTGACTGGGGGTACTGCGCACAGACGCACACACACACACAAACACACACACACTTCTTGGTTTCTAAAAGAATCCCTCTCTTTTGTCTCGCCACGCTTTTCTAAGGGCATGATGCCCATTGAGGAGGCTTCCCTTTGCTCTTGATGGGGTTTTGTTTTGCTCTAAAGTGGGGTGTGGAAAGAGAAATGGAGAGTGTGTGTCAAAGAGGGGTGATATGGTTGAAGTGAACCTACTGTCTTGGAGAGAAAATGACTACAAGAAGGTCCTGTATCCTCTCCTCTCTTCTGTATGTCACTATTGTTGAGTGACTGTTTTCTAGCAACAGGCCTAAACACCAGTCCACTTGTCTTTCCTCTATCCCCGTCACTTCTTCTCTCTCTGGCCTTGGATGACCTAGTCTGACTGAGGGTCTTCACCTCAGCAGTGTTTACCCTGCGTCTTCACAATCCCCCCACACTTCCCTTCCTCTGGAGGTTAACTGATGTTCTCTGAACTGTAGGCTCAAACATGGGCGGGTTTCTGGAAGTCACTGTGGGATGTTTTCACCGAACTGAAATATGAGAACTGTCCCAACTTGTTGCCCAGTGGATGTCTTGTTTCTTTCTTCCTTCCTCCTTAATTCCTGCATTCATTCACTTTACCTTTGTGTGTTCCTTCTCTCCATTTTTCATTCTCCTCCAGTAAATCCTATCCCATTATCTCTTTTCTTCTTCTTCTCTACTCCAATACTTAACATCTGTAAAAGAGATGTATGTAGGAAATAATACATGGCAGGGCTTGTTCTCTTATGAGGAGATAACAGCACTGCAAAAGCTGTGAACTGATACTGATGAAACATTTTGCAAATGCCGTGTCTAGAAGCGTATAAGAGCTTTAAATGGTCAGATGTGATTGTAAGTGGACCTTTGGGGATTCTCTTCACCTTATATAGCCTCCAAATGTTAAGAATGAATATCCATATGGATTATCACTGGATATTTACTCAAAATATCAGCTATCGGTCATGTCGATCAGCTATCAGACGTGTCGATCAGCTATCAGACGTGCTGCAGCGCCACCACAGTGCGTGTCTGCCTGAATTTCCAAACCCATTCCCTCTGCCTGTGTTTCTGCGTGACCAGCTAGGGCTTTTAGTGCCGGTCGATAAGACACGACCACCCCGTGAAGGTCATTCGGTCTCGCCTCTCCACAACAACCAAAACTCCCAAACCACTGTAAAGCCAGCCACTGGCATTGTTTATCGCCACAATGATAATACAGACCGACTGTAATTGTATTCTCATGTCTCTGCACTGTACTGTAAATTAAATTTAGTTTTTTTGTGTATAGGAAGTTTCCGTGTCACCAGATGTTGCTATAAGGACGATTTTGTTATAATGTAGGGAGATATATGTACATGACTGCTTCAAAGAAAATGCTACAAGAGTTGCAAATTTGAGGGCAGGCAGACAGATGGTTGGTGTCACACAGGCAAATAGATAGATTGACAGACAGATGGATAAGCAGGCAGATTGATATTAGATATATGCAGAGCGAGCTTTTGACCGTTTGCAATGTGCAGGAGGAGAAGGAGTTAAAACATTTTCTTTAAAAGCAATATTTTAAAAATATGATAAGTTTGAATTTCTCCTAAGGGGGATCAATAAAGGAACATTTAATCTTATTAGAGAATACTGGAAAAAAAATTATAGGAAACTATTTTACTGTAAATTGATTCTAACAGATATTTGAAACAAACAATTATAAATTAGGAGCAACATAAGTAATTTTAACTGCATCTATATTTAAATATGGACCGTTACATCATTCAGTCATGTTTCCTGTTTAGGAATGCACAGACCAAAGACAAACAGGAGCTTGTCAGACAAAGAGTGATGGGGCAGATGTTAAAAAGCTTTAAAAGCCTTATTGATTTGAGAGTTCTGGTCTTGTATCTAGCTGCTTTACATGCATAAACATGCATTATGCATGAATGCTTTGTATTGACAGTCAACACTGGAAATTGGAAGAAATGTGATTTTACTCTGTGTTCACAGTAAGACAGCATGTGTTATGCATTCAG
>NW_023340257.1:4292574-4292715 GCF_004916995.1 Morone saxatilis | reverse complement strand
CTCAGAAAAACACACAAAAATACACAACATGAGCACATGCAGCTGGCCTGTTACTATAACAGTGTGTTTCTCCTGCTATCCAGCAGGGGCGCTGTTACACAGGCAACAAATACCTGTTCTCCCTCCTCTCCTCTCCTCTCC
>NW_023340257.1:4283684-4292474 GCF_004916995.1 Morone saxatilis | reverse complement strand
TCTCTCTATTTCTGTCTATTCTTCTAGCTCACTCTCCCCCTCCTCTCTGCTCCACACCAGGAAGACCTCGTTGTGATCAGCGCAGAGGGAGGCCTCCTTTCACCCACAATGTTGTCACTGTCTGTCTCTCTCTCCTCATGCTCATCTGATCTTCACACAGTGAAAGAAATGTGTGTGTGTGTGTTTGTGTATTCATGCTGCTCTGCTACTGCCTTCCTCTCCTTCTATTTTTGCTCTTTTCCAGAGTTGCGGTTTTTCTCCCAAATATCTGTCACCCCCCTTCTTCCTCTTCCCTTCCTCTCTCACTCTCACTCTCCTCTCTCTCTCTCTCCCAGCCCACAAAAAACCCCATACCATTGGTTGCCATGGGATCCGGTTGCCATGCAGCAGCGAGGTTTTCACATGGTCCTCGCGTGTGTGCGTGTCTACCGTAGCGTGACAGAGTTTGGATGCCATGTTGACTGGAAAGAGGGGGAGAGGTGTTAAGTTAGGATGTGAGGTTTGCAAACTAGCTGCTGCCATCTAGTTGGCCCCTAACACTTGACCCATATACTAATGTACGCACACAAACACACACACACACACACAGGATGGAAAGCTATTGATCATGTAATATAGTGCCAAGCTTGATCAGTTGACATACACAACATGTATGTGTCCAAAGCCACTTAAAGACACACTCCTCCATCATCTTACATTTGGTGAATGGGGCTTTGTCTGTAACTACAGGCTTTGCGTTGGCCTGTAGAGAAATACGGGGGTAATGGAGACATATGATGATAGAGAGTCATTGAGGAGAGGAGAGACAGATGAGGGGAGAGAGAGAAAGAAGAAAAAGAGAGTGGTATTGACCAGGGGCAGAAATCGATGAGCAGCCTGTCAGGATAAGGCAGTGGATTTGGGCTGTCACACCACACTATTGGACAGCCTGCGTTCTGAGTGCAGTTTTTACGGAGCGTGACTGGATGAAAAAGGGAGGTTTGGTGGATTCTTTGGCAGAGCTGATTGGCTAATCGAAAAACATATGAGGCGGTCTCATAAGCAGATGATTGGGTAGCTTGTGTTTGGTTCAGCACAAGTCATGGAGGTGGTGACATAACATGATGATGAGCTGGAGCGGCTAAAACTCCTAACGAAGCATGCAGAGTAGACCCACTTTAAGATTACCCACCTGTTTCTATGC
Organism: Morone saxatilis; assembly: GCF_004916995.1. Lineage (NCBI taxonomy): Eukaryota > Metazoa > Chordata > Actinopteri > Moronidae > Morone > Morone saxatilis. Next base: position 4,291,291 of record NW_023340257.1, on the reverse strand, counting down.
AGAGTACAGTTAATGTTTGAAGCTGATATAACTCTTCACTGATCAATATTTTGTAATTACATGGATTTAATGTGAATACTGTCATTCTTAGACAAATCCACAGCTGTCCTCAGCTTAACAGGACTGGGGTTTGTTTTAGTGCCCTTTAGCAAAATGTTTTGTTTTTTAATGCCCACAACTTTACTGCTTTGATTTACCGCACTTATCAGCCTTGTTTACAGCTGTAGCAAACAGCTGTTTTCAGCTAAAGAAGCTTCAGTAAATAAAAATAAATGAAAATGTGGACCGTTTAGCAACAAAAAACAGATATAGAGTTAGTAGAGACCATAACAGAGGTAAAAGGAGAGTAAATATTGGAATTACATTCATCAGGTGGCCAAAGACACGACTCTAGATAAATGCTAATGTTGCTCATTATCTGCGAATGTGTAAATAAGCAACTATTTGCTTTTATGAGGTGATCATTTTGTCATTGTTGCTTGATGTATTCCCTTAAAGAGAAAGAAATGTAGGTTTAAGAGGTAGTAGTTGTATATTATAGATTTTTTGCATCAGGTTAAACTCTAAAGATATCCTCCATTCTGAGCTGTTTGATACTGCTGAATTACAGACCAGTCACTGCATGTTTTGTGGGAACACACACACACACACACACACACACACACAGAAAAATGCACACACAAACACACACACACACATACTTACTATTGAGGTTTTGGGTAGCCTACATGCCTGAAGCATGTGGTATGTTTAAGGAAATGATGTCATAGAAAGTGATTGATTTTTAATTGCACTTGGCTTAGTCACAGTAAAGAAAACAACCAAACACAACTTTACTTTTTGGTTGTGTGCACATGATTTAGTTTTTTTTATGTTGTATTCTGATGTATGATTTTATTTTAAGGGAAAGAATACTTACAGTATATAATTTGGGAAAAAAATGAGAAACTGTCCTAAACAGCTGGAGAGCCTTACGCAAACAGGTCATGACTAAGTTATGTAAATTCTGAAGAAAATCTTCTCAGTCTGACCTCATGAGAACATCCTTCCTACAGCTGAAGTATAATATACAGTTTAAGAGTAACTTCAACTTAATGTTAAAAGCAGCAACAAGACTTGAGGAGTCTGTATGAGTACAATGCTATGAAAATAACTCAAATTGGCCTTATTTAAAGTCAGAATGGCTTGAAATAAGAAAAGCAGCGACTTTAAGGGAAATCAGCTCTAATTAACTTCCTCAAAATGAATGACCTGCTCAATAATCGCACATCTATTATTTATTTTAGGGTTTTTAGTTACCAGCGAGGGTACAGTAGATTGCTTGTTACTGTAAGCAAGTCTGTCCTCGAGGTCCTGCTAGCAGCTGGCCACTGGCGCATTGTGAGATTGCTTATTTGCACATAGAGTTAGATTATTGAGTATTTGTAACCCCACAGATCTTTAATTGTGGTTGTGTGTGTTTCTGTGTGTGTGTGTGTGTGTGTGTGTGTTAAAAGGAGCCTAATTTACATTCAGACAGTGCTGGTTAAAATAACAGGCTGTTATGGAATCACTGAGGCATGGTGGTTGTAAAACCGCAGAGTCTCAGATTTAACATGTTCGTAGACACAAACATATTACACACACACACACACAACCGCACACCCAGACGGCATGATTAGATTTCTCTGTTTCTGCACTAACTGGGGGAAAAGCTCACTTGAAACACGTGCCAGAGGGCTTATTTATTGTGAGCAGGAAGTGTGTGTGTGCCACCTGGTTGGTGAGATCATCATGTTTCATAACTACACAGCAGCTTTAATAGGCTTATGATAGTGTCTACCCAGTAGACAGATACACACACTCAGTCTGAGGAATATGCACGCACAAGCAGATGCCTGCACACACCTAGTCACAGGACAGCCATGCAGCTATTCTACAGTACAGCACAGCACTATAGAAACAATACCTTCCTTTGGTTAAAATTCTGGCCCTTTTGTCTTCCTCTGTGGCTTTGTCTTCCCCTCGCCTCACTTATTTTTAGATTTCTATTCTTTCTCACCCTCCTCTTCTTTCTGTGTGCATCTCACTCCTGGAGGAATGCAAAAGGAGGAGGACAAGTTAATAAGGTTGATAGAATAGAGAACAAATTATGGAAATTAAGTGGAGCCCAAAATGAGCAGTTCTTACTTTTACTAAGCCGACTATGCATCACCTTTAACTTGAGACATCAGAAGGTGTCTCATACAGCAGGTGTGATCACATTAATTACTACATTATGTTTTTGTACTATATATGATTTCCAAAGCTGCAAATTTATAATTCTTTGATATCATGTAGATCAGATGTACATAATAGACTGGCAACATTAATACCGCAGTAACAATTGAATGGGGTTTTATCTGCTTTTGTAAATGTCATAGTTGTTGTTGCTGTGCACCTTACAATAGAAAATCACCTAACTGTCTGAAAATAATGTGGAGAGTGTGTGACACAATCGTGACAGAATGATATCTTTTTGAGTCTCCTGCGGCCTCTTCTGTTCAACCTTTCTTTCTTTCTCTAAGTTTCCTGCCTGTCCAGATCCAAGAATTTCATCAAACCTAAACGACATGTTACTCGACACATACTATAAAGCTGTAGCGGTCTTCCATGTCACTTGTGAATGTACATATGTTTGGGATTAGAACAGATTGTTAAAATCTTTGTATTAGCTGACTAAGGTTGTACATGTTTATTTGTGGTGCATATTTACTCATATGGCTTTTTGTAATTAGGGCACTGTGATGAACACTAAGACAAGTTTCCCCATGGGGCCATTTAAGTACACCAGAACCAGACTTGTCAACCTAATCATGAAATGGAAACAACTGACAATAAGCATAAAGAGAGACAGTGTTGGCATTTAGCTACAAATACCTAGGGGGCTGTGTTTGTGACAGACACGTGAACAAAGCTAGCATACAACAAGGACGTTTTGATCCCTCTCAGTCTCATCTATTGTTGATCTCTGGTTCTAGGTGTTGCAGGGTAAACAGCTTAGGGGATAAACTGGCATGATGGAGGCCTAGAAATGTGTGAGAAGAGAGAGATAGCATTAGAGATACACAGCACTGAGTTACAGTATCTAGAGGCTCAGTCTCAAGTGATCAAATGCATCCTGGGTGATCACTTGTGACCAGATTTGAATTCCCACTGCGTTTAAGATGCATTTACACTTCTACTTAGTTCTGTACCCATGAGGTTAGATAACCGAAGATGCTTTGATGTGCAAGGTGTGAACAAGGCGCAAGATGTGGTTTTAGCCTAAAGTCGTTTTCCTAAACCTACTCAGCCCAACCCCCAACTGCCAACAAACCTTTTAACCTCCCTCACCACCTCTCCATCCCTTCACATTCAGGGATGTGATTTTCTTAAAGCTCAATGCAAAACCCTCCTACAGTCTCGAGGTGAGTTTCTCCTTCATGTCTACAGCTGTGTTTGCAGCTAATCCCCAAACCACTCACCTCTGGAAACAGTGCTCCACCCCTCCACACTTTCCCAAAGACCCAATCATCAGTTCTCTCTCTCTGAGTATTTGGCCCTAATAACAGTTTCAGTTCCAACTTTCATGTTGTTCTTTGTGCCCAATATCACTGGGTGTTCAGACAAAATAACGACTTGTGCAAGGGTCTGTGTTGGCTGGGACCTGTTGCTTCGGGTACCGGTGAGATGATGAAATATCATCCTCAAAGTCCAGTCTGAGTTAGAGATACATGAAAGTGAAGGCTTATGAGACACCCAAGCACGGCACCATTTTCGAGTGAGGAAAATGCTCCCTTTACTTCACGGAATTCCTAGGGGTTGGTCAGAGTGAATGGCAAATGATCCGCAAGACTTTGACACTGAGGACTGGGATTTCCTCAGGGACTGCCTATTGTTCTGACTACCCATTATTCCAAACCCCAATAGTCCGAAAACTGTCTCACTGGACCGAAAGCCCATTTGTCCAACAGCCTGTTATCCCGAAAACAAATCCCACTACTCTAAAGGCCTGTTTTTCTGAAAATTCACGCTCTGGAAACAATGGGAACAATGGCATGGCACCAGACCTCCAACCCTTGCCCTTCCTCAAGGCACAGCACCTATGTCCTAATTTAGCTTTGACCTAACTCTTACCCACTCGCTAGACTGTCAAAATGTATTTAATTTATATTTATTTTTACCTGGGGTACAATTACTCATTTTGTGAGTGGTAGTGCAGTGCATGCCTGCAATTAACTGCTTCACATCTGATATACCGAAGAACAGTTGACCTAAACAATATGTAAATCTGGGCTTTGCAGCATAACCCACAAACCTCTTGAAACTCCCAACCCTAGTGAACAAACGTTTTAACTTTACTGTAACTGTGGCTTTAAAATGAATTCTCACCTGAGCATCACAAATTTGAAATGTTCAGATGAAGTAGGTTTGTCCGGCTTTGCCAGCTAATGTTATCAAGTTTTGAAACCTGGAAAAGAAACCAATGGATACCCAAAACATGGAAAGCTCTTACAACCAGGTGCTCGTGTGGGTGTGGTCTGAAGGTCTCACTAGCTTCAAGATATTTGTTTCATCATCTGTTTGGAACGCTGCCTGCTGTATTTCTGTGGCCTGTCCTTCTTCAGCATCCAATACTGGGAAGCAGCACTCTCCCTCATGTCCAGTAACGCCCCTGTGGAAACATACTACCAGGCTGAGTTCCAGTTATCACGCTAAACACATCCTCCAGCACTGGCCCTATTCCCCAGTTCCAGCTCCAGAGCCTTTCCCCAGGCTCCAGCCCCAGTTCTTGCCCTCTCCCCCAGTGCACTCTTGACCAGTGCGCCCATAGCAGATGGAAAGCAAAGAAAACTGTGTCACCACCAGCGATGAGTCGTTTAATCACCCCTCCCCTTTTCTCTTTTTCTCTGTGTAACTCTCCCTCTTTCTATCCTCCCACTCCCTTCTTTCCTCACTCCCAGGATTTGGAGCATCAAACATTGATTTGTCTTTATTTTTAGAGCAACTGTTAGTGTATGTGCACTCGTGTACAGTATTTGTTGTGTGTATCTGTATATCAGACGCTCATCTATGCTGGGTCGTGGGCAGTTTGGCAGTGTTTGGGTGCATCACTGTGCGTGTATTTGCGATTGTGTCAGGGCTCCTTTTTCCAAGTTAATCCCTTAAGAAGAGGTGTGGTTCTCTTTCTCGCTCTGCGCTCCCTCTCCTCTCTGTCCCTCACTCTGAGCGCAATATCATCACATGCTCTCTCTCTCCTCTCCTCCTCCTCCTCTCATCTTCTTCTTGTGCTGTTGTTATTGCTGTGGCCGCTAGTCTGAGGGACTTCTTTCTCTCAGCTTGTCATCTCTGCATCTCCTCTCATCTGCTGTTATTTCTGTGTGAGATGAGTTCTTGTGGCGAAATGGGGGAGGCCATCGAACTCAGGTGAGTCAAATACAGAGTAGGGGGTGTGAACTGTGTGTGTGTGTGTGTGTTTGTATGTTTGTTTAAGGACTGGCAGGTGACATCCAACATATGTATGCATATTTATCTTATCTGTGCATACATATATCGGGTTTCTGCATTTCTGTGTGTGATTGTGCACCTGGGTATATTTTGGTTTGAAACTGGGTCGACTGTTACCGTAGCAATCAGCACCTTGGGCTATTTTCCTCAGCCTCACCTCTTTTTCTGTCCATCAAGTTGACCCTGTTTCAACAAGGCGGAAATCTGCAAGCTGTAATAGAGGTCAACAGGAGAGCTAAGATTTTTGTGATAGTGATAGCTGTGGTTTGTTGTTGTTGTTGTTGCTGTTGTTGTTGGGTTATTGGCTATGGTGGTATTTTCCATTCAGTGCCAAACTGATAATAGGTCTAGTCCAGCCTGTATCCACAGGGCTCATAGCGGCTAATAGCCTTAGCAGATGCATTAGCCCCCATGCCCATATGGAAGAGATTAAACCTGCTAAATAGATACAAACGCCCAACATTTTTTTCTTGCATAGTGTTAGTGCCTGCAAATGTTTTTGTGTGCACGTATATGTGTTCATATGTGTATGCGTGTACACCTGCCATACACCCTTTTAAGATTTGTGTTTCCAAGCCTTCCAAGGCTGAAGGCAGGTTTGCTTGAATACCCTGCCGAATTCAACACTTCCTCTCTTTTTCTTCTCTCTTCTCTGTCTCTGCCCTCACGATTATATAATTGAGAAGGACAGCTCTCCTGTGTGTTGCAAAAAAGAAAGAGAACGAGGCAAAGAGTGAGAATACTGCAGACGACTGAGACCTATGAAATGAGTGAAATGAGGACAAACGAAGAGCAGCAAGACTCAACAGGAGGGAGAAGATGAGAGGAGGGGTGTGAAAGTGAAAGTTTGTAAAGGAAAGGGTGAAAAATGGGAGGAGGGAAGAGATTGCATGAGTGGAAAAAGCACAGAGAAACTAGATTTATTATGGAGAAAATATGACTTTCCTACAATTTTAGCTTAAAAGATGGTGTTATTTGGTTTCTATCATCACCTGGCCTTGTGGAATAATTAAAGGAAATTGCTGGTTTGTGCTAACATCAGAGAGAATTATTTTAAGGCTTTCAAAAGGGGAAAAGAAAGAGTTCAAAAGAGGTTGGAAACATGAGAGAACAAACAGAATGGTGCTAAAAAGAAGACAAAATAATTTAAATACAAAATGTAAATGTTTCAACAATGGAGCAGTTTTCAAAACACAGAAATTCTTTAAAAAAAACCCCTAAGAAACCAAGTTTAATTTCTGCTGCGTTTTACTGTGAGTTCAGCGTTTATGAATGCAAGCTGCAGAGCCACACCGGGTCACTTGGCATTCTTCTCTGACCCAAGAGTCTGACGTAAAATCTGCACAATTGAAGCTTGAGGGTGGGGTTGACAAGACATTGAGAAATTATAGCAGCCACAATGGGTTCTTCAGCTTGGGAACATTTGAATGAAGTCACTTTGTGTTTCATGTAATGTGTCCAATAAAGTAAACATGACAGTCCACAGTGTTCCACATGTGTTTTGATTATGTTTTAAAGCAATGTAAAGAAGTACCAGTTAGTGACAAATATGGAGCATTGATGTGATTTGCCTGGAATGAAGTCAGTTTATTTTATAATGTCCCTGGTTTGTGAGTTTGATCTCTGACCCTAGAGATGAAAGTGTGCAAGCTTTCCTGTCATATCAGAGACATAGTACGGGTGATAAGCTGGCCTGTGGCACTGGTCTAGACTGATAGGAGGGAATACAAAGTGGGAACACAGCACGACAATATGATACTGGAGCATATCGACTAGACTGCTCCACTTCACGCCTGGCTAGACTGTGTTTAGATTAGCTTCCACGCAGACACATACACCCACACACACACACACTTTTCCCGTCACAGTTAGAGAAAACACACTGGCATGCAGACATGGATGGATGCAGCCGCATGTCATACACATATGAATGCATATACAGGCACACACACACGATAACAAACACACACACAGTTAGCGTGGTCCGTGCCCTCTTTGCCTGCTGTTCCAAGGGCAGAAGGGGATTTTGGATATTGTTACGTTAATCTGCCTCTCTTTTGTGTCTTGGAACCCATTCAGACACACACACACATACACAC
>NW_023340257.1:4283392-4283584 GCF_004916995.1 Morone saxatilis | reverse complement strand
ACACACACACATTCATACACACGCCTACACAGCCTCCTAAAGCGCTGCAATAAATAAGGCCATCCTGTCCTGGGTCAGGCTTCAGTCTAAACACAACTGCCCTGGTTTATCTCCGCTACGTCACACTCCTTTATTTTTTAATCACACACAAACATGAACCACCTGCCACTTGCACAGAGAGAGAGAGAGAGA
>NW_023340257.1:4283026-4283253 GCF_004916995.1 Morone saxatilis | reverse complement strand
TGTGTGTTTGTGTGTGTGTCAGCATAATGTGCCCATGTCTAATGTGTTTTTGATTTAATTCTATTAACTACATTACTGTTTATTGTCTCACACTAGCCTAGAGATGAGTCACCACAGAAGTGACATTTAAGCTTGTCGTAAATGAATGAATGAAGGAGAATCTTTGCTTGTGTTTAATTGAGTGCACATGCTGTTTTATCTGCAATGTGGCTAAAAGTGATGGAGTA
>NW_023340257.1:4243522-4282925 GCF_004916995.1 Morone saxatilis | reverse complement strand
GTGTGCCCTGATAGCTCACCTGGTGGAGCTGGCACCCCATGTACCAAGGGTACCTTGCTACAGCAGCCACGGGTTGAAACCGACCTGTGGCCCTTTGCTCCCCTCTCTCTCCCCCCTTTCCTGTCACTCTTCAGCTGTCACTGTCGATTAAAGGCAATAAAAAAAACAAAAAACAAATCCACCATCAAAAGTGAAACTGCTCGACAGAAACCCGAGAAACAACCACACGTGACACATGACGGTGTCGCTAATGACTTCAGTGAACTTTAGTAAGCTAGGCGTTTTTTATTTGGCCTTTATTGGTCATCAACAGTGGAAAGACAACATTAGAGGGGAATAAGGAACAACATACAACAAAGGTCCCTGGCCAGTCACAAACCAGGCATGCTGTGATTCACGGTCAGCGTCTTAACCCTTAGGCCAACTACTGATACATCATTACCTCTAAAACTTTTATAATTGGTGCTTTATAAGAAAGTGGTAGCTTCAGGTCTCACGTGTGATTGTTTCTCTGGTTTTTGTCGAGCGGTTTTACTTTTGATGGTGGACTGTGGGCTTGGTTGAGGCATCTAATATAAGGGTCTTACATTTTCAGGCATTGTGGCACTGATGTATGAAGCCTACTAAAACTAAAACTGCAAGAAAAAAGAACTTTGATCTGATCATCATGTGGAGAAAGTAGGCATCACAAATTCAGTTTTAATGGCCACAGTTAGTGAAGTGTCAGCACAGACACAAACAACAGCAAATGTCTTTAATATTTTAACTAAATGTCAATGTCTGGAACAAAAATATAGAGAAATCATTTTCTGGGTTTGTGTGTTTCTGCTTGTTAGAGGGCTGTATAAAATGGTTTAAATGAACAATAAATAGAGCATATGGATTGTGTACAGTATGCAGGGTTTCTGTCACTTTACATTGTATGTAGCTGTAGTAATACTGACCTTTGATGCTTTTTCTTCCACTATGACTTTAAATTTACTTTCAGTCACACTGGATGCTTTGGCAAAACACAGCAGCTTCTCAGCTGCACAGCAATAAGTCACAACTGAACAGAGAGAAGGAAACAGAGAGAGGTACACTGTGTCCATGTAAAGTGGTCAGCTCAGTGATGACTAAGCCAAGACAATCCCCTGCTGCCACATACACACACACACACGCACACGCACACGCACACACGCACTTGGACACTTGCTCCACCTTTCGTTGTCCCCTCCTTGTCTCTCCAGAGCATCACAGACATATGGCTTACGGTAATTCGAGGTGGCAATGACTCATTGCGTGTGTGTGTGTATTTGTGTGTGTGTGTGTGTGTGTAGCAACATCACTCCTCCTCCTCCATCTCCCTCCTCGTACGAGGTGTGTTTTGCAAGCATCTGCTTGAGAAGAAGTGTGAGGGAGGAGTGTGTCCCGTTTTGCCAGAATCTGTGAGTCGCTGTTGAACACAGAACATCTGGATCAGGGAGGAACACTGTGTGTATGCACGTACATGAGTGTGTGTGAAAGAGAAGGAGAGAGCCAAAGATATCAATCAAACTCACATCTGGCAAGCACAAAGCACAGCTGGACACACATGAGTTCATGCAGTCTTAACAGAGATTACTGTATGTGGAGGGAATAGAGAGGTGACACACACACACACACATATGAATACAGAGTGACAAAATTAACTTTGTAACACTTAAAATACAACCTAATAAACCGCTATTACCAATATAAACACACACACACACACACACATTGTTAATGGCAATTGTTCCAACCTACTAACAGTTAAAATACCAACTTAACAAGCTGGAGCAAAATGTTCACATTTTTCCCCCACATTTTATTAGTCTGTGCGCGTAGGCGAACTCTTCTCACTAAATTCATCCCTGTTAAACCCATTTCCTCACATTCACATCACCAGAGTTGCAGACGTTCAGCCCCAGGTCCATTTTTTGCATCCGTTGTTGCATCTTTTGGACAAGAACAGAGCAATACATAAACACCAGTGAAGAAGGAGAATAGAGCGGAACCAGGGAAGGAAGCAGCGATGAAAGGAGGTCAGCTCGGGTGAACAAACTTGAAAGTCTGCGACATAACATAATATGATCGTAAGTTGTCTCTCCTGCCATATCCTCTGCAACAATACATTCCAGATGGCTGCTAACTCAAACGCTGGATGGGGAACAACTATGTGTTTTTTGGCAGCAGGCCTCTTGTTTGTGTAGTCTACTCTGAAGTGCTGAAGAGTTTTGCGTGGGTTTATGACGAGAGCGGGACTTCATTTGTGCCATTGATTTATAGATTTATTTTGATGTTTTCCATCCTCGCCTGCCTGCCAGCCCACCCCCTCTGTCTGTCTCGTTGTCTTTTTTTCCCTCGTGCAGATGGTTCTTGTTGTGCGGGGTGAGGTCACAGCTATGCTAGGCCTTTACATGTTGCATGCTGGGTAATGTCTCCACCCTGATGTGTCTCTCCATCAAAGAGTGTGTACTACCAGATTTCTGTTCATTTCACACTGTGCCGCTCAAAAAGAGGACTATCTACTTGTTTTCACTTGTGATTCCACTGCAGTCTGGCTTAGTTTATATTCTATTGACCTCCCGCCGCGATATACATGGACTCAATGTCGTCAGTCTGTCTGTGCAAATGAAAGAAACACTTTCCACAGGAATCCTCCACATCAACATCTGAATATATTTTGGAGTAAATTTCTTTATTCTTTCAAGAAATACTTTAAGACAGTTTGGGAGTTAGATGAAAAGATTGATACCACTCTCGAGTCTGTCTAGTAAATATGAAGCTAATATATTATTTTGTCTTCTGTCCGATTAATTTCAATTTACCTCTTGTGTGCTATGAACTGCAAAAAGGAAAGTCCTGGCTTATTATTTCATTGACTGAATGCTACAACGAAGCTACAGCCAGCAGCAGGTTAGCTTAGCTTAGCATAAAGACTAGAAACAGGGGGAAACAGCTAGCCTGGCTCTAGCCCTTTACTCTGTGCAAAAACATTAAGAAAAAATGCGTAAGAGGTATATAAACAAAAATCCACAACGTTTCTGTGTCGGGGGAACAAGCCAGTAAGCCATAACAAGCTAGCTGACCAGAAGAAGGAGAACTAGATAAGGACAAAAAAGATGGACAGACACAAACCGAAAAGAACAGGTTTTTTCTCTAACTTTAAAGCTGGTTTAAACTCTAACAGAAAAGCTTTAAGTGGGTAAGCTTAGTAATGTATTGATTAGCAAACATCTGGCAAAATACTTGAAATGACATGTTAGCAGCGGTTTTTGTTTTAAGTATGTTTTTATTTAAACTGGATGATTCATGAATGTTGATCAGGATAATTGGGTTTGTCACAACACCTATTTTCTCACTGCATTTCTTTTTCTTCCTCATTTCACTCCTCCACTATCTGCTTGCTCCAACACTTCATTGAACCTATACAGTACCTACACTGAATAACCCTGACTAACCCATTTCTGGCTACACACCATAGACACACTCTAGATACATTGCATGTAACATGCATTCCTCCAAAATCCAGACATATTTTAGAAACATTGCCACTAAGAGTTAAAATATGAGTTGCTAATGGACTCACTGGTGTGTCTTAAGACATAATTAGCATAACTCTTACTTCTTAATGGAAACGGGCATCCTGGAAATATAATCTTACAGTGAATGAACGTAATACGTCTTTCTTGACATTTCCCCCGAGTACTTACAATTCTAGATTTAATCTGAAACATTTAAGTGCTCAACCTCACTTCACAAGATATTACAATGGAAAATGTATAGGTAGATCTTTTCTTCATTATACATTTGATCAGACTGGATATTGATTTCAGTGTCAGCCTACAGATAAATATGTTATTCTCTTGTGATGATAGAAAGTCTGCGAGGTAAAGTGGATACATATAATCGAGGTAATTTGATTTTGTTCACATAAGGTTTGTTGGTCTCTTTCTGTCCTCATACATCTGTTTTTGCTGTCAAACCACCAAACCGCCACACATTTCCATTTTATTACAAGTGGATGACTGATGGATGATCAGCAGAATAATTGTGTGTGTGTTACTGCACACATTTTCTCACCTCATTTATTCTTTCTCCCTCTTCTTCCAGTCATTTTTCACTTGTCCCTGTACCCTTAGTTCACATCATTTCATTTCTGTGTTTTTCCCTTGTGGCTTGACATCAGATGCCAGTCCTATTCGCTCACTCCTCCTCCTCCTCTCCCTCTGTCCCAAACCATATGAGGGCAGTTACAGGGCATCCTGTATTCCCTAACCAACAACTCCTTTCCCCCACCCTGTCCCCCATAACTCTCCCCTCCACCTCCCTTGTGGGGTATTACGCACCAGCTACCCCTTCACACACACACACACACACACACACACGTTCACACCTGCTGCAGGCGTCCTGGTGCCAGCCAGGTGCCAGTGATTTGGCGCTTTGCCCAGAAATGACTGGCACAAGTCTGGACATGTGTGTGTGTGTGGAGCTGCAGAGGGGCTTGTGTGTGTGTTTTTATGTGTGTGTATGTGTGTGTGCCTGCTCTTGGCAGAAGAAGCATGCCTCACATGCCAGAAATGAGTAAAGCCACTCGAGCTGTTGCATTTGAATACTCTGCATTACACGCACGTCTGAATATGTGCATGTGTATGTATTTGTGTATGTGTGACACGCACGAGGACGTCTAATTGCAGATGCTTCCGGCACGCCAGCCTTTTGGCGCCTATTACCAGTAACATAGCAGTGATTATGAGAAGTGATGTGTCTGTGTGTGTGTATATATTTGTAAACCCTGACCTGTGTGTGGCAGAGCAGAGAGAAGATTTCTTCGCTTCAGTGTACAGATCAGATCACTGCTTGAACATGGACATTACATGTCTTCAGTTTAATATTTGTGTGTTTTCACACGCTGCGGTAGCCAGGAGGGCCATTCATGGGGCAACCAGACGGTAAGAAAATAACACAAGTTGACTTGGATTAACCCAAGAGGTATGAAAGCAGAGAGGGCCAAAGATAAACATTTCTTATATCCCTCCACAGTTGTTATTTTATATCTTAGCCCTATGTCTCTTATAAAGGTAAAGAACATGTAGAAAGAGTTGGGATGGAGTGGGTTCAGAAAAACAGGGATTGTAAAGTCGATTTGAAAACGTGGGGAGCTGGTGATGCAGTTAATTCAGTCTTGATAAAGACAGGACGCACACGAGGAGAGATGTTTTTATTGTACTTGTGCTGAGGGGGGGATCTGACTGGAGGAATGAAAACAGTAATTATCATTTTTAAGCAGGTCATGTTTTGATGGCGTCATGTTTCATTATGCTGGGAAATTAGCATCGCTAAACAGGCCAGCGGGCTGAATGGTCTAATTAAGCAGCACAGAGAGGATTGTGTGTGTTCAGAGAAGGATTGGTGTGTGCATGTGCGTGCATGTGTGTGTGTGTGTGTGTGTGGTGATCAGTATTCTTGATGTTTCTTGGAGAGATGAAAGCATGCCCCATGCTTTGCGTTCATTAGCGTTAATGTTCTACCTGCATGATTTGTACAGCCTGTCTCTGAATGGGGAATCAATGGAGCACCATGGCAGGAAGTGTTTATGACGCTAATGTACTGACTGCCTTGTTAGGGATGATTACTGCGTAACGAGTTTGAGCTAATCAATGAAACCATCCCACGTCACTCATAATCCTGTATGAAACACAGGACTACAGTTTCTGCACAAAGCTCTCATATGGCATTTCTTTAAAATATAGTTTGGCACTGTTGCATTTAATTAACTTTTAATGAGCTTTACTGTTAAGTTGGGGGTAAATGGCAGCTGTTTGTATTGTTGTTGAGGTGGCTGTGGCTCAGAGGTAAAGTGGGTCGTCCACTAATCAGAAGGTTGGTGGTTATAAGATACTGAACCCCCGATGCTGTGAATGGGTAAATTCGGCATGTAGTGTAAAGCACTTTGAGTGGTCGGAAAGACTCGAAAGGCACAGTAGTCATTTGTGTATGTGTCTTAAAGGGAGTCAGTTGGTTGTGATGACACTGTTGTTTTTTCATTGTTTTTAAATCTCTTACCTTCTTCTTCAACTTCTTCCTCGCTAACCTGTGGCCTTCTAGGCTGTGCTACACAACTAAACCAACATCCCTCTCTATGTCCACAGTACCAGGGAGCACGTGACCCCGGAGATGAACAAGCTTCGTCAAAGCCTGAGGAGGAAGAAGCCCACCTACGTGCCAGAGGCCAGCAGACCGCATCAGTGGCAGGCTGACGAGGAGGCTGTACGAAAGGGCAAATGTAACTTCCCTGTTCGGGTGAGTATCCAAAGCCGGTACAGTACTGGTCTTGACCAGTATAACATAACAGTCATATTTTAATTTGTTTCTACCCCATAGGAACTATTTCCCTATAAAGTCACAACATATGTCTGACATAGCCTTTAAATCATTAAGATTTGTCAGTATAAAAAAGGGCAATAAATAATATTCTGTTAATGAAAAGGTACATATAACAAAACTGAATGTCTCAAGGTCATGAATGTATGGTATGTTGACAAGTAATCTCCCACTGTAGGTGAGGTTTACTCTGTATACATAGTAACACGAACCTCAAATAAATAAATCAGAGGGGCACATAAAAGGACAAATGAAACACATTACATTTATCTCATGCCAGTGCATAAGGACGCTCAACAATAACAGGTGCACTGGATCCTCATTTATCTAGCACTTTATCCTTTAACATCACAGAAGAAGAGCAAACCCAGAATGTGCTTCTGGAAAAGGCCAGATACTCTATTTACACCTCAAACATGTTTGTTATCTGTCCATCTCATCATTAAAATAGACTGTATCACACAAAAATGTGCTATCTTGCCAAACAAAATAAAATATTTTTTTATTTTATTCTCTCAGCTGAATGCCTCATATGCATGAAGTACAAATGGGGGCCGTTATTGATGGCACTGTTTACTGATAACCAGCATCAGTGTGTGTACCGTATGCCTATCGCTGAGAGCCTAAGTAATATGTTGAGGAGCTGGAGAGACAATGCCGGTAAGAGAGGGAGGAATGACATGGAGTTATAGATTAAGGACACCACAGGAAATGACAGGCTGAGGGATGAGGGCACACAGTGGGGACTGAGAGACATTGTGAGATATGAAATGAGAGAGCGAGAGGGATATAGAACTGGAAAAGAGAGGCATAAAGAAAGAAAGGCTGCAGACTAAATGGAGAAAGTAAAAGAAAAATACAATTCTAATGGAAACGGTCCTGATGGTAATGCTCCACAGAGCTTGCGATGGCAGTGAAGTGGAGCTTGGAGCTTTACAGCAAGGGATGGTAGCACTAAAAAAAACTTCTCAGCATCTTTACTGTTGCTTTTTTGTTCCCTGCTCATTTTTTCTTTCTTTCTCACGTCTCTGCCGTCTCTCCATTTTGACTACAAGGCATGCACTATTATGGTTTCCTCAGGTAAAGAAAACCATGTTCTTGAGCTCAATACTGAGAGAAACATTGGCCTGTTGGAAAGTTTACCAAGTGTAACAAAAAGACACTGAAGACATTGTCCTCAGTAGGTCATTGCTGAGTTGCCTGATTGATTTTTTGTCCATACTCCATCCTATGGAAAGTAGTACATATGCTGCAATTTTATAGACGTCTGTCAGCTCTAGCTAGATAATATGACATATAGTAATGATAACAAAAAACCCAGACTTAACCCAGTTAGCTCTTGCAGGTAGTGAGAAATTACCTTTGTGTGTCCCAAACCATCAACTGGCAGCACAGGTTCAAAGCCCCCTTCACACAAGTAATGTTAGCTTAAAAAATGTACATATATGAAATTCCTGCTGCACAGGTTAAGAGCACAGAAGTAATTTTGGATATAATATTAGTAACTTTAGCATGTATAAAAATCCTGCTGTTTACCATCAAATTAACAGGGCTGGATCTAGCAAAATATTGATGGGGGGCTGCATGGAGACTAAGGTGGCAGAAATATGTGCAGATTTAATCGCAAACAATCACATATTTGTTTAGAAAAGCCCCCAAATGAAGATATTTTGACTCAAAAATATAAAAAACATTACATTTTTGTGGCACATTAGCAAATCATTGAATAGAAATATCTAAAGATAGTATTAAAAATCAGTTTCATGGAACTTAAATTCTAAATGAATGCGTTAAAACTGACAGCATTTGACACCAAACTGGGATGGCAGTTGAGGGGGCCAGGTTTTTTGTAGGGATGCCACCCCTCTAGATCTACCCCTGGACACTAGATGTAGATAACTGCTGTGTGTACAGGCAAACTTTCACTCAACAGTACAGGAGCTAATAAGTATTGTTCACAGCCAGAGTATAACAGATGTTATACAGTTGACTTTTCCATCCATAGCCAGCAACATGTTACAGTGTGAGCTGTCTTACCTTAACATCAGTTTCTGTGCAAAACCCTTAACATCCAGGTGTGTCCAGATCGCTAGATGAACATACTGAACATTTTCCACACTTTGCTTTTGAGTTTTAATGCTGCGTATGACACAAAAACAACTTCTCACGTTGATCTCCTCATAAGCTCATTAATTTCAGTTTGTTTTCTACCCCCCTGCGTGTGTGTGCATCTAATGATGAAATCCCTCTACTTGTGATCTGCAAACTAAAAAACTTTACAAAAAAACATCTCATTCATAAACCAACAACACCTATTGTCCACGTATTGTTTACAGCAGATATTTTAGTTCAGGGACCAGTCTTCCCTAATCTCCGAGCTCTCCTTAAAACTCTAAAACTTGTCTCTTCCTCTTTCCTCGCCACTTGGCTTCTGACTAGAACAAAGCCACGGGGAGCTTTAATTGTGTCCCTGTGGCCTCTCTGTACGCCACAGAGCAGAACACTGGAGACACAACAGAAGGGGATGTGAGGCTATAAATGATTACAGTCCTCTCTCACTCGCTTTCTCTCTCTCTCTCTCTCCTGTCCTTATTATCAGCAGCAACACGTGGCTGTAAGTCTAGTATGGGTGCTTATTAGCTACTTGCCTGTCACTTACAGAATTACTGATGGGGCCTAATGAGGCTTACTTGTTTTTCTGTCACTTTGTCTCTTTCTTTTGTTTTGACATAGTTTTCAGTTCAGCTCAGTCTGCTTTACTAGCATGAGGGTTCGGTGAAGTGTTGCTAAAACATGAAAACACAGTGAAATGAAAAAACTTCACAACAATCAACAGCTGTTTGGTTTCAACTATTAATGTTTCTGCTGTCTTTGCTCTGCAGTACCTGGGGTTGGTTGAGGTGGAGGAGTCGAGAGGGATGCATGTATGCGAGGAGGCAGTGAAGAAGCTAAAAGTTGTAAGTATCCCACACACACACACACACACACACACACACACACTTACACTCCCCTGCTGCAGTACTGGAGGTTCACTTTGTTGTATAGAGGTGGTTACAAATACTAACCCCAAGCACTTCACTGGAGCTCATTACAGACCCAGTTGCGCAAAGCTCATGCACCAAAGTATCGACTGCAGGAGTATACACACACACAAAAACACACACACACGTTCAATACTGTCTGCAGTTACCTCTCCCGTCTTGTTATTTTCTTTACCACTTTCATCTCCCTCATCTCCCTCCCCAGCCTTATTCCATATGTCTGTCTGTGTTTCTATCCGTCTGATCCCACTACGCCCAAGAGAGCAGAAAATGAGATCTGGGCTAATATAAACTCACACTGACACACACAAACACACACACGCACACACAGTTTGCCCCCCTGGGAAGCTGGATTCGGACAGGGAGCGTGTGAACAGAGTGACACAGACTGGCCAGTGTCAGACAACCACACACTCAGCAGTGAAGACAGCAGGAGTCTGTGTCACTTTCTCCACAACCTTCACATCTGTAGCCTCGGCTTTTGCTTTTTTTGATGCAACTGGAATTAATCTTAACTTTCTTATCAAAGTCAACAAAACTGCAGAGCTACACATTTTGTATATTCAGTGTACACTCATCCTAAACCTGATTCCCCAGGTGAGAATGTAACTTTATCTAACAAAGAGCACGACGTTGTCAGAAAATCTCACAGTTAACTGAATCACAGGCAGTTTAAAGCGTACAGGAGAAATGTTTCATGCATTCACTCTTTTCTCCCTCTCACAACCATGTCCTTTAATTTGCTTTTCTCTTGTGATTCTCCCCTGCTGGATCAACTCTATTTCTTTCCATCCTCCATCTACATCAGCATCTTTCTCTAGCAGTGCTCTTTGCGGTTTCTCACACTGAAAACTTCCTACCAAAGTTATCTCTTTCTTTTCATTCCCCTGCTCCGCCTCCTCATTTAGCTTTCCTCTCCTTCTCTGCTCTTTTCCCTCCATCACTCTCAGTTTCTTCACCTCTGTTTTCACTCCCTCTGTCTTCCTCTCAATGGGATTATGCAAAAATTGAGGCTCCTTGTCACTTCGCTGTGGGTTTCAAAGCCATTGCCTGCAGTGCCCCTTCTTTCTGTTTCCCTTACGTACACACACACATATGCACACACACTTGCATGGAGTTGTTGCTTTTTTAGTCTGAGTATTTTTAGCTGGGCCCATGCTGAGTGTGTTATTAGCTCTGCCTGGTGCCCTCCTCTGGAGAAATAATTCTTAGTGCCAGCTGGCATAGTTTTTACCTCTGCCCGCCTCTCAGCTCTTAACCCACCACTACCTCATCTGCTGTAAGGATGTAATGATCACTTTACATAACCATGAGTAGTAGTAAAAGTGGCTTTACATGCTAGTAGCTTGTTGTCGCACCTCTGGTGAAATGCATTTACTGTGCTATTTGGTCTCTTGCCTAATTTATTTACTCTACTTCTACTACTTTTCTGTCTTTCCAGAGTGGGAAAAAGACAGTCAAGGCAGTATTGTGGGTTTCAGCTGATGGACTCAGGGTGGTGGATGACAAAACCAAGGTAAGAAAACACATTTTGTGTGTGTGTGTTGTCTCTGACTCCTTGTTTCATCCTCCCCTCTGTCTTCCCTTTCTGTCTACCTCATGGGGAACAAGGACAAGGAGGGCGTGTATGTGTCCTACAGTCATGTACAGTACACACTACACATGCATTTTATCTATGTCTTCACAGAGGTTTCAGGTCAGAAGAAGACAGAAATGTCTATTCAAGTCCTCTAAAACTCTTGGCACATATATCCTCACATTCAGTTAAGACACATTTTCCATCCTCAGACCACCAACTAAAGTCTCATTCTGTCCCAGATTGAGGACGCCACCTTAAGGCTGACAACAGAAGGATCCACCATACAGCTACCTTCTTGATGCTCCCAGGCTACTTTGGGCCTATGTATATATGTGTGTGTGTGTTTCCGAGCTGACATATGTGACTCATGGTTTCTTGCTGAAGGTGCTTAGTGGGGGAGGGAAGATCAAGTAAACACAGACACACACACACACACACATGCACTTGAGGAGTGTCTGGTGGCTAGGGAGGCCTCCTACAGAGTGAGTGCAGCTCACTGTGGCTCTATTGAAAGCAGAGCAGAATAAAGAGCAGTAGAGAATAGAGGAGAGAGAGAGCGAGCCCGATGGAGCAGCCTCTTTCTCTCGTTTTCCTTTTTTCTTGTGTTTAGAGGCCGCACACACATGACCTCACCCCTCCCAATCCCTCAGTCCCACTCCTACTCTCTCCCTCCACTTTAATCTCCCTCCTGTTTTTCTGTCAGTGATGTATCTCATCTAAACATATTAAAGGATAAGACTAGCAACATTCTATAACAATTTATTCTTCTTATTGTCAACAAATCCGATATAATAATATCTATACAGATATTTTTATATCTCATTGCTCTGTACCATAGAGATCCATTGTTGTTTAAAAAACAGTAATAGCACACCAGTGAGCCACACTGTTGCACTGACTGGCAAATGTATTTTATTAGGATGAGCATGGGTGCTGTATTTTATTAAGTCAATCCCACATACGTCCTCCTTCTGCTTTGAACACTCACCAGTGGACCGAATTTGTATTAATCCACATGTGAAAATAGTCATAGTCACATGCACTATTTTTTCATGTTGGGGTAACTTTTGGGATCGGTTTTGATCAATTTATATCTTCAGTTATAATAAACTGGCTTTGAGAGACACAGTCAGGATAGGGAAGTCATAAAGTCCCAAGAAACAGAAAAATGTATTGTTGGTTTTGTTTGTTTCATAGAATTAGTATTTGTTGACAATGAGTCAATATATAATAATACATTTAAGATGAAAAATACGACAGACAAGAGCAAACTGAGATTTATATGTTTGCACTGTTATGCTTTCTTTTCATCCTCTTTTACCATCTTGTCTAAATAACATTTCCTGTTTTTCCCCAGCCTTACTCCTTCTATAATGGTGAGGTGCATTTTAAACCGATACAGTATTTCAATTTCTTGTAACATGAACTGGTTTCAAGTTTAGAGTAAGTAGAGTAAGTCTAGACTTACAAACTAGCTAAGACTCCAAAATTGATAAATGTTTGGTGGGTTAAAATCGTTCGAAACAAAAGTCATTCCGTCAGTCAGCTCATATGTGCATGTTTGGTAAACTTTGTGCCCCCTTTCTGTAAAAAAAAAAACAGGAGAAGCACAATTCAGTTATTGACATAATTTCCACTTCAAGAAAGTTAAACTTCTGTTATTTTCCAGAAATCTCATCAATATTTTACAGTTCTCCTCCTTCCTCCTTTCTTTCAGTGCCTCTTCGTCACCTTTTATCATCAGTTCATCCTCCGTATATGAATCAGTGTGCCTGCCTAATAACACCCACACAGCCATTATTCAAACACTTTCCCACCGTCAGTGAATGTACTGTATATGTGTGCGTGTGCAAAAGGGGCACATCTCGACATGACCTTCATAATGCATCAATAGAAAGAAACAGTAAAGTCTTTTCTTGCACTCAAGGCAGAGAGACTTGTCTGCATAGATGAGACACTGTGAGTCACATGCTGCTGTGCGGTATTCTTCCTTTCAGTGATGAAGGGACATGATCTGAATCATTTTTACCCACAAACACTTTCTTCTTGCGCTTCTCCTCAAAAATACACCTCACATGAGCACATACACCACACATTGCTCTCTGCTCAGCCTTTCACCTCAGCACCAGCATCCCCCTTGATTCACTAATTGGCCTACAATGAATGGACTGTTATTCTTCATCCTCTTTCTCCTTCTTTTCCCCTCCTCATCCTCTATCTTCCCCTCACTTTGTTTTCGGCGACACTGGGGGAGAGGAAGGAAGTGCGTGGATGAGTGTGTGAACCCTCATTCTCTTTCTTCCCTTTCTTGTCCCTCTCGCCTCTTGTTTTTCCTTCGCTTTCTGCTTTTGGTGAGTCAAAGAGGTGAGCCAGGGGCCCCTTAATGTACACAGAGAAAGAGAAGGGCCCCTTTTAGTTTCCTCTGTAGTGACTATAGACACAGAGACAGGCTGAATAACCCCTTTATAGAAGGAAGGGCAAGTGGTGGAAACATCTCAGAAATGAAAAGAGGGTTCAGTGTCATTAGTGTGTAGTCACTTGCTTTTCTGTCATTGGTGGATATGTAAATAGATTGGAGTGAGAGGGGTTTCATGGGGTTAACTGAGGTTGAAAGCAGTGTGTCAAGTATTGGATCGGCCTACACGCTGGTGTGCTCAGTACTAAAGCTATATTTCCTGTCTGTCATCGTTTAGTTAAGCTGCTGTTAGAAAGACAAAACCACGTCAGATGTGATTTGATGCAATCTCCTTGCTGGAACAATTCGATTGACTTGATTGTGGTGCTGTCAAATTGGATTCTCTCTGAGCCCTCTGTCTCTCTTTCTTGGTTTCTCTCTCAGGACCTCATTGTGGACCAGACCATAGAAAAGGTTTCATTCTGTGCTCCTGATCGTAACTATGATAAGGCCTTCTCCTACATCTGCCGAGACGGTACTACCAGACGGTGGATGTGCCACTGCTTCATGGCTCTCAAAGACTCGGTAAGGGGTCAATTAACCTCCCATCTACCCCTCAGGGAGTTTCTCTATATTAGGGGATTACTCTCCATATTCTGAGACAAATTGACATCATCCAGCTGAGTTTATATTAAAAGTTGAAACCTTTATGAATTTCCAAACAAATTTAAACTGCACATAATTGATTAGCTTACAAAGAAACTACAGCTCCCATGAAAATCTACCAGCATGGCAGCACGGGTACTTATGTCATCATAGCTTGGTTTAGTCAACAAGCATGATGTGTTTTTTTTCAACTTTTTAACTGTAAACTTTTACAGCATTTGGTACTCTCTGTACCACTCTTATTACGGACATATCTGAGTAACCATTGCCATGGTGTTTGTTTAAGGCTACTAAAATGACTGACTGAATAAGTCCTAGTTGAGTGTTCAGATAGTGTCATCAATTTTACTGTATATATTTTTTAATTACCTTGTATCCTTGTAGACAATATTAGATATTTTTTTTAAATTACTGTCATTATCTGCACAGAGTAAACCACATGGCATACTATTGAGTAATCATTGGTTTAACTAACAATTAAACCTATTACAAATGTCAGTGGGATATTGAATGATGAGGATGAAAAAATGACGAAAGTCCTAATATTTTTCTGATTTAAGCTTCTAAAATGTGATTTCCTACATTTTATAGGATTATGAAGCGCATTTAAATTTTGGACTGTTTATTACTTTTTACTTTTTTAATTACTTTTATCTATTCTAACCTCTGTTGTTTCCATTTGCCATTGGGATGAGAAGGTTGTAAAGTAAGACAGCTGCAAGAGAACCAGTGCTGTCATGGTGCATTGTGGATTCAACCCCGTGGTGGTTTCATCAGCTTAGACCGTGAGTTGGATTATTAATGTGGACGGAAGAGAGCGCAGCACAGACCTGCGGGATTAGGAGAAGGGATTAGACAGAAGCCTGTGGAGTTATCTGTCCATCTCTGTCTATCTCTATTTCCACCACGCTCTCCACATTTCTATCTCCTCATCCTAAACTGAATTGTACAAGTGGACATGGCTGTCTATAAAGAGTGAATGAGTGAAGAAAGGCAGAGAGGGTGTTGGAGAGGTGTTGGGAAAGTAGAAATTAATCGCAAAAGGCAGGCTGGTATTAGTTGCATTCAGTGCCACAGAGCATGAACTCGTATTGACAGCGGAAGAGATTTGTGGTTGTTAATTGAACCCTATTCTGATCCTCACTGTGATGGCTGTATTTTATGTGAATGTATAAACTTGATTTGAAGGTCGACAAACAATCATATAAACATTAAAAAATCTCTGTAGAAAAAAACACAGTCAATACAGCCAACAGTGAAGACTGGTTAAGATTTGACCTTTAAACTGTATGTTTTTTGCTCCACCAGGGGGAGAGACTGAGCCATGCAGTTGGCTGTGCCTTTGCTGCCTGTCTGGAGAGGAAGCAGCGTAGGGAGAAGGAGTGCGGCGTGACGGCTTCTTTTGACGCCAGTCGCACCTCATTTGTGCGTGAGGGCTCCTTCCGCGCCAACTCTTCCTGCAGCCAGCAGGGCAGCAGCAGCGAGCGAGATGACAAGCTGCCAGACAAGAAGAAAGGTAGGAAGATATTTCAAAGTGTGCACACATTCAAATATGGGCCTTTCAAGTACTGCTCATACAGTTGAAATGTGAATTGATCCTTAAAATGTTAAAAAGTCAAGCTGAGTAAACTCATAGAGAGTCACAGTTACAGGATTATGTAAAACAATAACAGGTCTTAAACAGAAATGACCACACATGCACTTCCTCCTCTAGACCAACCTTCTGCAATCCCAGCCCTCCCACCTGGCACCGCCTCCCCACCTGAGGGTGCAGCATCCCCCATGGAGCGGCCAGAACCTGGCGGGCCTCACGCCATCCCTCGTCGTCACGCGCCCATCGAGCAGCTGGTGCGCCAAGGCTCGTTCCGGGGATTCCCCGCCCTCAGCCAGAAGAACTCTCCCTTCAAGAGGCAGCTGTCGCTCCGTCTCAACGACCTGCCATCAACACTGCAACGCAAGACCGACTTCCAGGCCAAGAACCCTGGTGAGTTGGGAAGTTCTTGAAGTTAGACTCATAAATAATGATGAAGGGACCTGCTGACCTTCTGACTTAACTAAAGGTTTACTAGGGTCAGACAGTCTCAACCTTTTGCTGCTGCTGCAGAAAGACTGCAGAAATTGCAGTATGTAAAAGAGCTGGGGTTAGGGACTGTATGAAAATGATTAGGGGGAGGTGAGGTCAGAAAGTGGCGTGATGATTTTCATTTTTCTCTAAAGCAAAGAATTATATCAAATTATTTTTTGGTATTTTGAAGAAGTCAAGTCACTACTATTAGAGTTGCACACAAATAGAAACTACACATGGCGACGCGTTCCACTTGTGTCATGGTTGTTTGCAGATTGGAAAATTATTATATTTTCCATTTGGCTTCCGTTTGGGATCACTGACTCCCATCTGAAGAGGTCCGAGCAATCATATTACAAAATAAACCTTCACCAATCTCAGATGAATTTATATTCATGTTTTCATACAGACAAGGTGTAGTTCTTCTTGCCTTTCATTAAATGTGGGCCAAGATAAAAAGCAGTTATGTGAAGTGCTGTTATTATTGCTGTTAGTGCCAGCGCTGATGGCTGGGCATGTGCGGCTCTCTAAGCTCTTGGCTTTTTACTAAGGACAATTAATAATAACTGATTTGCCCTGCACAGGTTGAACAGGAACAGGAACGCACACACATAGACACACCCACTCTGTGTGGTACCACAGGATCAAAGCGCTCAGTAGCAAGGCTGATTATAGTCATTAGGAGAGATGAGAGAGTTGACTGGGGGACTCCTCTGACTGGAATACTAAACCACAACATTTAACTCCCACTCTCGCCGTCTCTCATATTCTCTCCTTTCATTTCCGTCTCTCACTCCCCCATGAACGTTAGTGTATATATCCAGCAAATTTGGTGCAGATTTTATATGCACTGTGCTCTCTCTCTTTCATTATCACACACACCGATGCACACAGCCAATTCCTCTGCCTTCCTGCTCCCTTGTGACTCTCTGAACAATGTGTGTATTGATTTGTGCGGTCAATCAGCTGTCCTGTTAGCCTTCAGCAAGCCCTTTGCCAGTCCTCAAACCTGCACCAAGAGAAACGCACACATACACATATAGACACACACATAAAGTGCTGAGAGTGCTTCTGAACTCTGTGTGACATTAACAAGAGTAGGGGAAGACAAGAATCACATTGTTGGTCTTTCCGGAACATAGCACAGAAAAATCTTTAATGTGAGACCTTACAGATGCTTCCAGCACCCTATGAACCTCCAAATATAATTCAAGGCTTGTAGCCACACAATGTACTCAGATGAGACAGATGTTTGATGTTTGACCCACAGTGACCACATCTGTGGTAAACACATATTCATTTATTTCACTTTAATCCCACTCCTCTATACATTAAATTCTTCAGCATGTGTATCTTATAACATTTAAACTCAGTGTCAAAAATGTCATCAAACTCCTCTTTGTCCAAAGTGTTTTGGATAAAATGTGACAGCAAACACAGGAAGGATGCAGGAGTGGAGCAGAGCAGGAGGAAGAAACAAAATTCCTCTGTCTCCAAGGCCTTCGTTGTGAAGGGAGGGACCAGGGAACGAAGACCAGGGAATTAGATATGATATCTATTTATATCTGCGGTCTGTGCAGGAGAGGTTTAAAGCTGTAGTCCAAATCAAAGTCAGACAGGAACATTATGCCGCCTAATCCCTCATTGGTAGGATCAGTTACAGCTGGTTTAAAAACATGGATAAGCTAAGCCAAATTCACCTCTGTCTGAGTCGTCCCCCTGCACAAGACACACCAGGCAATGACATAGCGGCCTGAAATGTACATAGAGTATAATGTTACATAAGTGTAGCTCAAACAGTTCAGCTTAGTCTGTAAACATTTTTCTGACTGAGTATATAAAACCTTTTTAATAAGAAGTGATTAGCACAATGCCATGTTTGTTTTGAGAATCTTGTGTTTTTGGTGCTTTTTAGGTCAATAGCGGCCAGCATCAAAGTCTTCATCTGCTCCACTTTCTATGCTTTTGATGCTAACTGGGACTGTTAAACAAATGAATAAATATTTTTTCTCCCTCTTTTTGTTTGTTTGTCCCTCTACTCAATCCTCTTCTTCTCTCATTCCACCTCCTCTTTTCATTATCTTCCTTATTGCCATTGTCTCGCTCTCTTTTTTCCCATCTCTCCTCCCCTCTGTGTTTCCCTTTCTTGCTAGTACCAGAGATGGACATGGGGTTGCCAGGTGAGGGAGACAGTAGTATTAATGCCCTGTGTTGCCAGATCAACACCTCCTTCACCAAGCCATCGGACGAGCTCTTCTCCAACCCCTCTTTGTCTGCAAATGGCCCTCCAACCTGCACTGTGCCCCCGGCCCTGCCTCCACCGCCTGCACCAATGCAGGGTAAGAAAGATTGCATCAGATCAATAATTGTATTGATTTTTTTGTTCAAATATTGCACACTCTGAACCAAACTCAGTGGTGAGGAAATAATTACACTTATTCTAAATCTTTAACTTTATCCCTCCAGCCACTTCTTCCTGGGTGCAGCCAGAGCCTCCACTCCACTCTCCTCCTCCGGTTTCTGTGGCGATGCAGATGCATATGCAGATGCAGAGTGGACACAGGCGCACACCCTCGGAGGCTGAGAGATGGCTGGAGGAGGTCTCCAAGGCTGTCAAAGCTCAACAGACCCCTCCCCCAGGCCCCACAATCCCCACCATCCCTGGACCTCCCTCCATGTCGAGTCAACAGATGTCCAGTCAGGCAGCCATATCAGCCGCCCAAGTATCCACTGTCCCGATGTCCCTTGGCACCATGTCCAAACCTCTCATCTCAGGCCCCCCTGCTCTCTCAAGTCAGGCCCCGATGCCCCTCCCACCCATGTCACTATCATCAGTTCCTCTAATACCAGGCCCACCCGTGTCAGGCCCCCCTATGTCTCTACCTTCCATGTCCATTCCCACGATGTCCGGTCCGAGCATGTCTGGGGCCCCCATGATCCAGCCCTCCCTCCCCGGGCCGCCAGGCTCCCTTCCAAGCACCATGCAGCCATTCCCCTTGGCTTTTGATGCCACTCCAGCCCCTGTGGGAATGTTCGCCAGCCAGCCTGTCCAACCAGCATTCGTGCCCATGCAGACCTACATGCCAGGCTTGGCCAGCAGTATGACCTATCCCAACGCCAGCGTGCCTGTGGTGGGCATCACTCCATCACAAATGGTGGCTAATGTCTTCTGCACTGCTACAGGCTCATCTGGTGCAGGTGGAGCCATGGGCTCAGTCGTAGGAGGACCCAAAGTGGGGTCACTCGGAACAGTTGGGCCATACCATTCACACCCAGGAGCACCTGCTGCAGTCGGGCACAGTGGAGGGTTTTCCACACCGCCATTCTCTTCCACTCCGCCATTATCAACAGCCATTAATGGCCTCCCACCGCACAGCAGCGTCATGATGGACCTCCAGAATGGGACCACCAACAGTGGTGGCAGCAGTAGCAGTTGGCCGCCAGAGGGCAGCCAGCTAACAGCTCCGGCAGCCAGCGATTCCCAAGACGATGATCGTTTTGAGGCCAAGTGGGCGGCACTGGAGGCCAAACCAGCGCCTCAGCAGCCTGGGAATAAGGCACCAGCTGCAGCAGCCAACCCATTTTCCAACAATCTTCAAAAGACTTTTGAGATTGAGCTTTAAGCCAGAGCTGGCCTCCCAAAGCTGTAGCTCTAGCCCTGGGGTTAAAGCCTGAGAAAGCCAGGCGCTAATTCCAGCATCTCTGCTTAGAACAGGATTCCGGTCCTTAAAGTTACCCTAGCATCTGACCTGTGGCAGCCTAGCAACTTGCTAAAAGTTCTCATAGGAGTCTATGATATATTGATCTTAATTTCTTTCTCTACACACCCACGAGAGCTTGGAAGGAAGTTGGCAGATTGCTGGGCTGCCATTGGAGGATCAGGTCTCTAGCTCACTAGACTTGATGGACTGAATCCTTCCACTCTACCCGCTACCCACCTCTTTTCCCTGCTTTCACGTCTCCACTCTGGCTTTACTTTACCTGCTGCAAGTCCCTGGATGTACTGTATGTGCCCCCTCGAGGACAATGTGGGGGGACACAGCTCAGTGGTTTCTTTCTTTAAAAGTGGACTCCACTTAGATGCATTCCAAACCCATGAAATGTTTTTCTTTTTCTGGTGGAGATCTTGCTGGAGAATTTAGCGGATATGACTACATTACAAGACGTGCAGAGAAGTGATTTGTTGACTTCTGATCAGACTGATGCTGATCTCAGCCAAGCACAGCAAAAGTTTGGATACCTGAAAGGACTAGCCAATGATGTAAGACCCGACCCTACCAACTCAAAAGGACTTACTGACTAATAGTAGAGATTTATGGCCAAAATTATTTTATTTATTGTATTTCATTTTTTTATTTTAACAAGTTATATATACTTAAAAATCAAATTTTTAAAGCAGTGTTTCAGGAGCATTTTGTTTTCCATCCCCTATATTTATTTTTGTTGAACCATAAAGAGGAGGAAAACTACAGGTAGCACACAGGAAACAGGTGTGATTGGGCAGCAGTAGAGGGAAACATAACAGGCAGGGGCGGATCTAGAGAAATATTCATTAGACAGCAATAGGGATGGATCCGTTAAGGTGTAGCAGAAATACATGCTGATTTAATTGCAAACAATCACATATATCAATATTTGCTTGGAAAAGCCCCCAAATTAAGTTATTTTAACCAGGGTTAGGGTTTTTAATTTAAATGTATTATTATGTAATGCATAATAGCATTGAATGGAGATATCTCAATACATTGTTTTATTTCCAAATATTCAGACATTTTCCTAATCTTTTTTTATTGAACTTAGTCTAAATTGTGGACATAACAGATCATTAAATTAATTTCCGTCTTTTAACATTTTATTTTTGATGAAATGAATCTAAATTAAATGTGTTTAATTTAAGTAAGTATGTTTTTGGTATTTGACGCCAAACAGTTTTTAAAGGTGGTAGCTGCCACCCCATGTCACCCCTCTAGATCCGCCTCTGGAAACAGGAACCAAATAGCAAGGGCTGACAGTACAGCCGTGTGTAGTGCAACATGTGAGACAGTAAGTGTATATAGCGGCATGTTTCTTCCAACCGTTAGCCCTAACGTATACTGTATACGCTCCACTGCTGGTGAGGCCAGTTGAGTCAATATAGCTTCACTTTCTGTTGCTAAAGCTTCTCTTCAAGGGTTACTGGGACATGAAAAATCACTTCTGGATATCCAGCACGCAGACACTCTGGACAGGACAGCACAACAGCCCTTTGGACTCCATCTTCTCCAGAGAAATCCAAGGAACTTCAAAAACTCAGTGGAAACAGAAAAAAATATGCTCTATAACACTGTGCAACTGGTTAGAAAATGATGCACTACATTCCAACATTCATAAATCCTTTAATGTGTTCAAACACAGGGTATAGTCTCATCACGTACAGTATGACTGTGTGTTCACCTCTACTGTACTACTGTATCTCATTACAGACTCAATGATTTGAGGTGAAAATAGAAGAGGAACATGAGCAGACATAGACTGAGGTGTGGCAAATGAGAACTGATAGAAATAAAGGTTATACTGTATTTTCTGATGCAGAATTATTAAGAGCAGATTAACAGGAAGAGGAAATATAGAACAGCGGAAGGATAGATTGCTAGAGCAAATAAGGAAGGTTAAGCTGTATGTGAGAGACTGAAGGAGAGGATGGAGTTATACCTTTAAAAAATGAGATGGAGGAAGTCTGAAGAGAGGAAAAGGAGATAGGATATGAAAAGAAAGATGAGAGTGAGAGAAAGAGTAGCCCAGCATCCCAGAACTGTCTGCCATTTTTACATCTTCGTCTCAAAGCTGAGCCACTTCCATTTCAGCACCATGTTCCTCAACTTCTAAAACCTCACAAACAACATATTTCATCATATTTAAAAAAAAAAAACGTTGCTTATTATATAATTGCAGTCTCATAAACAAGATTTTTTCTAAGTATGTGCAACTTCCTATATAGTTACAACTTCAGTAATGTCAACAAAGCTTTCTGTGTTTTAACTTGCAGTTTCTGGCATGATTCATAAAAAAGTTCAGGTCTGTTTAAGAAGATGCAACATTACAAAGTAGAAATGTTCTTTATAGACGGGTTTTTCCATGTGACGAATGGCAAACAGGTGGTTTCTGTATGTTCTATAAACACTGTAATCTGACTAGAGATGCTCCTGCTATGTTCCTTGGCAATTGAATTGTATGGATATGGACTGGCAGTGATTAGGTTTCCTGCCCATTAACTCCCCACAGTTTAATTAGCTTATTGGGTCTCTTCCTGTGGCAGCGATCCCGTCTGATAGGCTGCCTTCTCAGAAAACTTAAATTTATGTGCCACCGGCCTGATGTATACCATCTCGGGTCCTCCCAGGGTTTTGTCCTTTGTTTTCGGACAAATCAATATTTCTGCCCCACCAAACAAATCCAAATAGCTCTCTCTACCCTCCTCTCTCTACAAGACAAGACTGACTCACTCATGAAATCAATGCTTTTATTACATTGAAAATATATTTTAGCCCTCGACTCTTGTTTGCACGCCCTCCAAATTATAAATGTAGGTTAATTGTGTTCCGCATTAAAGCAAACTAAATGACCTCATAAACTTGATTGTAAAACCATAGTTTAGTGATGGTAACAAAGCAAACCAGTGGAATTTATTTTTAATCTTTATTTACAGAATTTTTGTATTTAAACCTACATATTTGTATTGTAATTACATTGTACAAAAGATAAATAAAGTAATATAATATTACTCCTGCTCATGTTTTGTAGGTGGTGGCTTTTTAGCTTTTCATCTTTCTCTTTCCTCAAGTGAGCCTTTGATTCTCTCAGTTTGTCTCTCTATCCTTTATACTAACCTTTATTTTATTTTATTTTCCTTTCTGCCTCCAAAGATCTCAACAGCCATGTCCAGTTACTGATTTGACTCTACCTGCCTTTCTTTTTTTTTTCACCCAGCCGCTGAGTGGATGCAGGGCGAACCTCTAAAACATGTCAGACGTTTAAAAATGTGAAGCATGTCCATCATCACAGTGGATGGCCAGAACTTTTATTAAAACCCTGGTTCTGGAAGTCCCATTCATTTTTCCCATTAAGTGACACTGTGATCACTTGGGTGTACCAAATGTACAAAAGATGAAGAACTGAAAATATCTGGTTCTTTTATAAAAAAGTCAAAGGAACAAGCCCTGTGTCCATTGAAGTTTTGGGGTAAGCGTTAACAACCCCAAAGGTGCATTACAGTAAGAAACATCCAATCACAGAGCTTAAAATTCTGTGATCTAATGGTAGGTGGAAACTAGATCTAACTAATTTTACATTTTGTGTTCTCTGGTCGCTTTCTTGCTGGGATTTATATCAGTCTGTTAAATATGCAACAGTCAGAACACGGTTACCTTGTGTTGTGTTGCATAAAAAGGTAATTGCCTAACAGACCTCTAAAATCATAAGTAAACCTGTTTTAAAAGTATTTCTGATTTCTGATTTCTGATTTATCTTGTTTAATCTGTAAAACAACTGAGGTGTAAAAATCAAAAGTTGTGTTTTTATTGTCGCTGCATCCATTTTATCAAACAATCACGCTATAACATGTAATCAGTGAACTTTAGAAAGTTTTTTTTTTTTTTTAACTCTGAACAGAGCCAGGCTAGCTGTTTACTACGGCTTCCAGTCTTTTTGCTATGTCAGTTAATGACTGCTCTTGCCTGCTTCATATTGAACAGACAAATATTATAGTGGAAACCAAATAAGCAAATTTCTAAATCTGTATCATATTTGTATGCCACCTTATTCCTCTCCTCATCATCTGTACCTTGTCTCTCTCTGCTCAACCCCCCAGCTCCTGGATGCTTTCTAACCAGCGCTGTCCTCTAGTCAGCGTTGGTGCTGCTGCAGCTCAGGTCACTAATGGAACTAGACAAGGCCGCTTTTCTTCTTAAGGGCCGTGAGAAACAGGGAGGACACATACACACACACATGCACACTGAGCTCTTGAGTGTTGGTAGCAGTAACTCTCACCCAGCCATTGTCCTCTGATCTGAGGACAGAGTCAGTGTGTGTGTGTGATGTCAAAGAGGGAAGACCAGCTGAGCTCGATAACTGTTGTAAAACTTGTGTTTTGTGTTTTAGCATGGCCCTTATTACAGGTTACTGTAATTCATTCATTGTGCACCATGCTGCTTATATGAAAGTTAAATCAAAGTCTGTGTTAATGAGGCCAAATTATGTAGGTTCTTTGATCAGGGCTGTCTTTGTTCTGCACAATCTGAAAATGAAAACTGTAATTCTCAGTTACACACTGTGTCAAAGTCTCAAATCTATAGTTCTTTTCCTCAACAGTATAACCCCAAACCCTAACCCTTTCTCTCATTTCTTAAACACATATACACCAAAAGGGCAAGAATTAGTGTACAGTATGTATCACAGTTACTGGACACAGAGGGACAATGGCCCGGTCATACAGGAGGGAGGATGCAAAATCCTTCTGTAGCCGTTGGTTGGAAAGAGGCATTTGGTGAGAGTCTGGATAAATTAGCTGACATTATCCACTCAGGTAGCTAGCAGTTCATCCATGTTAGCAAGCAAGCTAATCTTAGCTAACATTGTGAACATTGCTAACAATGTTAGCTAACATTAGCCATATAAAACCACAGTATCGCCATATATAGCACATGCTTTTCAGTAATGTTAGCTTTCACTTTAGACTGTGTTGCAGGTCGTTGTTGACATTTGTGGATGCCATTTCTAAGTTAAACACTGTTAGACAGCTAGAGAGGGCAATTGGGAGCACACGATGCAGGTATTTGATTTGAGCCATTATAGGCAACCAAGAAAGTCGGGGAAGGTCTAATTTTTTAAGTTGTATTACAAAACAACTGTTCAGACATTGGCAGTACAAATTGATTAATAGCCTACATGTAAACTGCTTTACATTCGCACACATTGCACCTTTTAATGTTTTGAGTAAGTGACGGCCTTTTGCAGGACAAATGATATGATGTTTCCCTTAATGTTTTGAGAACCACCACAGTGTTTCTGAAAATGTGCTTAAGCAATTGAGAAAAACTGTAGTGTGGTGGCTAGCTTTATAAAATGTTCAAAAATGTATTCTAAATCCTAGTTTTTCATCTTCAGAATATCCACAGATAATTATATGATTAATAAGTATGATTAATATTCTACATTCTGGATGACAATATACCATCTAAACATAACTTTTATAAAATGAGTTAATAATATATTATATATTTAGTTATATTTGCTATAATAACAAACTCAATTTATTTTACCCACACACACACAGCATTAGGTGAACCACAACACTGCCTCCACCTACCTGCGCACTTTGCATCATACAATAAAGTTGCTGAAAACAGTCTACATAGGAGATAGAGATGCTTGGTTGCCATGGCTACGCAGTGAAAGACTAATTTATAACAGCTAAGAAGCACTGTAGTCAGCAAAAACTGCCTCCTATACATTAAAATTGAAGTGCCAGAAGAAATGATAGTAGCTGAAAATACAATATCATCCTAATGGATTCTCTAGGCAGGTAGGACAAATTTGTGTGTGTGTGTGTGTTTGTGGGGGGGGGGGGGGGGGGGAGAGGACGTCCCCCCTGTTCTTTATTTGTGTTTTAAAAATCTAGTTTTTTTGCACATACTGCAGCCAGGACTCAAATGAAGTGAAATGATTTGAAGTGTGTGTTGTGCTCATTCAGAACAAATTAATTCAAGCTAATCATACACAAGCCTGTGTGTGATTTTTGCATGGTGTGACTCAACGCAACTAATGCTAGCAGACAGACAGAGATCTGAGTGTGGATGGAAAACATTACTGTGGGCTATGTTGTTTCCACTTCAAATTATGAACCCTCTCTCTCTCTCTTACTCTGCTTTTAATGGATGCAGAATTAAGGTTGTGCTGCTTTCCAACTTTTTTGCATCACTGTGTATATACACACACATATATATATACACAATTAAATATATATACACAATTAAAGGTATATACACAATTAAATAGAAATTGAAAGGAAGGATGTGTCTATGTGATATATGTGACCAAATAAGTGTGTGTATGCGTCTGTGTGATGGCAACGTCTGATAGCAGTATGAGCCTAGACACAGTAATGGTGTTTGTGTAATGGGCTGTGCCTAGATTGTCAGATCAGCACTGGATAATGCCTCCATGCTACACACACACCCACACCCACATCTTTCTTATTGCTACTTCATCACACAAAGGCACAAAGGTACACACACACACACACACACACATATATATCTATATGTGTGTGTGTGTGTGTGTATAAGAAGAATCTGCTGATGTTTTCTGCATTTTGATTGCATGTCACATAAATTCCTTTCAAGACTTGTTGTACTCCAAACACACAAACACTTGCTCTCCTCTCTCTCTCTTTCCACAACACACACACACACACACACACGACACACCACATTGGCTAATGCTTGCTAATTGCAATGGATATAGTGTTGGCAATGTGACCTTGCAGGTCTTGAAGCTAGGAGGAAGTAATTTAGCATTGATTAATTGTATGTGTTTGCTATTGATTATGCTGGCAGCTTGCCTATTGTTTAGTACACAAGCTGGTCCAACAGCATGACAGGGGGGCAGAAATGGTAAAATTCTGGAGAAATAACGTTGAAAGAAGTGAACCAGTGATAACATTTTGAATTAATTTTGTACTGAGCAACACAGGCATGTGTGTGGTGTTGTGTGTGTGTGTGTGTGTGTGTGTGTGTAATAGCAAACGGTCAAGAAATACTGACTTTGGCCCTCCAGGGTTCGAAGGAACCGCAAATGTCAAGGCAGGGCACACACATACACACCATCTGTACCGCAATATCATCCTAAAAACTGTGCCCATCTCTGGCATTTTGCGGAACTTGTGCCATTGCTGTTTCCTATGTATGGCAGTGTATCACTTCCACGCCAGAGAAAGGAAAACAGATCAGTATCATATTTTAATGTGAAAAGTTTGTTGTTTTAACAAGATGTTTTTCATTTTCAACACTGTATTTTCACATTATTCCAACATACAAACTTATCATGGTATGTTTTGTTACAACAACATACCTTTGTGTTGTACTACTGCTATCATGTTATGATAACATGATAACTTATATTGTTATAATAACATAACATTGCAATATAAGTTATCACATTATAATATGAGCCTTTTACATTACAGATAGATAAATTGTATATTTTTGTAATAAGTTTTCACATTACAATGTGAGACGTTTTATGTTAGACAAAAAGATAAATAAGTAATAAAAAGTAAGATTAATAGTATTTTATTATAACAAGCAAATATTCTTGTTTTATAGTGATACATTTGTATGTTGTAATTATGTGAAATGTCTTGTTATGAAGTGAAAAACAACATCTATAGACTTTTCACAATATGCCGTGATACTGATCCAGTTTTCTTTTTCTGGCGTGGCAGCATTATGCTGCCGTACTTATGGCGTTATAGACCCATTGCAAAATGATGAATCTCATCAGAGTTATGAGCAGAAATACTGCGATTGGCCCAGCAAATATTTTTTAGGTTTAACACTTGAGATTGCTATATTTAGGTTCACAGATGAAAATGTCTAATATTAAGATTAAAGATGGTTGAAGGTTTGGTATGGTTAAGGATTGAGAAAGAACATAGGCAAGACTTCTATCTTTGCCCAGAACTGCAGTCCACACACACACACACACACACGGACACACACGGACACACACACACACAGTGTCAGCTTCTACCACCCCCTGCCAGCAGCTGTCACTCATCAGCGCTGGGTGCCAGAGAGGACCAAAGCCAGCCTGCTCTCACTCACCCATTGTTTTCTTTGCTCAAATCATCCAAGCAGTGAAGTATAACATCTATTTACTGTGCCACAGTAGCAGAGAGGGCTTCCCTGCATGCTGTGTTATACCTAATAAGCCTTAAGGAGATGGGGAGTCATCAAAATGAGTGCTCAGTCACAAGCTTACTCACTTGCTCACTCACTGTTTAGTGTCACGTGGATGTTTGTCAACAATATGAGTAAATCCTCGAATATTTACGTGTTTTTTTCCTCTATGATCCTGCCACAGTAAGTAGGGCTCTGATTACACTGTATTAATACATCGGTTTGTGCTTATGTAATCATATAAAGCTCCTCTAAGTATGTGATGGTGATGATGCATTATGACTTGACTGCAAACATCACTGCAAACAAAACATGTATGTAATCATATACAAACCCAATCACCTCTGCTGGCCGTACATGGGACCCATGTTTTAACCACTGTGGATTACAACAGGAGGTAGAATGAGCCCCGGTTATGGAGAGCAGTTTGAGCCTCTTAAAACATGAATAACTTAGTGGCAGACAAGATGCAAATTTCTGACTTCCAAATAGAACAGCTTTATAGTAAAATCCCCTGCTGGGACTCACCCAGGACAGTTAGCAGTGGGTGGTCTCATGTAAAATTTACTATGGTGCAGCTACAATATTTCTGCTCATCTAGCGCCCCCCAGTGTAGAAACAGGGCATCACAGCATGGACCCATCAGTTTATATTATGCTACTAAAACGAAAATAGATCCCACCAGTCCGGATAAACACAGATGCTCGTGAGCTCAATATGTTAAACTAATAACCAATATTAAAAGTGAATTCTTTTGTTGTAATTTTAATTACCATGTCTAAACTTTAATAATAATGCCAACTACATTGCAGTATAATCCATACTAATCTTGTTAACTCAACAAGGGCTCAAACCCAGCAATATTACTGATCTGAAAGAGCTAAATGGAATTCAGCCTTCACTAATTTCTTTATTTACACCTCTTTGTGTGACATACCAGAATGTCTTTTGTGAAAATGAACAATTAACTTCATCTGTATCTGTATAAACCACTGGCATGATGGGCATCTACTGGTAAATCATCTACTGACTAAATCAAATTAGTTAATTAGTTGCAATATTATGAAACTGTTCTAAAAATTAAACCAGCTGCTCAGAATCTGGCAAACCGGACTATTATCACAATATGCACATCCTTTTATTATTTTTTATACCATTACATAACCCAGCACCTTCATATATCAACAAATCATTTAATGTTCCAACTAGAACCCTCAGATCTTTCACTGCCTTTTCAGTTTCAAAATGTTTCCTGCAAGAAATGTGGTGAGGCTGCTTTCTGTTTTGATGGCCCTTTGTAACACCCTCCCCCTGGATCTAAGATATGCAAACTCCCTCTGCATTTCTACATTTCTAAGACCTACTTTTGAAATTCTGGCACTTAAATTTAGACTTTTGCTGCTTATATCATCCTTCCTGTTTAGTTCTATTGTTTAAAGTGAAGCACTTTGGGCTATATCAATGTAAATGCTTCATGCATCATAATACTGAAATGTATTTTATGATTGAAATGAAAGGCTTTAATATTTGTAAAAAAAACTAAAGGACTGTATGTAGCCCATATAATCATATTTATGTAATATGAAAATTGACCAGCTTTCCAGCACAAACGTTAGGCACATACATATTACAATATATGACTGTATTATAGAAAAGCTACGAACATTATTGATATCTACTCTCTCAGTGGTTATGATGTTCTTGAAAACTGTTAAAGGACTTGCAGCATCTCTCTACTCTCCGACATTAATATGATAAAACCTTCCTCAGGCTTCTGACAGACATTAACAATCACATCATGTGCTGGTTTCCACCTGTTCCAGCCGCCACTCTCAGGCTTATACAGAGGACAGTGGATAAAACTAAATAGCCTGGTGGTTTTGTCATCACCGACTGAATGTGTCTTGTTCAAACTAGTGCCTCATGATGGATTTTTCCACAGCGGTTTGGAGGACCACACACAATAGTAACAGTGCAGACACATGGGCCATTGTAATTTATCTATAGCAGCACCTCTGCCTGTCCACACCGACAACAGAACAACCTCTCTACTAAACTTCAGTGTGTGTGCTTTCTTTCTACAGCCAGTTTCACACTAAATCAGTTTTACAGCACTGTAACTTTGAAGTGTTGCTGTTCTGCAGTGGAAGAATGAGCACTGAGCAGCTTGGTGCTGTAGAAGTAAATAAAAAGAAGACTATGATCTACGGCTGGTGATCGCCTCCAAACCAAAGAGCTGCGTCATTTTATGCTTATTTACCTCGAGCTTATTATGTTACATCCTTCATTTTAAAAGTTATTTACTGTGATGTGTGCTATGTCATAAAAACTTACATTCTACAGTCGATACACAGATATTCCTAGGCCCTTTGTCTGCTGCCTCCACGCTGACACTAGTCTGTGAGGTTAATGTCAATTGAGCTTGTGTAATTGGTTTGTGAAGGAAATGAGCACTGCTTCATGGATGTTAGACAGCGATCCATTAGAGTGCTGGACATCAGGGACCGTGGACTTTAGATGACCTTGAACCAGAGATTGTGAGAGAGAGAGACACACATCTGTACGTACATGTCAGTGTAAACGGCAGTCCTATTGTTGGTTCAGCTAGAGGCCACTCACCTACGTATGTTTTCTAAGGGAGAAAAACAACAAAAAGAAGAGTAAACAACACAGATTAAAATGGGAGCTCACGATAAGGGACGAAGAAAAAGCACAAGGATTGCAGCTAAATCTAACATTACTTGAGACTGGAATGGACTGGAGATTATCAATAAGTGGAGACAAGATGGGAGTTACTGTACTGCAAAGGAGAAAGATAAGAGTTCTGAGGAAAGTAGCATTATTTGATTGTTAAAAAAACACACACACACACCTTGGTAGTAAGGGGGCCATATGAAGCCTGACCGAAAAGGCACAAATATATAGAAAATATATAGAAAACATATATATTACTGCACCAAGTAGAATTTGGACACAACCTTTTAATCTCTAAGTATATGACAGTGAAAGGAACGCATTTACTGCTGCTGCAAATACAAAAGAGAGCTGCGAACTCTTTACCAATCAAGCTTTTATATAAAAACAAGAGACTGAGCACAAACACCACATTTACCGCCCACAGCCACAAAACTCAAAAGAAATGGACACTGCTAATAAAAACTGCTTTATGAGGACGAAAGATTAAACAAAACCAACTGACCAACAGTACAGTACTACCAAATTCTGCATAGAAGTAGCTTAATAACTCCCTGATATTCATCAGTTCAAAGAAAAGCAAAACAGAGGTATGGTTAATTAAGACAAAGCACATTATTTACTCTCCTCCTCTAAATATAAACATGGGCTAAAACAAACACCAGTTTTTTAATAATTAGGCTGTGAAGAGTCCTGCTGGGTAAATATGCAGATTTCAGCCTCACCATCAGATAATGTGTCTAGATTATTTAGCAGGTTAATCCTCATTTGATTCATATATGGGTTTTTTTTTGTAACTGCCACATAATTACTTTTGCAACAATGTTTACTGCCCATTCATGCAAATAAAGCATGAATGGGCATTATGGAGAGATTAGAGAGAGAGAGGGGGAGAGACAGACTGAATACAATTGTAGAGACACAACATTTTCTTTGTTTTCTTTATTTGGACGAGCCTGATTTATGAAAGGGGGGGAAAAAATCAAGATGGTCAAATGCTAGAGTTTACTGGAAAACTTTAAATCTTGAAAACTGAATTGATTATTTCTACACAGAGAGAGAAATGTGGCATTAATGCATCCAGTATGTTTCCCAGAGGAACTCCCTTTGAAAGAAACACATTTTTCATCAACACACGTATCATTTGCACTTTGTGTTTTAAAAAATCAAAACTAACTGCCCACTTTTTATAATGATCTCTGAGAGGTAAATCTACATCAGTACACAAGTACTTCCACTGGAATGTCTATATTGTATTGTGCTACATTTGTATATCCGTTTCACCATGTTGTAGATACATCACTGTAAGTTAGATCAGAGGCTTAAAATGACTTTGCTCTGCAAATAGGCACAAATAATCGTATTACCCCATTTCACATATGGAGGACTCCCCAAAAGCAAACCATAGCCCCATGGTTAGAAATGGGAATTAAGATTCCCATGAAGGCACACACTGCTGTAGCTTGTATTTCTCCCATCTTGGATCTAATTCTGCCTGGAGTAACAGTCACACACAAAGTTAGGTTTTTTCAAAAGTTTGAACTAGTTTCTGTTTCCCCGTCCGTCCATTATTTTCATTTTACCCCAGAGAGAGAAAGAGATGGTTCAAAGGAGGATCGTGAGGAGGATACAAGCTAAAATCACCTCACATAATCTCTCCTCTTCTGACTGCTTTGCAGAGACAATGCAAGTTGTTGAGATGGCTCGAGACTTTTTGAAACAGATTTAAATACTTTAAAATCGCCCACTATTCCCAGTGCATTCCTTTATTTTACATGTTCCCCTTTCCAATTTTAGCTAACAAATTGTTCAGATTGAGAGTGGGCAGCGGGTTGCAGGACTGTGCATACACAAATGAATGAACAAGGAAAACCACACTCGACTGCAGTTAAGAGTACAAGCTCTGCTGTAACAGTGACAACTGAGAGTCGTATGTCTTCATTTTCCACAAGTCAGTTAAAATCACAAGCCCAGCTTTCCATTTGTCCAGTTGATTTTATAGCAGTTTGACTGTTTCAGTGGGGCTGTAGTATGTCTGACCTCAGAAGTACTGCAGAATCAGCTGGTCAGGGAAGGCAGATGAGATGGAAAGCTGATCCTAGGTTAGCACTGATAAAACACCAGGTCCAGTTGGGGACCAATTTAAGCGTCAACACATCCTGTCTTCTCATGCAAAACTAAGGCTGATTCCAGTTCTGCCATTTAGTGCTGAGTGATCAATCCTCTGTGTTCTCTCAGAGCAGCAGTGCCAGGATTCACAGTGTTTTTGTGGCTCATCTGAGGAAGACCGAGTGCACTTTGAGAAGTTCTCCTGGTTAAAAAAAAAAAGCTCACAGACTATCCGTGCGGGCGTGGCAGCTGTCACACACTCTGACCGGGTGGTCCCAGCCTCGGGAGGCCACAGGCCTGATGTGGGTGGAGCAGGGGCCGCACACACCCTGTCCACAGGCCCTGCAGTGGTGCTTGGACATTGCTGGAGTGAAGGTTTTGGAGCACTGGTGGCACTGGGTGATGTCCTGGTCTGGCACCCAGTAGTCTGGCCGAGCCACATCTTTCACAAAACCTAAGGGGATTGGATGGAACAGTAAATATTTATTTCAAGATTTTTGGCAGCGATTGTTTATGTTTTTATTAGATCGTAAAAATCCATATCTGAACAGAACATTCTGTGAAACTGCATAATATTATATGCACTGGGGCGGGTGTGAATCACTTTACAGGAGCCCAAGCTTCATTAATGTTTATGGTGTGAATCTCCAAACAGACATTAAATATCTCAGATGGATGACTAGCTTTGAGATAATTACATGCTTATTTATGCCATGCATTCCTTGCAGGAGAGCCATCAAGTCAAAGAGGCCTAGTTGTTCAACACATCCATCTCATTTGCCAGAATTTAAAATAAACTATTGTTGTCAGAACAAATTTGGGGTTTGCTGCAACATGATTTCCATTTTTTTCTTCCCTCAACATCGTTGTAATTCCCTTATATCATCTAACAGACAAACAAATAAAACATTTATTTTTAATTTGAAAAAGACAATTTTAGCCAATGATTGCATTGGTGATACAACAGGCCAAATCACATTATTTTTGTACTGTAAAACTGGTAATTACAATCATGTTCAACAAAAATCTGATTGGTCAAAAGCCATCTGACCCAGAGATAATGTGCAACCAGCTGCAGCGCACTGACAGAATGTGTAATGGTGAAATGCAGCTGCACTCACAGAGAGGGTAGTCCACAGCCGTGGTGACCATGTCCAGTGTAGACTGGGCCACCTCCGTCACCCTGCGAG
The DNA here is from genome assembly GCF_004916995.1 of Morone saxatilis. Taxonomy (NCBI): domain Eukaryota; kingdom Metazoa; phylum Chordata; class Actinopteri; family Moronidae; genus Morone; species Morone saxatilis. The sequence continues at coordinate 4,248,863 of NW_023340257.1, read as the reverse complement.
CTATCAGACCACGAGGCTCCACCTTACACACTAAAGAAAAGAGGTGTGTAAGACAAAGACACACGTGCATAGTACACAAAAACATATTTATACCTGAGCAACTATTACAAATACAATCAGCATTTCAATACAACAAAATCAGTGTTTTTTCTTTCTTTTCCCACTGTGCAGTAAATTTAATTGAAATTAATTAAACACATTTTACAAAAAAGAAAATGAAATAAAGTTGGAAATCTAGGTGTAAGTTAAGTAATGACTAATCAGAAGGACAAGATGCTAAAAAATGAAATGATTATGGGCAGAACAGCCATAGTTTGAATCCATGTAATGTAAAAAGATCTGCCAATAATCTTTGCTTGATTAAAATGATATTTATGTGATTTCACATATGCTGCCAGGTTGAAGCTCACTAACTGGCTGGAAGAGTCTCACCCTGGCTGTTAGTGTCAGCTGGCCCTCCTTGTCGGTAGCAGGCCTTGCACACCCTGACAGGGCCACTGCCCCAGCCTCTCTCTGGCACCGGCATCCTGTGGCTGGAGCAGGGATGGCAGAACCCCTCGCCACATGATCGGCAGTGGTGCTTCCTCTCCGCCTCCACGAACACCTTCTGACAGCCGTGACAGGCCTGAAGAGAGGAGGAAGATTCGATAATGGAAGGAGAGACATGATAACATTATTATTGCAGGCACTGAGTAAGTGATTTGTTGTCATTTTAAAAAGGAGATATTTCCATGTGTGTATTACAACTTTAATGATGGTAATCTGAATTGTTGTGCAGTTTTTGTTTTTCTCGCCTTCAGCTTGTCATACTCACAGTGATCTCTGTGTTGGGTCTCCAGTATGGGGGCGCCACCTGGTCAGTGAGCCAGGCAGTGACAGCTTTGGTGGGGCCGGTGCTATACTCCGACACTGACTGAATCATGTAGTTCATCCCATCAAGGACCCTCTGGGCAGCGTTCTGGTGGGTGGTCAGAAAGGTGTCCGACTGACAGAAGGAAGAGGGACGAAGAAATGCAATTGAAGCCGAGGTGCACACGGTTTTATAGTTGCCGAGTGAGGCAGAGCAGGATGTGAGATAGATGGAGAAAATAGGAATTAATCAGTTAATACCTATAGAAGCAGATAGATACCTGTAAATTCTCAGTCTCTCTCAGCTAACTGCACACTAAACTTCATGTAAGATGTTGTCATTTTAGGGTCGTTTTAATGGCAGAGAAGCATTTAATGACGAATTAATCTTTATGCAAGCTAATGATGCATAACCTCATCAATCAGATCCCTTAATCATTTCAGTATTCAACGTTTGTACTGAAACCAAAAACTGGAGAAAGAGAAGAAGGATGGAGTACTCACCCCCTCCCAGACATGCTTAACCTCAGATCGTACCACGCCGCTCTCAGGGTCCTGGTTTCCCACCCAGTACTGTCTGCTGCGGTAGATAACACCACAGCTAGCACACTCCAACACATAGCTGAGAGGAAGGTGTGGAGACAACGTGAGATGGCAGGATGAAAAGCAATGAAAAGATGTATATTTATTTTGTTTGTGTGTGTGTGTGTTTTTACGTACCCTGACCAGGCATACTTGGCCAGTCCAAACCATGGGTTGTCACTGGAAGCTGACGTCTTGGGAATGACAATCACCTCTCTGCCGCCTTCATAGCACCGCTGGAGACATAAAACACAGAAAAGAAAAAAACATATATATTAAAAAAATATTTAGAAAAGGGGCAATGAAAGGGGGGAGGAAAGGGAGAGTTCTCAGTTGACCTAAACTAGCAGACGAGACTGGCGTCAGGAGTCTTACCTTACAGATAAGGACCTTGTTATTGTACTGGTGTGCATACTGGCACAGCCCATCTGCCATATGGGGGACCCTGTCTCTTAGGTGGTTCATTCCATTTTTACAGCGAATGCTGAAGGAGAGACAAAATGAGACGTTTCAGATCAACATGACAGACATCAGAGTTGGGATAAGGGCAGGTTCTGTAAAAGTCTGAACCATGTGTACAGTCCATTAATCCTGGACTGGAAACCTTTCAGAACCTGTGTTATGATTTCTCCTACTCACACTTCTCTCAGCTTTCCATAAAACAGAAACACAAAAGATAAGAGGACTCCCATTTTGCCTTTCCAAAAATATGGAAATCACATCAGGTTTTATGTGTCCCACTGGAGAGACAGTTAACATCCACAAGAACAACAACAGATCTGTTTTAAGAGGATAAATTCCAACTCTGTGATTCAGCCAGAGACAACTGAAAGAGTTCTGTTCTGTATGTGTGTCTGTTTATGTTTCCATCTGGCAATAAAAGCCTTTAACTGCTGTAAGAAGAGTCTGAAGAAGAGGGACGTTCCCTAAAGCAAGTATTTTGAGTAAAAAGAGTTACATTTAGACAAACCTTTAGAAATCTGCACCAGAGATGAACAATACTCTGCTTTGAATAATGATTTTGGTCGTCCAAACACTCTAAACATTGAAATGATGTTAAGCTAAAAAAAACTGTATCTACAACTTGCTGAAAGGATGCAAAGGATCAATGAACAGCTCTCTGAACCTGCTAATGCTGAGGCCTGACCATGAGGAGCAGATTTCATCCATAACAGAGGTTAGATGCCATTGATGCCAGAGTGGGAAATGCTTTTAGCTCAAATGGCCATCTGACCTGTCTCCAAGTGTTCAAGGCTAAATGAAAGACACTTCTCTGTTTGAAACGGAGTAATGGACAGTACACTGGTGTGACGGGTGGGGAGTAGGAGAGCAAGGGATCTCTCAAAAGGCATTAAGCATAGAAGAACTCAAGATTTACAGCGCTGGAGGTGTCATACAGGCATCCCCGATATTCTTATTAATAATAAAGTTTGACATATCCTATGGATTATTGTCACATGTCAAGAATACTAGATTTATTTCATCTTTAGAAAATAGAAAAAGGCATTTGGGGAACAATATAACTGATGAGAGGTTTAACACAAGCACAGAGAAGTAAAGTGTTTCATCTCTGACTGAATTTATGTGTTTGTGAGTTTCAGTCAAAATCTTCCTGGCTTTTGATCTTGGTAAACATTTCAGGCACAATTATACCTCTAGAATGGAGAAAAAACTGAAAAAGGAAACTTCTCAAAAGTGTTTGTAATGACTTACTTGCAGCTGAGGCAGACAGCGGAGCAGGTGAAGTATTCATCAGGGAAGAAGGAGTACAGGGCCATCTTGTCATCTGACAGTTCCCCACAGAAACGCTCACTCAGGCCCTAAGGAAACATAAGAAGGATGGGAGAGAAGAAAAGGGGACAGAACAAAGAGCAAAACTTCTTCATCTCTCTGTTAAATTTCTCTAAGATTTCACTTGGTGTCTATTTAACACCGAAGATAACGGTCCACAGCTTACCTCCAGAGCGTGAAACACTATCCCGGGCTGGCGGGGCGAACGTGTGTGAGTGTTCTTCACTTGCTGCCTCACGGCCTCCAGCAGCTTGCTGTAGTCAGTGGGAGGTGTGATGGTCTGGGTGCCGACATACTGTACCGAGCTGAAGGCCTCTGTCCCCAAGCCTAGGTCGTGAAACCGTTTCTGGAGCAGTGTGTCAGCATGGCCGCCAACCTTAGAATCTACAAGGGAAAGAAAAGGCAAATACATTTGTAGTTGGACAGCAGGAAACACAGAACAAGATACAAAAATACATCCTGTAAAAAAGACGAAAAATTTCTGAGGTGTGTTTTTGTGATCACATACAGTATATGCATGAAATTTAGTATATTTCCTTCCCCTACCGTGACCAAGTAACTGGGTGTGTGTTGTCTCCTGGAAGATGATAACCGCAGGCCCGAGAGAAGAGAGGGGCACGTCCAGACCACAGCGGCTGGAAAGAGCTCTGAGCTCCGGGGTGAAGTGCTTCAGGTAGGCCCCTGAGGCGCTGCTCAGGAACAGGAACATGTCGTTGTGCAGGCGCTCTGCCCGTGTACGATAGACTACTATATCAGACACTGCCAATACCTGTGAAAGAAGGGAGTAGATCTAAGACAGAAGAAGCATCTATGACCTACATCCAAACAAACAAGACGCATGGAAAAATGGAATATAGATGTCAGCGTGCAAGGATTAGCTGACAAATTACAGTGTGAGTGTAAGGAGAGGTACAGAGACATTTAAGATATTCTGAACACACAACAGCACTCTGAGGTACTCAGAAAAACTTCTTTCCTTTCACGCAAATGTCTCGAATTCTACTTTCAACTGCCCCAGACATTACTACCACTGTCCCAAACTGAGGTTCTTGTTCCTTTTAATGACGATAATGAATATAGTTTAATAACTTTGTTTCAATAACATGCATCACCTCGGTGACTCACTCTGGTCTAACCATACAGGGATATCGTATTTTTGAAGCAAAAAAGGTTTAAAAAAAATCCAAAAAGGGAGGCAGAAGAATGAACTTCTCAATTATCCACACGTTCAAACAAACTATTTACATGTAAGCTATAGGAACACACTAAGAGAGCAAGAGTACGAGGGAAGGTCAAACAACTATTTACATATTTACAAGCTATAACAACATCCAAATCCAGAGATCTGCTGAGAAACAGAGAGAAAGAAGGTCAAGCATGCCGCACATGCCCACACCTCCTGACTGCCTGCGCACGGCACAAGAGGAGAAGGAGAGACCTGAGCGCGGTTGGAAGAAGACTGCGTTTACTGTGAGCTGCAGGCGTGGGACTGAATTATAATATATTTGAATATATTTCTCGCCTTCACCCTGAATAAGCTGCTAAATTTGTAGCCCGTCACTTTTTATAATAAAGTCGCTGAGAGGGTCTAAAAGTCGCTATATCTAGCAAGAAAGTCACCAAGTTGGCAACATTGATCTAATTCTGATTATGTGTGTAAGCTGATGTATGACGGAGCATAGAGCTTGAGCTGGTGCCACCTCACATTTTTCAAATTTGAACAACTAACAATTAAAAGATGTATATTCTATGACGCACAAGCGGAAGAATTTAATTTGTAAATAATTATTCTACTTTTCATTCACTATGTGTTTGTGGCTCAGGTGCTATGTTTAATGTCACCGGGACAACAGGACATTCTTACTGTTGAGCACTGCAGAAATATTGTTAATTGTGTGTGGAAGATATATAAAAGAATACACTCTATTGTTTGTTTTAATACACAAAACTGGTAAGTTCCAAGATTCACAACACGTTTCACTATTTTACCAGCTGACTAAATGTACAGCTGTACTTGATGTGTGTCCATACCCTCCTCACAGCTGTGTGCTGATATAATCACATGGCTCTGAAGCAACACTGAGCTGGACATGGGACTCTTGAGATGCTATAATAAAAT
>NW_023340257.1:4229172-4243463 GCF_004916995.1 Morone saxatilis | reverse complement strand
ACCATGGTCAAAATGTGAATTGGAAATTTAAACTGTACGTTGTGTGAACACATCCAGCTATCCGTTAATTACAACAAAAGCAACAAGCGACCACTAAAATTACCTTTAGCAGCAGCCGCATCCTCTGGTTCTGATTGGCTGCGGCCCCCAACAGGCCCTCAGTATCCAGGGCGACCAGGCTGAGGGTGGGGTCGTACGCGGCCCACACCCCCACCGTACAGGAGCTGGGGGACTTGGACGTGTAGAACACACTCTTACCACCGAACAGGATGTGGTTGAGGGTGTGGGACTTGCCATCACCGGTGTTGCCAAAGATGGACAGGACCTTGACTCCGGCCACGTCCCCACAGCGGAGTTTCTCCACAAACTCAGACTCATCGCGGACCTGGAAGCAGATTACAGAGGATGGATTGCTGGCCTGTCTTAACTTGATATCATCAGCTCCCCTGCTGACTTCATTGAATCAAGGGGAAAACTTATTGAATTTGTGTGAACAATTTAGTTCTGGATGACAAGGAGAACACAAACTAAAGAACTGGGTTATCTGAGGTCTGTTATCTGACACTATTAACAACCAGTCCAGGAAAAAAACATCTTTGAAATAAAGGCTGTATAAATTAACAACGTGCTGCTGAGCTTTCAACTGTCCTAGGACAAAAATTAGCTGAACATACATCGCAGACCAATGGGAAAATAATCCGTACCGCCTGCACTTTGTACTGCTGTAACACAGCGAGAGGAGCCCTCCCTGTGGGTCAGCTGGGCTGTGTGACTCATCAGGGACTTTCCCAATAAGAAACACATCTGAGGCTCTTCTGCCGACCACGGTTACTGTAAAGTATTTTATTATTTTAATTCTTCGAGGTGTCAAGATGAGCTCGTGTTAGCAAAAACATATCTACAGGCTAAACACGACGGGTGTGACGGGTAAAAGCTGTTTATTGTTTCATAAACAAATCGTGAGAGGAGATGAATCCAAGCTCCCGTCTTCGAGTTAGAAAGAATAACAGAGCTAACAGCGCTAATGTGTCAGCACAGTGACAACAGACAGTATATTATATATTATTATATTATATATTATATTTTAGTGGCCTTCATCAGACTGTGTGTTGTCCTGCCCTTCTTAGCCCAGCAGCTACATGCTAGCAGCCACTAGCTAACTTTACCTGCAGGTTTTCTTGCTCATCCACCAACAGGAAGCTCGAGACACCGTCTGTGCGCTGCTCTGCCTTCACCGGAGTCATCGATATACTCTCCATTTCTTTCATCAGTGTGTCGGACATCGTGGTTTAATTACTTAAAACATGTTTGCGCTGGCGAAAAGCGAAACGAAAGTTCAACATGACTTCTGTTGGTCCGTCAATCACAACATCAGCGCGTGTACGACTGACGCTGCGGGAGGAGCCAGGGAGCACGCAGGCAGTGACGTAAGACGCATTGTTATTGGTACGTTTGGTCGGCGTCTTGTCCGGTACGTCAGCACCACCCTGTGGTCAAAGTGTAGGATGACACCGGGCCTGCCACTTCACAAACTTCCGATATCAGAGGATAAGAAAGCATAAAACTAGATGATATGATGAACTCACAGACCCATACATTCTGTGTGGATTCTGTAGAAGACTTTTAAAGCTTAGACCAATCATTGCAAACGAAACAAAAGTCCATATATTTGTTCTACTGAGTAAAGCTGGAAAAAATGTTTTACCCCCCCAACATATACAGTATATAGTATATATTTGTTTACTCCAAGTAATTCATAATAAAGTTAATACACAATGATTTAAAGTTTCCATTAAACTGGCAGAGTGTTTTATTGGAGCAGTGCTGCCATGTTAGAGCTGCTTGCTAATGTTCATTAAATATTTGTTAGCACAGATCTATAAATATCACATGTCACTGAATGGCTTCAGAGCGGCGCCACTGCTGCTAACATGACATGGAGAAAGAAATTCCAGCATTGCTTCTCTAACAGTCTTAGCTGAGCTCCATCCTTCCTTCTTTCCTTCCTTCTTTCCTTCCTTCCTTTCTCCCTTCCTTCCTTCCCAAATTATTAAATTAATATTGGTCGGAAGTTCATAATAGTTCAAATAAGACTTGGTCTAGTGCAACACATTCAAAATAATGACACAAGACACAGAAAGTATGCAAGCAGGAAGAGAAAGCAGATGGGAGGGAATTAAAGAAGGAATTAAGGAAGGAAGGAGGTAAGGAAGGAAGGGTGGAGGAGTGAGGAGATTGGAGAGGGTCCCAGCCTTTTTCTGAGCTCAACCATGAGAGACAAATGTCTGAAAGAATCAATTATAGGCCTACTCCCAACCCATCGCCCCTGATTAATGAATAATTAAAGCTGCTCAGTGCAGGGCTACCTAGCATAGATAATATAAGATTAACCATGGGCCTATCAACGTGCCACCATGATGTGAGGTTATGTAGACACAGCGTCTCTTAATTTGCCCTAAATAGATGTCACAGAGGGGTAATAGCCTGTAATCCATTATAAAAATGTTATTCAACTTTTCTTTAGTAGAATAAAGTTGACCACCTTTATATGTTGTCTGAATGTTGTAGGGAAAATTACATCATGCTTTTATGAAAATGTATTGTTTTTTTGATCTTCAACACTAGTTCTGTATAATAAGCAAACTGGTAAGGTGATACCTGGTCTGTATGCCTCACTAAATGTTACACCCATACCCACTTGGTGTCCCTTTGCAAAGAAAAAAATAATTATGAGTGATTTCTTGATATTATTTTCTCTTTGAAACCCATTCACCGCCAGCCTTCAGTATGAAATGTATCCATCAAGTTGCCACTTCCATGATGTGATGCAATTTTGGGACCAGCCAGTGCAGACTCCAGCCCATCCTCATCATGCAGAGAAGACAACAATGCATGAGAGAAACTGGCACACTCAGACTGACAGACAGTCCTGCAACCCAACCTCCACATAACTGGAGACGGTTTTTTAAAAAAATATATAAATTCGGAACTGGGGGATGGCTTTGCCCTTACAAGTCCGAGGCGGGACCGTGGTCCACTGAAACCGCTCTCCCCGCTGGTATTTGTAGTGCGCTCCTCCTCGGCATGTCTCATGTTGACATGCGTAAAAAACTACACTTCCCCAAAGCTGTCACAGAGCGCTCCCGCCTCCCATTGGCTGCTCGCTCCAGCCGCAGCCCCAGAGAATGAATGAAATTGAAATAGCTGCTACATTACATGTACAATACCGGGCTCTGCAGTGTTGCATTCTATCATACTATATCAAAATGGCCACAGCGGTACAGAACCCCCTCAAATCGTAAGTACAACACATTTCCTGAGCGTTTGCGCTTTTCTTGTATGTGTGCATGCTGTCAGTGCAATTTAAGAGCCTCATAAATTCCCTGATATTTCTCAGCATGATTACCAATACATCTATACATGCAATGCATACAGCACCGATACCGATAATGTCAGCGGAGGCGAATAAGCCCTAAAGAAAAGTTATATTTGAAGCTGGCGGGAGGTTCTGTGTTTCTTTGGCGTGAGGAGGATTATTATTGTGCGCTCCGATGCAATTCATAGAATCATTTCCCTGAGCCAACAGCAGCGTGTGTGCAGGGATATGGAGGAATGCTGGAGGTAGATTTGGGTGACCCGGTATGTCCCTTGCCAGTGTAGCCAGCCAAGATCACGGTCAAAGCCAGGCTGGAGTAGCAGGCTGGCCCGGAGGCAAGGGGGCTTAGATGGCTTTACAGTACCTGTGTGCACATTTTTTGGACAGAGAGGGGGTAAACAGGTAGGCAGGATGAAGCTGCCTGCTCGGCTTTTAGGCTGCAGCGTTACCTTTACAGCCGGACCTGTAGGAAATATACAGTCTGAGGTAAATACGCTGGTGTATACGGCTTCAACTCAAAGACTTGCTTTCATCTTCAGCGCCTATAATAAAATCTGTACCGCTTAACACTTAACGTGCATCTGAACGGGCATTTATTTCCACCAATGGGTCTTTAAACGGGTGAAATTCCCGTGAAGTTTCTCCTGTAATGATCCCCTTTGTGCTGGCTTTTTTTGGGGGTCTTTTTTGTGTTTTTCTCAGACTGGTTTCAGCGGAATGCAGACGCCTGCTGCCCGCCTGGGCTCCCGGCCAAAAAGGTGGCTGATGTGCGTCTGTCAGCGGGTACTTACAGTGATCCCCCCCACCACAACCACCACCCCCCCCCCGCCACAATAGCTCCAATATAAACGTACAACCGAGGAGTGTTTGAGCACACAAAAGACCCAGCTTGGGCAGTTTGAAACAAAGAAAAGTCACGCAAAAACAGGGGCGCACATCGGATGCTGCACAGGTTTCACCTGAGCAGGGATACAGCCTGCCTGCCTGCCTGTCTGTCTGTCTGTCTGTCTGTCAGCCTCTCTGAGATGCAGACACAGGCGACATTTCGCGCAATTCCATGAACGACTGCCCTGTACGTGCCTGCTTTGAAGAGCCCTTCACAGGAGAGAGGAAACTGGAATGGTACTGATTGGGCAACTGTGTGCTGCCCTGATTGACTGTGATGCTATTTTAGTGTGTTGGCCAAATGCATTTTACTCATACCACAGCACACACCTTGATAATAAAGAAAGGAAAAGAAAGATGAATTATTGCAAGGTTTAATTCCGTTCTAATGAGCTGGTGTCCAGTAATGTTATGTGAGGATGGCACAGGAGGACAGGTGGACTGGATGGAGGCTGTAATGTGGGACCTTTTGTGCTCAGAGCCTCCTCTCCTTTCCTTTCCTCCTCTTCCTCCTCCCCTCTATGGCAAGCTCGTCCAAGCAAAGCCAAAGTGTGGCCAGATTGCTCCCAGAGGCCCCGACTGACACCATGTCAAGGGGATTAAATCGACTGATTTGCATGGAATATATATACTGATGTGGTACCAGGACAGAGAGGGGGACGAGGTTGTGGTAGCGTTAGGAGAATAGAACAGGGAAAACATAAAGGGAGCAGGAAGTAAATGGTTAAAAAAAAGAGGCTCAGGGCAAGCAACTAATGAACTAGCGCCCACTTTCCAGTGCTGGTCTTACATTGATTTTAAGATGCTTAAAGTTGGATGAAATCAGAAAAAGAAGACACTAGAACAAAGTGGCAAAGTTGTCAGCCAGATTGAGACCTGCAGGGATGCTGGCACACTGTCTCCACTTCAGCATCTGACTCTATGTGCAATAATGAAGCTGCATGTATTTATTACACAAGGCCACAGCAATCAACGCTGCCTTTAACATCTCACCAACTGTATAAATGCCATCGTTACGCAGTATGAGTTTAACTACGTTCCAGTTACCACACTGCGATCGGCTTTTAAACAAGCCCTGGTAATTAGCATGTCTACAAACAAACTTGCTATTAGAGGCTTACAAATTAGAGGCCTATCCAGTAAAATGGGCCAAACAACTAGCGAAATTTGGTTCAGTGTTGGGCCTAATAGGCTGGTTGGCTGTGTGCCGGTGACAATGCCTGTTGTGTCCCTAAATGTCCTTAAACTTAGTTGAATCTCAGCAGGAAATTATAATGAATTGAGTGGATGTAAATTCTGTGGGAAGAATTTGCAATTGTTGCCCATCACCCAGCCGAGACTTGCTGTGTACAATGTAGTGCGATAGCCAGATGATGTGTGTGCGTGCGTGGAAGTACAGTGGAGGGTTCATTCGTGTGCAAAGGCAAATCAGTGGAGGAGAGCAGTTAGCTCCAATCTACTGGGCATTTCCCCACCAGCCCTCTCCGTCTATCTCTCGCCTGGATTAGAGACTAGTTTAATCTCTCCTTCTCCTCTCCTACATCCCTCTCCCTCGTATTTCCTTCCTGCCTGTCCTCCTATCACCCCACTGCCCCGTCTCCTTCATCACTTTCTCCATCCATCACTCTTCCTCGCCATCTCCCTTTTGTTTTGTTCAGCCATTTCCTCTCTTTCTCGCTCGCCCTCTCTATGCCATTTTCCTTCCTTCTTTTTTTTTCGGCCTCAGACCATCTGAGCCCTCCAAGTCGCCTACCCTCAACCCCCACCCCCCACCACTCTCCTCACTCCGCCATGATGGTTCTTTGCATTCTGAGTCAAGGCATGTCACCACTTTAATATTCAGCAAAAAATACTGAAGGAATTTCTCAATGCATTTTGTCAGATCCCCCTTTAATCTTGTTGGATAGCTTATTCCTAAGAGTTCCTTTAGAGGGATTTACTGTAGATTTGGACTATCTACTGGCAGAACAGTCCACTGTTCATACCAAATGATTCTATCTTTCCTTTTGTTACCATGTTGGTTACAAAGAAGATATGAAGATCTTGGTGGAATGGTTGCATTGCACGTAAATGATGATGATATGAGCATTTTAGCAACAAGTGCAATTCAATTCAATTAAAAGTAGGAATTTAACTAATTTTAAAGGTGCAGGTGTATGAATTTCTCAAAATGGCAGTTGATGTGGCATATATATTTCAGCAATATTACTTCCTTGTGCTGGTTGGAGGGGGAGATGTAGATAATAGTGTGCTGTGGTATTGGCAGCAGTTGTGGAAGGGCCTATATAATATTATTTCTGCCCTGCTTGACTGAGCCGAGCTAAATGAGTTCCATGTAATAACCAGCTCTGTGCGCAAACAGCCCCACGTGATGGTTGAAACCACAGCCTGAGCATCCATTTCTAGATCTTTCTTCCTCTTTCAATCTTTCCCTTTCATTCCCTCACTCGCTCATTTGTGCGGTATCACCCGTGTAGATAGGGACACACAAACACATGCACTCGCACACATTGGGAAACACACGCAGTGGCACTCTCTAATTCCCTTTCTTGCTTTCAGTTTTTTTTCTTTATTCGTATGGGAGTAAGCCTGGGGTCTGATGTTTTTAAGGGTATTTCTTTTTTAGAGTTATTCTTTTCATCATCCCCTTATTTAGACTTTCTATGTGTTTTACTTTGTCTTTTTTTCCCGGAGAAGACAGGATAGAGAGAGACCGAGAGAAAGAGAGAGACATAGATAAGTATTTTTAGCTCTATGACCTATTTCTCCAGTGCTACCTAACTGACTGTCAGTCAGCTCCACTGCTTTGGGACCTTACGTGACTTCCAGCCAGGAAATTTGGAATCTGTAGTCTTGTTTGGTTGCAACTTGTAGTCCAAATGCAAAAGGTGTGGTGGGCGATGGAGGGAATTAATAAACCCAAATCCCTTCTCTCTTCTCCACAGAATTATTTGTTTTCTCTTGTCACTCTCCGTTTACATTATTCCCAGTGTCTATGCCAGTGGATCACTATCAGGAGTTGTCGAAGGTGGAGTCAACACAAACCAATGGCTGCTTTCCTCTGCAGCACTTTAATAAGGATGCAGACTGGGGGGGGGCTAAGAAAACACACACACGCACACACTCATGCACTCACACGTGCACGGCCAGATACAGAGGTAGGGAATCCATCGCCATAATAAGAGGCCAAGTGCAGTGGTGATAAATCTCACCTGAAGGAGCTGTTCAGAGGCAGATTGCCTTACCCTGATGTACTGCCCTCAATACACACTGCAGCTAGCTACGGGCTATATACACCCACACACATAGACCTGAAATGCATGCACACGCAAATACAAATAGTCAGCACGCATAAATAGATATGCACTGATATGAGTGTGCATGCATATGTAGACGAAAACATGCTAACCCACAAACAAGAGACGAGTACACATACATGCACAGAGAGGCCCATGATTCAGTTTTATAGTGACTCCAAGATAACCACACCCAGTGGACAACGAGGGAGAAACACACTGGAAATAAAACCCAACTCTTCATTAAAATCACACGTAGCAGCTAACACAAAGTTCTGACAGAAATGACATGATCTGTTGCGTGGCTCTGTCTACCTTCCCCACTCTGCCTCGCTGTCTGTCAGAGCTCTCCTCACGTTCAAATATGCAAACAGTCAGTTGCATATACACACACGCACATACACACACATACGGAGATGCAGTGCTGTGACAGCAATTCGAGGAAACTGACGTTTTCCAGCTGGTAGTGTGGCAGACGTCCGCTCCTGCACATTCACTGCCACACACACACACACACTCCTGTCTGTCCATCTGTCTGTCTGTCACTGTCAAACCGAGTGTGCGGCCTCTTTGTCTTTGTGACTGACATGCACTCTGTCACTACACACACACACACACACACACAAACACAAAGGTATGTCTCTACCTGTTTTTCTTAACTCACATAAGAACTGGATAGCATTAGTGTGTGTGTCTTGAGGTTTCCCCCGTATATTTTAGAACTGTATTTTCTATAAGCCTATTTATAGTTAGTGTGCATACTACATATTAGTATATACATATACACGTGTGTACACATATATCATTGCCACCGCAGCCTAACAATCTTCAGAAGAACAGGCAAATGTGTTCACGCGCACATGCACACACCCAGATTGGGAGAAGAAAGAAAAAAGACAAATCATTTCACTGAGAGTGAGAGAGAGAGAGAGAGAGGGAGAAGAAATTGAATTGAGGGTGGTGAGGATGGGGGGAGGTGAAGGGAGGAGGAGGAGGGGTGAGTTGGTAAGGGTGATATTGCATAGTTTAATCTGTTGAGTTCAGCCATGGAAAGGCTGGGTTGGGGGGAGGGGAGGAACAGTACAGTAGTAGGCCGCCTGATATTAGTTCTCCACTGTGCGCACACACACACACACACATAACATACACACACAAAGCTCGTAGGCCACACACCAATATGTGTGTGTGTGTGTATGTGTGAGTAAAGGCACAGATGGACAGTGGTGGATGAGACAGGTGTACAGACCAGGTGTAGAGACTTGACTATGTAGGCACAAGTGTTTTTCAGGCTTAAAACTAACCCATACACACATATACACACACAGCTAACAGCCATGGTCTCTGCAGCATTTGCTAACAAACCTAAAGTGCAAATCACTCCCGTACAATCTGCCCTCAGTCCTCATGAAGGCATTTGCATGTGGACTACTTCATTTCCTTCCAGTTTAATTACCTCATTTCACCCAGTTGGAAACCACCATTGAAATGAAATCCTTTGTTGGCGTTGACATTTTTTGTAATTGTGGACTCATTTTTATGATTTCCTTATATTTTATTGGCTTTTTCCAATGATGTGATTTCACCTCTAGGGGGAGCCCTCTGTTTCTCTATTGGTTATGGGAACCAGCTTTAATTGGGTGGGGTGGATTGTCAATTGCACCGTTAAACAGAAATGCGTGCCGGCTAGTGCTGTGTGTGTGTGTGTGTGTGTGTGTGTGTGTGTGTGTGTGTTAGCAGAGTGTGGATACAACACTGGACTGAGACTCCGTATGTGCTGAAGTGGACTGCTTTTGCTGGATGGGACTTGAGGGATCACCCAGAGATTCAGACAATAGCTTACCCAGGGTGGGCCTGGTGGGGTGGCTGTGCTTTTTAGGAAGGCTGTATGTCTACTGCTTGGCAGGAGCAAAATTGTGTTTGTGTTGGTGTGTGTGTGTGCTCCCAGTGTTACCAGTTTCTTCAGTGTCTTCATGGAGGCCTCTCCCTCCCTGCTGTTTGCTTAGTGCAAGCTGAGGCAGACAGCTCAATGTGGGCTTAGGATTCAAACACACACATGCACGGTCACATACCTACACTACATGCTCCAGGCACTCTCATTCCCTTTCTTCATCTAATCTTGATTCAGTGTGTGTATGTCTGTGGTTATTGGTTCATAATATTGTCTATATTGTGCATGCATGCATGTATTTCTTTGTTATATTGCTGTGTGTGCATGCATATTAGTGTATGTCCTTTTTGTTGCTGTAATACTTTATGTGCTTGTATTTGGTTGCATATGTTACTGTGTGTACGTGTGTCTATATGCATGTGTACAGGTGTCCTTTGTGTTGTTTTTGTGCCCTTGCACAGTGCAGGCCTGTGTGATTGTCATTTCCATCATGTCTGCCTGGACATTTTTGGTAGTCAGCTCCAGTTTGTTGGAGAGCTGGCACTATGCCAGTTAATTCCAAAAGCTCTCTCTGCGCTTGTGAGTCTGTGTGCATCCATTAGGGCAAAATATAGCTGGAGTAAACCTGAAATAGAAATAAATATTGAAAATATTACAAAAAAATTTGGAATCAATTTTCATGCTGAATGAGGCATATACCCACAGTTTGTGTGTGTGTTGGTGCAGAATCCGGTTTCAGCTTTCCTTCATCGGCTGTGTGGCTCGATGATGGGCAGTTTGGTTTCTCTGCTCTCCTCCCTGCGGTCTGTGTTTCAGCAACTGCGTGGTTGGTAGGACCACAGTGGCCACAGGCCAGAGTGTTGCAGCCGTTACCGTTTCCCCCTCTACATGGAGGAAAATATGTTAACGTGTAGGCTGTAGTTGAGCCTTTCTTCTTAGTCTGTTAAAGAAAATAGAAAATACCCCCATTCCCTTTCCTGCTGGGAGAGAAGAAGATTCATACCACTTTGATATCTGTATGATAAATATGAAGCTACAGTCAGGAAACTGTTAGCTTAGCATAGCACAAAGACTGGAAGTAGGGGGAAACAGCTACCCTGGCTCTGTACCAAAACTTTTGTACAGAATAAGCAGACAATATGTTAATTAGTTAATAATCATTATGCTAAGCTAAGCTAACAGTCTCCTGGCTGTAGCTGCATGTTTACCGTATAGACGTAAGAGTGGTATCAATATTCTCATCTAACTCTTGGCAAGAACATAAAATATGCTTATTTCCCCACCATTATTTCCCCAACTGTTCCTTTAAGTCTGTGCTATGCTGCCACATGTACAATTTATCAGCATTCAGCTAATACTTTATTTTTACAGTGTGACAGGATACATTGCTATTGATGAACTCAGCAGTAGCTGGTAATCTCAAAGCCACCCTGTCACCCACCTGAGTAAAAAATAACCTCATATAACAGTTTTTATTTTATTGCGAGTGTTTTTTAAATCACTCTCTGTGTTCCACATACAGCTCCATAAGGGATTAACAGGGTGCTGAATTAAGAATGGGTTTATTTCTTTGATATTCTGGTTATAGAGCAAGCTGGCCAGAACAATGAGAGATAGCATTGGAGGGAATGTTTGCTGAGCGTGTTCTCTTTGCTGCTACCACCCCCCAAATATCAAATCTAAGAGCTGAAGATTATTATTTTCCAAATTGATGTTGAACGTGTGATTTTCTCTGATAGCTCTTTGCAGTTGATTTAGGGGTTTCGTGGTCCAGAAAAATGTGTGAGCAGCCCTCTTTTAAACAACAGTGAGCTGAAAGATGAAGTGTTATCAGTGGGCCAGTCTTTTCACAGGTCACCCTGCTCTGTTATTGCAGAGTTCTCTACTCTGTTCTCTTTGTCCATCCTCTTTCTGTCCCTTTCTCTCCTCACCCCTTCCCTCTCTGTCTTTCTGTATTTCTGCCTCTCCCTCTGTGGATGTAACTTTCCTCTTTCTCCTTTTCTCTCCTCTGCTCGTCTCATCCCCCCTTCTCTCTGTCTTCAAGTGTCTTCTCCCAACTTTCTCTTTGCGTATCTCCCTCTCAGCCCCACCACTTCGAGTGCCTCAGCTCTTCTCCCGTAAGAGCCTCCAAACAGGCAAACAGTCATGCAGCTCTCCTATCACAATATAATGAGATTGGGAGCACCCAAATTGAAAGAAGCCATTTTCTACAGCTGTCAACTTATTATCGAGGGGGGACCGACTTATTCCGGTACCTTTAAAGGAACTGGAGGGAGTGAGGGATGGAGGTGATGGAGGGATGGAAGGGTTTGAAGTGCGAGGGGTGCTGAGGGAGGAGGTGGATGGGGAGCTCAGGGGTGAGCTGTTTTACATTTTGAATGTTTTCTTTTTTTCCCCCACTTCTCTCTGGTATTTCAGTATGGTCACTAGTGCAGCCTTGAAGTCCAAGTCTTTTATTCACCATGTTCTTCTTAATATTTTAAAAAGCAGCATGTAAGGCTCTCTGGACCTGTGTTTTTTTCTTTCGAATGTATGCGAGTGTTTGAGCACCTCTGTGTGTGAGTGTGTGAGTGTTTATTCTCCCTCTTCATGACTATTTATATCCAAACAGTATACTTGTGTCTGAAGGAATGGTTGTCTTTCTACTTTGGCCAGGCATCTGCTGGTACAAACTCTGATTTAAAATTCAAGCATTTAGGTGTCACTTTTATGTGCAGCGCTGAGTAGTATCCGACAGGCTGTGTGGATGTAACCTGCAATTTCTTGAGCAGGCCTCTATCCAGCTCTATTCGTCATTTCTTTATTGGAAACTACAAAGAGGATCACTGGCACAGCACTAAAGCAAAGTGATACGAGGTGAAGAAAAAAGTCTGGTGACGCACCTCCAACGAGGCCATAAAATACTCAAATGGTCATACGTGCAGCGGATAGCAGGCGCTGAGCTGTACAGAAACATATTCTCTTTTGCAGAAGGCAAGCAGCGGTACATTAACGAACATGAGCACAGCATGCCCCACATATTGACGCCTTGATCACATCCTTTAAATGTCACATGTCCAGTGATGGCCTGCAAGGTTGCCGAACTGGTTTAGGAGGTTTTGAAGATGCCACGCACAAGCTGTCAGACCTCACCAGCATCTGCTGGGTCTGATGGTAGAGTTAAATTTGCCCTTATTTCCAAGCAGGACATTTGATTCTACTTGACATTTTCACAAGAGGGGTTTTCCCCCCCATCTTTCTGCTTTTGGAAAGTCAGCTTTTATCCATTTTAAGGACATTAAACTGTAAATAATCTTTTTAATAATCAAAGTGTTTTTATTGATTTTCATATTTGTAAATAATCTTTTTGTTTGAGAGTCTTGTTACATCTTTTCAAACTTGCTTTTATTTGGCTCAAGGATGATTATCTGCCCTGTTTGTACCTTTACAGAGTGTTGTAGTGTGTTATTGTGGCAGATTTCAGTAATTACCTCAGCCAAGCAGGCGTTTAGTCCCGTGAAGTTTGTTTGCTTTTGTTAATTAGCAGATATCGCAAAAAACTATTGAAGAGATTTCAGTTAAATTTGGCAGAAATTCAGGCCTTGGGCCAAGAAGGAACTGATTAGATTTTGGTGCAGATAGCGCAAATATGTGATCATTTTTTATTTTAAAAAACGTATGTTTTGGGGCATTTTACACCCGTATAAAGCAAATTCTTTTTCTCCACTGCTGCAAACCAAATCTACCCACAGGGGGACAAATAAAGTAACCTAAACCTGAATCTCCTGGACTCCTTGGATTAAGATTAATCCATCAGTTATTGGTGTCCTAAACCGTATTCTGGTCATTGCATTGTGGGTAATATAGGCACCAGACTTTGATATAGAAGAAGAATGCATGAAATAAAAAACCTTATATGTCTGGTTCTGCTGGATCCATTTTGATCTTTTTTTTTACAGTGTTATAGGACTGCAATGCTTTTAACATGTACTACTGCCATAATGCATTACATTGTACAATTGCAACCACATTTTGGCCACATACTCTGAGTGTTCTTGCAAAATTTATCAATCAATTAATCAGTAACACCTTTTAGGGGCTGCACAGAACGAATCCAACCAATCTTTACCCACAGCTACACTGCACAGTTTTTGTGAGCTAGCTGCTGGCCCAGCCACTCTGTGTGTATGTGTGTGTGTATGTGTGTATGCAGCTGTAGTTTTGTGTGTCCCGTATCTACCGTCTGTATAGCAGAGTGACCTTGATGTCTGCACACAGCAGGAAGACACTAGAGAGGAGTGATTAACAAGAGAGAGACAAAGAGAAGAGAGAGAAGTGCGAAGAAAGATGAAAATTAACAGAAAAAGAAGTGTAGCGAGAGATGGGCAAAGTGTGAAAGTTAAATATGCAACAAAAAACACAGCTAAAAGAAAAAAGAGCGAGAGAGAGACGGAAAGATGTTAAAAATTGAGAAGTGGAGAGGGGGAGAGGAAGTAGGGTGGAGTGGAGGAGTGACTCACCACACATCTATTGTTTTTTTTCTTCTTCTTCTTCTCCCTACAGGCAATCTGGAGGTGCAGTCATCAAGAACAGGTAAGAGAGAGGATGAGAGATGGGAGAGGGAGAGGTGGGTGAAAAGGGGGAGGAAGGAACAAAGAGAAGAATATTACACTGAATGGTAATCAAACTCACACATGTACAGGTGAGAAGATGTAGTGCATACACTGTCCTCACAGTGAAAAATGTGTTACTGTAGTGCATGTGTGAGTGTGTGGTTCGAGCAGTATGTTGTTGCCAACTCGTCTGCTGTGACCCAGGTTAATAGGACTGTGCATCTCCACGGCTCTCCTGCACACACACACACACA
>NW_023340257.1:4214818-4229072 GCF_004916995.1 Morone saxatilis | reverse complement strand
CAGACACGGACAAACACACACACATTTGCCCTACCCCTGTCCATGAAAGCCCACTCGAAGCCCTGACTCTCACACACATGTAAACATACACACACATATGCCAAGCTTCTGGCATCCCGTTTCCCTGCTAAAGTTGGACTGTATTCCCTTCCTTGTTCTCCACCTCTGACCCCCACACACCCTCCCTCTATCTATTCTTCCTCCTCCTCCTCGACTCTTTTCTTTTTCAGTCTTGGTGAAGAGTTCTATAAGGAGGCCATTGAACACTGTCGCAGCTACAATGCCCGTCTGTGCGCTGAGCGCTCCATGCGTCTACCATTCCTGGACTCCCAGACCGGCGTGGCCCAGAGCAACTGCTACATCTGGATGGAGAAGAACCACCGTGGACCAGGTGTGTGTCTGTGTGTCTGTGTGAGGTGTGTGTTTGATACCTGGGCAGAATAAAATGGCAAGTGGTTGTGTGGTGTGTGCGGTGTGTTTGCCAGCTGTTGAGCTACACAAATTATTCTCTCCAGTCATTTGTCCCGCGGCTTCCTTCCTCTGCTCTGTTTGTTTCTGTCTCTCTTTTCTTCCTCTCTCCTCTCCCTCATTTCCTCCTCCTCCTCTTTTCCAGGCCTCCTACCTTTCACACCTCAACTTTTTTTATTTTTACTTTCCCCAAAGGGTGTTTCCTCATCGCTTTCTCTTTCTCTGTAACATCAGTGTGTTTTGGCAAGGAATCAGACAGTCCTGTAGGCAATGATACGCCGCTGGCACCAACTATTCCGGAGAGAACGCACTTATGTGTGTGTGTGCGTGTAGGTGTGTGTGTGTGTAATGTGTTAACGATTTGAGTTTGTAGGGTTTTGTCTGGTGTCTGCCAGTAGAATTCTTTTGTTTGTTAGTTACTTATTTTTTTGTTATAACCTTATTTACATAGAATGCTATTTAATTAAATTGAGTGTGTGTTTAAGATTCAAGGTTTATTTCTATTTGGTTAACTAAAGGGATATTTTAGTGGCGGATTATTCATCACTGACAACAATGCCATAAAACTTTCCAACAGCAACAAAAAGTGGTTTATATTCGAAAAACTGTATTAATAGTGACACTTTTTTTACCTATTTATATTTTTAGCCATGAATTCATGGTTCCCAGAGAATGAATCCTGACTTTCCATATAAAACGCCAAAATTAGTCAAACAAAATTAACCTAATGTAGATATACTTAATGCCAGTCATCCACTTTTGGCCCTGCACTAATGAATGTATTAATGTATGTGTCCTATAACCGAGCTGTGTATTCCTCTGTGTTTCAGGTCATGCTCCAGGTCAGTTGTACACATATCCCGCTCGCTGCTGGCGCAAGAAGAGACGGCTAAACATTCTGGAGGACCCGCGGCTTGTACCGATCGAGTTCAAGATCGGTAATTAAGCAATTTTAATAACTTTTGCCACTGATAGAACTGCGAAATCTGTGTATCCACGGGGTGCATACTGTAGTGCTAATTGTAAATTGATGCTGGCCATTATCTTTGAACCTCTTAACGTGACATTTTTCCCTTTCAATTGCCCTTATGTAGCCTTAAGGTTTGAAAAAATTAGATGGAGCCATTAAGTGTTAAACAATTTTAAGACTTAATGGCTCAGGGCTCGGTTTACAGTTCTGTGTCCTCACTGAGCTTTGTGTTTGTATCATAATTGAAAGAAAGTTTAGTTAAACTCACAATAATTTGTATATTTTGCTCATTTGCTGGTATTCTGCAGAAGGCAGGTTACACTGAGAGAAAAAGTGGACACCACAAGCAATAGACAATCATATGATATTTTAGACAAATTGCAGATGATCACCTCAGCGTCTGTACACTGCAGAAGATGAAATACTTCATGCCATCATGAAGCAGCCAGCTTTTGTTTCCTCGGGGCACTGTCGGCTCAACTGAGCATGCCAGCATGACTGGGAGATCTCTGCTGTTTTCTGATTGTAATTGTCTCACTCTCTAGACTACGAGGCAACTCTAAAAAAGGAGGGGGGCATTCCAGACGGGCCTGTGTTGGAGTCGCTGCTCGCCGGGGAAACCCTGGACAAGAAGGTAGAAACCAAGGAAGAAGAGCCAATGAGCGAGTGTCAGGTGAGACTCTCGTTTCTCTTTCCTCCCTCTCTCATTTTCTCTCTCCCTCTGCAGTACTTTGTTGTTCTCTGTCTTGTTCTTGTTGTTTTCTTCCTTTGTCAGGCTATCTATCTCTTTTTATCTGTCTGTATTACCCTCTGTGTTTGTGTTTCTTTGTCTGTCTCTGCCTTTGTCTCTCTCGGAGCGTGTGTTTTGGCGGTGACACAGGCTCCCGTGGCTCTGACAACTCCCTCCTGGCATCGAGCGTGTGTGTGCTTGTGATTGTGTGTGATTGCACTGCAGCCAGTCTCTGTTTTACAGGGATTCCACTCGCGTGTTTTACAGACCAACCTTGTGAATAACTATTTAAAGGACTTTAGGGGGAAGTCAATCCACCTCTTTGCTTTATACAGCAAGTTAGCACTCAGTAACTTCTGAGAAAAAACTTGATGCCCATCTGGCTGGAGTATTTCACCAGCCAGAGGCAGTCGCTCTTGAATTCAGACGGACAGCTAATCAATCAGCAGTTGAGTGAATGGTCCTCACAGTGGCCCTTTGAGATCTTGAGTAGTGTTTAGGGCCTCTAATCCAGGGCTTCCCCTGACTCCAGCCCAGCTCGGGGCTCACCCGGGCAGACATGATTTCAATGCTTTACCCCCATCATAGCTCCATGTGCACACTGTACTCTTCCCTTACTGCTATGGTTTCCAGATTTTTTATGATTCATTTTTAAAGGAGCAATTCATTGATATTACGCATGAAGTTCAGTTTTTTCGTCACTATACAGTACTACTTAGCCTGTGAAAACAGTTGTAGACTGAATGGGAAATGTAGGAATCAGTTTTTTTCAAGCTTGACCAAAAGCTTGGTCTTTGCTGCTGGATTCCTTTTTTTAAATGTACCTCTTGTGTGTCCCCTAATTTACAGAAGTGCAGTGCTATATTACGTGAAACACCAATTGAGCAAGTCATAAATCGAAGGATTTCATGCAATGAAATGGTGACACATTTGGTTAGATTTTGTGTTAATGGTTCTGCTCTAAAGCCTGTCTCCCTCACTGTGATTAAGCAAATACCAAAAGGAAGATGTGCAATTTCATGACCACCAATGGGTCCATGCAGACCAGGTTGAAAGCAAGTAGAGATGGTTGAAGAGAAAAGAAAGAAAAAGGAAAGGAAAGGTGAAAAAAATTATACCAACTAATCTGTCTTACTCCCTGTCTCTCATCCATAGAAGCTGCTGGTCGGGGATTTCCCTCATGAGCTGGAGGTGGACGAGATGGAGGAAGACGTCCCGAAGCGCAAGAACCGTACCAAAGCACGGGTGAGACGTCAATGACATTCATAATTCATCTCTTTTTTTCCCCCTTCTCTTCATTTTATACTGAACTAACAAGCCACAAAAGAGATAGTTTGGTCATCAGTGCAGGAGAGTGAAGCTAGAAAAGCCAAAGTCTGCAACAATGACCCAGATGAAGCTCAAAGTCAAACAGTGATGTGAAAGTTCAGTGTGCTGCCTGTCAAACACAGAGCATAAAGTGTCCTGATTTGGATTACACTATGAGATGACAGCCCATAACTTATTCTGATGTAGACCTGTAGGAATTCTAGTATATTTATGGATCCCATATAAGCAGAGTGTAACAGTCCTGTGTTGCTGGAGAAATTAGTAAATGAAAGCTTACATTCCACTATATACATGCAGAAATTGTACTAATTGCATATACAGAAATAATGTCACTGTTTTGTAATCCCTGGTCTGAGGTTATGATAGATATGATTTATTGCATTTCAAGTCTGGAATCATTTTGTGCTTTCTCTGTATTCCTGCCTTAGTCTACAGTGAAATGTCATCTGGCAAACCAACAGTTATTACGGAGGATGAATGCAAACGGATCCAGAGATTTAAATCATGCTGGGACGACCTTCTTTTTTTAAATTTTTACAACAACTTTGATTAGATCAGACAGCCCTCCCCCCACACTCTTTTGGGGCATCCTATGGGAAGATAATCAAGTGTTAACAATGTATTCTGAAAGTCATCACACACACATACACACTCACACACACTCACACGCAGGCACCAGGGTTGCTAATTGGAGCTGTTGCTCCCCTGCTAGGTGTCATCAGCCCCCTCCTGCTGGAAGTGAAGCTTTACACTGAGAGCAGATGATTAGAATGCAAACGTGTGTGTGTGTGGACACTTGAACACACAAGTGAGGAGTGTGCTGTTACGCTCTTCTTATATGTGTGTGTGTAGAGTGTGACAAGTGTGGAAGTTCAAACTTTTTGTGTGTATCTTATCTACATTTGTGATTTTGCATGTGGCTTGTGGAGTTCTCACAAGTGTGCGTGTGTGTGTGTTTGTGTGATCTCTGCAGGCCTATGGTGTCGGGGGCATGAGGAAGAGACAAGAGCCGCCTGCCATTGAAGACAGAGACAAGCCTTACGTCTGTGACAGTGAGCGATGCAACTTTATTTCTTTATTCCTGTTTCTCCTTACTCTGTTATTCTTTGCTAACACATACAGAAAACTAATTTTCTACACTGTGTGTGTGTGTGTGTGTGTGTGTGTCTGTGTGTGTTTGTTTTACAGTCTGTGGAAAACGCTATAAGAACCGCCCAGGGCTGAGTTACCATTATACTCACACACACCTGGCAGATGAGGAGGGGGAAGAAGACTCTGAGCGACACACACTACCCTTCCAGCGCAAGAACAACCACAAGCGTGAGTCTGACTATTTAACATATTTATAACAGTCCAGCTGTCCATCATCATCCATTATTTACTTCATGTGGAGTGTTTTGGTTGGATGTGCTGGCTGATCCTGGGTCCTCAGGTGAAGACAAAACCTCATTCATAGTTTAGGTTTTGCAGTTTCAGTGTCCTTCCAACAATCCTTAATAATCAGAATATTATCAAGAACTATTGATCGTCCTGGAGTTCCTCCTGCAGTATTATAGATAGTTACAGTGCTGACTGAGCCA
This sequence comes from Morone saxatilis, assembly GCF_004916995.1. Classification (NCBI taxonomy): domain Eukaryota; kingdom Metazoa; phylum Chordata; class Actinopteri; family Moronidae; genus Morone; species Morone saxatilis. The sequence goes on along the minus strand of NW_023340257.1, from coordinate 4,223,995 downwards.
AATACAAAGTGTGCACTTGTGTGGATGAAGGATAGAATTTCTCCCAGTGGTACGGGGTTTTGATGATTTCCCAGCTCTCTCACTGATTCCCTTTTCCGACTGACGCAGTGACAAATGTTAAAACTGTGATTGCAGTCAATCAAAGTGGGCCATGACGAATCATTCGACTTGGTTTCTTGACCCAACTGGGTTAAACGACAGTTTTGCTTGTTGTTCCCTGTTGAAATCACAATATGTGAAGTCTATTGAAGGTTGCACATGAGATCTCAATATTTACATGGTTGCCCCAAGGCTTACTTAGCCCAAGGGTAATTTCACCTTTTGCTACAATGTAGCATTTAACCTTTCATTGTCTGGGCTGCTGTAGCCCAGGGCTAAAGTCATTGTCAGACCTCTTGTATTAAAGGTCGGACAGTCAGGTAGAATGCAGAATCAGCTGCCAACAAGCACAGGGATTCATATAGATATTTGTCTTGATAATAATACTCTATTTACACACTGTAGAAGGGCAAGTGATGATGGCAAACATACTGTATGACAGAATAATAACTGCAAAATGATCAGCACTAATAATATACTCTGAATGTAAAGGTGAACATCATTTTAGTGTATAAAGTATAAAGGTTCATTTATTGTCAACACAGGGTTGTACAATTAATACGTTTTAGCCCCTTCATGCTGCACACATAATATTTTTATTTTTTAATTCAACCTTTATTTAGACAGCAGCAACACAAAACAAAGTTACAGACAGACATCCAATGCAGAGACAAAATAGAACCAAAACTCCTAAACGGGATAAGTGTAAAAGTGCCAAAGGGTTAGTTGGATTTTAAATACTAAAGAGCAAACCCCCACAGTCGTTCTCTCTCCAGTCTTCTTAAAGTAGTTTAAAATCCCCGAGGGGAATCAGGCTGGACAGCTTCAGTTCCTGCTGTTCTGTGTTTCAGGTTGAGGGGGCAGAGTAGGAGATGGCCTTTTTACCAAATTCTATACGGACTGAGGGGATGGAGAGAATTAGCAAGTCCTTGTAGACTATAGCAGCATTGTTTATGTGACATGTGAGTGGATAAATAAGTGGGCAGCAGTCCAAGGATGGATTTATAAATGCAATTATGCATATTTAAATTAGAGTAGAACTATAAAAATAAAATAAAACTACCGTATAAATAAATCCTCTCTGTCGTCACCTATGCGAGTTAATGTAACACTTCAGACATTTCGAACAGCTGCTGCAAAGATACATCAGCTCTTCAATCAACACTTGTCAGCTCTAAATAACTGTTAGTGAACAAACACTAGTCACACAATTTGCAGCGCACTCTACATTTATATTTCAGCTTCTACTGTCTACTGTCTACACCTTACGATTTACAGAACACAGTGCGGCTGCAGCTATCAGCGGCTTAATGAGTATCCATTTATGTGCTGCTCCAGAATATCATGAGCTAGTAATGAAGACCCATGAATGCCTCCAGCACTTTCCAGACAGTCTAGGTATGTATATAGATGCAGAAAGGGGCAGATGCTTTTCTTATGAAATAGCATATCATGGATTAATACAATGAAAAAACTGAAATATCTTAACAACTATGGGATGGATTATTTTGTACAAACATTCATCTTCCCCACAGGTTGACTTTAGTGATCCCTTGACTTTTCCGGTACCTTATCAGGTACCTACAAATCTAAAATCGTAGCATGGTAAAGCGCTAAATTAAGATGGTGAGCATGGTAAACATCATACCTGCATTGTAAGCATGTTGTAAGCATGTTAGCTTGCTACATTAGCATTTAGGTCGAAGCGCTGCTGTACCTCACAGAGATGGTGGCATGGCTGGAGACTCTTGTCTTGTTACTAACTGACTCAAGATCTTGAGGGATGAAAGATATCGTGCGTTTTATGTTATAGCAATAAATAGTTAGCATAGAGGATCATCCAGGATTATCCCAGCAAAGTATCCTAGAAATCACATTCATCATTCCACCCCTCAAGATTTATGTCCAGTGTCAATGTTCACTACCAGTGCAGGGTGTAGTGTGTCCTATATGAAGAAAGGCAAAAAGTAAGGCTGTAGAGGCTGAGGTGTCTTTTTTAAAATAACCATGATTTTTCCATAACCATAAGAAAGTATTTTTGTTGCTGTAAAGTTGCTTTGTTAAAATAAGTTAAATTAAATAGCTCTACATTCTGACAGCTATCAACTGTTCAGTCAGTAACATGGGTCTTCCGGTCCCTCCTTTCTGCAACAAAAACAGAGAATACATTTTTTGGTATCATGTTCCCACTTTATGCAGTCAGAAGAGAAGACTCTACAATGAGCCAGTCCTCTCCACATGTTCAAGGGCAGAAAGGGGAGGAGGCAGGGGAGTGCTAATTGCAAGAACAGACAGGAAATTAACCAAAATGCCAATTTTACTTATAGCATCTTTAACTCTAACCATACTAACATAGTTTATCACAATCTATTTCTGATTTTAAACATACTGTAGCTGTTGTTTGCTGCTATTTTATAAAGTACGAGTACGAGCAAACATTTGCATTAAAAAAAAAAACCTGTCACTGAACGTACTCAGAGGTTTTGCAGAATCAGCCAATATCAACATTCTCTGCCGAGGAGGTCTGAAGGCCCCACAGGGTGCCTGAATGTGCCTTATGAAAGAGGAGTACAATCTGCAAAGTTATCATTTTATAGAAGTTGGACATTTCTAAAGTTTCCCTTCCTCCATTAATGATGCTCCATTCCATTTAGGTTTCTCCACTAAGCCAGAATATGCCAACCAGATCTTGGTACTACATGGAAAATATTTAATGCAATGTGGCCACTATAAAAGTTATACTTATAATTGAGTTTGACAAGTTAAGATGCCCATCATGAAAAATGTCTCATGCACATCTGGCTCAGGGACATTTACTCACACTGAATATCAGTGTGGATTTAATCTCATACCACATCATTTCCTATGGGACTTTTGGCTTGTATTTAATAAGATAAACTGCTGGAAGTAAGTATGAGAGTTATTGCGTTTTGGCAGACTTCCTGAAGCCGTAAAGGGACCTGGTGCAAAATCTAGAGGGATCCAGGTTTGTACAGGAATTTAAAGAGTAGAGGACAGTTGTCCAAAGATCACTTGTTCAGTTTGCATAACAGTACTGCGAGTTGTAGGCAACCCAGCGCAAGGCTACAAAGGTCTAGCGAATGTACCATGGGTACCATAAGAGAGCAATAATTGCTAGTGAACAACAGGTAAAGCAAATATTAAAGTTTCTATGCATCAAACCTCAAACCTCCCCAGCTGCAGAATCCACACTAAACAAATTGCTTGCCATATTTGTTTCTTTGTGACGATTTATTTTCTCCCCCAGGGCCAGTTTTCTATCAGTGTTTGGTTTTTGTCCTGTGTTGTCGTCTGCCTGCGTGTTTTGTTTGTTTTTGAGGACTTCTTTTGAGGACAATAGTATGTACTTATCCTGCGGGGGGTTGTGTTTTGGTCACTAATCATCAGGAAAATGGCTACAGTTGTTCACACTCAAAAAATCCAAGAGAAATAGCTGTGGACATTTGAAAAGGCAGCGCAGACGATTCATCCACTGTCTTTGTTCCTCCCGGTCTTAAAACAAGCAATTTGCTCAGAATAGAACGCACATAAACACACAAAAACACACATATCCACGTTATCTGTGTATGCTGCGCTACAACAATGTCCACACTGAAACTATGCTGCCTCTCAGTTAATTGGCAGTGTGTGTTTTTAAATTGGCCTTTCTGACAGAACAGACTGGGCCAGTATGTGTGTGTGTGTATCTGTGTGTGTGTGTGTGTGTGTGTGTGGCCATGCTGCAGTCTTAGGTCTCTCCAGTGGAGGAGAGCAAGAGAGACAGCATTTGAATCGTTTAATATCCCCCATCACTCCCTCCCAAACAGTCAGTAATCACACACACGCACGCACACACACACGCATACACACGTACACGCACACACACAAACACACACAGCCTTAGAAAATGCAATCTTCTCTGCTGAAATGAAAAAGGAAGCTTAGCCTTTTGGGTTGGTGTGTATGTGTTTGTGTGTGTCCACATGCACAAGTGTGCATGAATTTGCAAGGCTCTGGGAATGTGTTCATACGTGTGAGTGTGCACGCATTAATGCTTGTGTGTGTGCGCCATTATAGCTTTCCCCAATTTGCTGAGCGTCATGGAGGAGACCCTCCACCCTCCACCCTCCATCCTTCGGTATATTGCCACATATGTAATAATATTAATATGGCTCCCCCGAATGAGAGCAACCCTGCATGCATAATTCATGTTATACAAAAAGCTGTCTAGACGCTGGTATGTATGCCTTATGCACTACACAAGTGTAAGCTGAAACTTATCACAAAAACTATGAAACAGTCTTTTCTGAACCTTATCCAGTTCCATTCTCTCTCACAGTTTTTCCATCAGTGTGATAAATGAGTGATTATTCCACCAGGAGATGAGATTTTCCTTTCCTCTCTTTCTGTTCGTCCATCTTTCACCACTTTCCTCTTCTCCTTTTGCTCTGCATCCTCACATAACCCTCCTCTTCCATCCCTCTCTGCTTCTCATTTTCCATTCTCCTCTCTCTTGTTTTGCTTCATCCATCATCCAGCTTTGGGTTTCCTTTTAATTTATTTCTTTGTCTCCCCGATCACCACCACTACTAAACCTCCCCATATATCTGGATCCCAGCTGATATACTATTTACCCAAAATGAGCAGTGCCATTAAAATTCCTAACTGCGCCACATACTATGTGTATTTTTTTTACTCTTCTTCTACTTCTTTTCCTCCAAACAGAAGGTTGGAGGTGGCGAGGGAAGGAGGGAGGGAGGAAGAGAGAGTTGGATATGGTGTGGGGAGGGGGCTCTTTTGGCATTGATGTGATGGTGGCAGGGGTGGGGGAAGCAGAAGAAGAGGAGGAGGAGGAGGAGGCTGAGGAGAAGTAGATGAATAAGGGGGATGTTTACTTTAGAGGTCGGCCCTGCAGTGTCCACCTGAAAATTGGTTTTGTGGGTACAGAGGGAGAGAGAGCGGGAGAAGGAGGCAAATGAGAAAGAGAGAGCAAAATAGAGCGAAATAGTGAAATAGCAGGAATAAGATAAATAGATTGCAAGAAGGACAGAAACTGAGAGGAACAGCAACTGTGAATGAATGAGAGAAAGACGGAGAGAGAGAGAGAGGGGCAGAGGGGTAGGGAGAGGGAGGAGGAGGGGGGGAGGATAGTTGTCATTAAATCCCCCCTCTCAAATCAGAGCTGAGATTCAGAGGCCACTTTATCTGGACGGACAGACGGTCCTACGGTGTGGAGCAGCAGGGACGCTCTGAGTGTGTGCCTGTATGTGTGTGTTAAAAAAAAATGCACACAACACACACACACATGCATGTCTTTTGGTATGTATGTGTGTGTCTGTTTGTGCTTCTGTGTGCCACCGAACCGTGTGAATGCACTCTATGGGCAATCATGCCCAACTTTGAGTGTGTATGTGTGTGCGTGACATGTAATTGAGCCCTTTGAAGGTCAGCATCCCTCTGTTCCTACTCACCATTGTTGGTTGTTGTGTGTGGTTTTTTTCCCTCTCCATTTTTTTGCCTTGTGTCTCAAAATGGCCTCCCTGTCCTCCTCCCGCTGTCTGCAGACAGAGGAGTGAAGGACGAATTTTGATCAACCAACATCAATATAAAACAAAGCTCAGAACCTAAAATGGCCACTCCCCATTCTGTGTCTATTGTCGCTCCATATGTGCACTACAGCCTCTGTTTATTTTCTATCTGCCTTTCTTTTCTGAATAACAGCAAAGATGATTTGAAGTGTGGTTAGGAATTCAGCTCTTGTGTTTATTGCTTTTGCTATTACATTGCCATTTATAGCAATATCTCTGGGCAGATACAGATGTGTTTCTCTACTGGGGTTCGTCTTTGTCAGTTCACTGGGTCTTGTAAGATGTTAAGTCTCTGCATCTAATGCTGTTTGCCACCAAAACTTTCCAACACCTGCAAATTCTGATGGATTTCTGAGGAAAAAGTGGAGTACTGCATTGTAATTTGGTTTGCATTAAATTTAAGTCACCCTTTTATTTTTAAATGCTCTCCAAGTTTAATCAATTTCTGATGATTTTTTGCTTCATCTTTGGTCTCAAATGTAATGTCAGAGATCTATTTTGATGTATGGAGAATGCCAAAGCATGCCAAATTGCCCAAAATGGCCATGTTTAATGAGTCACCTTTTAAAGTGGTGTGTGCGCCTGAGTGTGAGCAAATGCATCCCCATTATTCAATTAGGATAAGCAGAGTTAGAGTTTTTCTACCACACTTTTTGTCTTTTTAAAAACAAACATTTTATCACCACAACATGTGATATCTTATGTCAACGTGACATTTAGCTTAACTGAATGGATTGAAAATAGAACATAGGAAAAGAGTGTATGTTGTATTAATATGTTTGGGCCACTGACTACAGTCAAACTTCAAATTAGCTAAAGATTGTTAAGGTTGTACTGCAGCCGAAATGGAGAAACACCGTTATCTAACTTTGCCAGCCCACCCCCACCTAACATTAGCTCGCTGATCAGACGGTATGCGGCTGTGACATGTGGTGACGGCAAACGAAAGAATCGACTCTTCTAAGTGTAACATGGCTGTTTGTTGACTTAATCCAGGAGGTTAAGTGGCATAAAAATGCAGGAAATTTGTTTTAAATGACAATTTTTTTGGTGCTCAGAACCCCCCGCCAATTATCTATCTTTCCAAGTTTGCTCCCTCATTTTAAAACATAACCAGGCACCCATGGGTCTGTGTAGAGGTGTAATTTTATGTTAATGAGCATATGTGTGCCTAAATTGCCCATTATTTGTCTGTGTGCACAGCAACAACAGGAAAACTGGCTTTGTGTTTCACATTCAGAGGATATATATATTTTTTAATTGTAATAATTTCAGGCTTGTTCTGCATAATAACACATCCTGTCTTCCAGTGCAAAGACAGATTGATTTCATGTTAATTTATGTAATATTTATCCATGTTAAGATGGCACATGTGGAAATGGAGAACATGCAGTGCTTCCTGGATTGCTTCTGAACTTTTCACGTACACCGGCATTCTCAGCTCAGCTTTTGATTGGTTGATTGTTGCCCCTGCTGCACGGCGCAGGAAAGGAAGGCAGAATCGGCTGTTGCCTAGCAATCCGGTTGCCATAGATACCGCCAGGGCTCCCTCCTAAAGAGTACACTGTTATGTACATTGAAAAGAGAGAGAGAGAGAGAGAGAAAGAGAGGAAAGGGAGCGAGGAGAGGTATGGAGAGAATAGAAAAGGAGGGAGGAAGAGGACAGAAGAAGAATGGAAGAAGTTGAAGTATAGGAATGGAGAAAGGGAGCGGAGGGGGCTCAGAGGAGTTCATTAAGAATAACATAAAGAATGGGAGGAGAGAGAGAATACAGACAAAGACAGAAGCAGAGCGAGAAGCAGAGAGTTGTACTAAAAAAAATAAATCTCTTCATGATTCATCATATAGATCCCCCCAGACAGTTGGAGTGGTGAAGGCAGGGTAATATTGGAGTCTGCTTCATTTGGTATTCTGTTTTAACATGCGGTGCTGTGGCTTGCCGGCTGGTTGTTTTGTGGTTCCTCAGTTGTCTTGGCCATGTTTGGATAAGCCTCCACACCACCACAACCCTCCCCACCACCAATACCACCCTCACCCACTATCCATCTCTATCTGTCTGCTTGTTGTCTGTTTTACTGTCTGTGACCGAATGTAACTGTACAACACCGTGAGGAGAGGAGCAGATAAGAACAATGAACAGATGAGGCAATGCAACAGTTTCATACATGCTGCACTCATGAATTATTTCTACTATAATACAAATGTCCATATGTAAATTGAAATAATGCAATTGTGACTTAACGGATGAAAACATTTCCACATTCTAGTCTAAACTGTCAGATTAAAGCGGTGTTTTGTGGGGAAAATCATCTAGTGCACACAAATGATGTGTTTTACAATTCTGTTTTTCTTCGACTAAAATGCTAATTGGTAGTTAGCACAAGCAACGGTAGCCACCATGACTGAACACACAAAGAAAACTGCACCACCTACAGAAACTCTCCATCTCAGTGCAGGAATGCCACAAAAGATAGGATGCAGATTTCCACCTTTAATGCCTTTTTTGTAAAATTCTCCCTTTTATGCTTATGTTGTTGCTCAAGCCCGACTGGTCATTTTTGACATTTCCACATGACACACAGCTGAGACACATTATAGTGGACCATGTGAGGTTGGGCACAATTCAAACAGGATTTCACAGTCACATTCCCAGCCGTCTCTCTCCCTGGAACAAAATAGGATTAATAATTTGCATTTTAACTCTTCATTGACATGGGCACAAGCCTGTACTGGCTCTTTATAAGTATGTGAAAATTTGAGTACATCTGCACAAAGTATAAGTACAGAGGCTGTGTCTGTTTGTGTCTATGTGGTATTTCTTTACATGCATGATTTATGGGGCAGTTACAGTGCAGTGTGTTACAGTGTGCACGTGTGTGTGATGTATTGGCATGTGTGTCTATTCGCCAAATGTGCACATATCTGCAGACTGCAGAGCCTGTTGGACTGTGTGTGTGTGTGTGTGTGTGTGTGTGTGTGTGTGTTTCTGCAGGTCAGTGTGATTACAAAGCATCCATAGATCAAGTTTTATTATGCACCAAAACTGCCTCTGTCCTCTTTACTTTGCAATGTCATCTCTGCACACAAGCTCACATTGCACACACGCACACACACGCAAATGCATGCATTCAGACCCACAATGCACTGGGAGTTACGCAACCTGCTGACTGGACATGAGTGAAAGTAGTACTTGTGTGTGTGTTAGGGTGAGGGGTGGGGTAGGTTTGGAGGGTGCAGGGATGGAAACGGAGCAGAAATGGGGGAAAAACTGAGGAAGAACAGAGCATGGCACTGGTGCAGGCATTAGTGTGACAACAGATGGATTGCAGGAAAGAGTTCCAATTTCCTCTTTGAGGGTGAAGCAGAGGGAAGGAAAAAAATTTAGACAGAGAGACCAAATAAGGAAAGGGAAGCGAAAAAATGAAACACAATGAAGCGCAGAGAAGAGATCGAATCAGCAGCAGAGAGAGCAGCAGCAATAATGAGAACG